>NC_092335.1:407937000-408558500 GCF_046630445.1 Rutidosis leptorrhynchoides
TTCTCGCCAGTGGCAATGCTAAAGTCTATTAGGATATTATTTGCCATTGCTGCTCACTACGACTATGAAATATGGCAAATGGATGTCAAAACCGCTTTCCTAAATGGATATCTTATGGAAGATGTCTATATGGTCCAGCCTGAAGGTTTTGTTGATCCAAAATATCCTAAAAGGGTATGCAAGTTAAAGAAGTCAATCTACGGATTGAAACAAGCATCTAGAATGTGGAATCATCGTTTTAATGAGGAAGCCGAGAAATTTGGCTTCATTAAAAATGGTGATGAAGCCTGTGTATATAAGAAAGCTAGTGGGAGCACTATCATGTTCCTTGTACTATATGTGGATGATATATTATTATTTGGGAATGATATTACCAAAATGCAAGGAGTCAAAACTTGGCTAAAGAGTTGCTTCTCCATTAAGGATCTTGGAGATGCACAATACATATTGGGGATAGGGATCTATAGGAATAGATCCAAGAGATTGATAGGTTTAAGTCAAAGTACATACATTGATAAAATCTTGAAAAGGTTCAAGATGGAAAACTCTAAGAGAGGTTTGGTACCTATTCAAAAAGGAACCGTTCTCAGTTCATCTCAGTGTCCTGCCACGAAAGATGAACAAGAGAGAATGAAGAAAGTCCCATACGCATCTGCTATTGGGTCTATCATGTATGCAATGATATGTACTAGACCAGACGTGTCAGGCGCCCTGAGCTTGACAAGTAGATACCAGAATAACCCAGGAAATAGTCATTGGATTGCTGTTAAAAGCATATTGAAATACCTTAGGAGGACTAAGGATATGTTTCTAATATATGGGTCTGGTGAGGAGGAACTCGCTATAAAAGGTTACGTGGACGCGAGTTTCCAAACTGATCGAGATGACTCTCGATCACAATCCGGTTATGTCTTCATGTTAAATGGTGGTGCCGTCTCTTGGAAGAGCTCAAAACAGGAAGTTGTTGCGTTATCTACTACAGAGTCGGAGTACATTGCCGCCTCACTAGCAGCTCAGGAAGCTGCATGGATGAAGAAATTCATCGACGACTTAGGAGCGGTCCCTTCCATTCAGGACCCTCTTGAGATCTTTTGTGACAACGAGGGTGCGATTGCTCAAATCAAAGAACCTCGTGCGCATCAAAAGACTCGTCACATTGAGCGGAGATTCAACTACATAAGGGATGAAGTTGAAAAAGGAAAGATATGTATTCGCAAAGTTCATACAGATCATAATGTTGCGGATCCACTCACGAAGCTTTTACATGGGCCAAAACATGAGGGACATGTTTGTGCATTAGGGCTTCGAAATTCTAGTGATTGGATATGATCTATTTTATGTATTGTACCGGAACAAAATTATTCAAACTCATTAATATAACTATGGTGTTAATTTATTTGAGTTATGTCCTATTTTGCATATTTCATCCATGAATAAGCAATTATTCTAAATTTCCGTAGTCGATCACATTTGTGGGAACAAGTGTGAGGTTTAGACTATTATGAACTTGGATTGGTATACATTCATAGGTTGAATGTGGGGCAAGGTTACAACCAAGGTTCATAGATATTTGTGGGAAACAAATATTGGAAGACCCGCTCTCAAGAATTACTGTATAGAGCCTTTGTGGTTGATCACATGTAATCTTGAGTAAAGGCGAATATCATTGTATCCTCTGACCTGAGATACATATTGGGTTCGGATATTCACCAAGTACTGTGCCTTGATTATGTCCTTCGCTATTCTGAAACATGGTAGTACATAAGGAAGAACTCAGGTATATTACAAAGTGTATATCTAGGACGTATGTAGTCAAGATGGAATTTGTCCCTCTTATTCGTTGAGAGTCAGATGTCTAAGGCCTGAAAAGTTAAATCTATAAGAGAGTGATCACTCTGTATCTCTTGGATTTAACATGACATCTAGGACGAAAGGAAATAATGAAAGATTCACCTAATCATATTCGAGATGGGAACTCGAAAGGAATGATTTTATTGAATGGCACAAAGTCATAACATATTAGGGGTGATGGACGGTGTGTTAGGCTGTATCCATCACTTGCATTAATTTCTTATGTTTCTCGTGCAAGTGGGAGATTGAAGGTATTTCGTATGCGCGAGAGACATATTAAATCAATGTGGCTAATATGTTATGATCCAAGTCGGGTCATACCCAATAACAAGCTTACCGACACCTTATAAGTATTTAATCATAACGAATGGATCGTTAAATAAATACGCGACACTTGGATTTCAGAAAATCGGTTTTCTGAAATATTATTACTTGAGATAAATTATTTGGATGATTTATATATATAATTATTTATGGATTCAAATAATTAAAATGTGCTATATTTTATAAAAGGCTTTATAAAATATACAAGTAACAAATAAATACATGAAGTATTTACAAGTTTATAAAAATTGAATGGATTTTTTTTTATAAACAAGCATGGGCTGCATATGTGGACTCCAAGACATCAAACCCATGCTTATTCTTGTTACTTTTGATAAGCACATTTCCTTAAGTGTATGTCTTTTGACTCTAACACAAATACATGCATAAAAGATCAAGTAATTTATCAAAAACTCCTCTCTTTTTTCTGCATCATTCTGGCCGTGAGTTTCAGCTGGTTGCAAGGGGTTGTTCCAAGCTAATTTGCTAGTAAAATTCAAGTGTAATTAAATCCTAACCAAGGCTAAGTTGTTGGTAACAAGCTTGGGGTATAATCCCTTGAGGTTCTATACTTTTAGAGCTTGCATTCTCCATCATTTTAAAGTTGCAGCTGGTCGAAATTTCCAGCAGGTTCAGGAGGTTTTCAAGCTCGTGTTTAAGGTGTTTTGTAACATCCCGCGTTTTTCCGTTAAATTTATTTTTAACACCGTCTTTTTTTTAAATAATATCTTTCGCCATTTAAATTCCCAATTTCCGTTGACTAACGTTTATAATCTTCTCGTTATTTAATTATAACATCACTCGTCTACTCGAGCGTTTTTAAAATATTCGTTTGGTTAAATCCCGCACCCGCTTCTAAACTCGAGGGACTAAAATTGACACGGGGCAAACTAGTTGACTAGGTCAACTAGTCCACCCCAATCACCACCATTCAATCCCTCCATCTCTCTCTCTTTCTCTCTAGCAAGAACACACACACAACACCCAATTCAATCATTCATCATCTAAATTCGATCTAGGAGGCTTACAACAAAACAAATTACATATTTGGAATCCTCTCTTCATCCTCTACAATTTGATACCAACTTCATCTCGTTTGGGTAACATTTCTAAAACTCTAGATTTCTCTAAATTCGTGTTTTTGATTTGAAATGGTGTTAGTTAGTGTCTATGGCTCAAGTCTAACATGAATATATGTTTGGTTTGCTCGATTTGTTGTTTTTGGAGTAACTAGCATGAACTTGAAATGGGTTTGCTTAATCCTTGATTTTGGATGAGTTAATGTTGTTAGATTGTTAAAGTGCATGTTTTAATTGTGTTACTAGTATCACTAGCTTCGTTTTGATGCGTAGGTTGATTAAGAAAACTTCAAAAACATGAATATTGATTTTGTGATGTTTGACTAGGGTTTGATAGTCCTTGACATGAACTTTTGATGCTTGAATGCCATGGAAGGTTAATTGTTAGTGATTAGTTGTAATGTATGCTTAATTACCTTCGAAACGGCATATCGTATGTGTAAATTGGATTCCCGAAACTTAAAATGCAATTGATGAACTTGAAACTTTGAAAATGGACTTTTAAACGATCACTTGACGAGAAATCGGTTATGGAAAATGTTGTTTTTGTTTGATGAAACATGTTTAGTTGTGTTCCTTGTCAAAAGAGCTTTCCAACGGTATAAGATACGCTTTCTAATTGTTTACGGTTTGAGTTTTGCGTTTGTTTGAAATTTTACCAAGCCTTGAACAAGTGAAACAGGCCAGGGACCAGGCCACGGCCATTGTCGCGCCGCGGAGCAATTTGTCGCGCCGTGGCCCAAAGGGTGATTTTAGAACATGTTTTTCAAGCTTTCTGACCTTCAACATAGGCATTTGTCGCGCCGCGGAGCAATTTGTCGCGCCGTGACAATTGCCTGTTTCATCCGAACTTCAGCAAACTTGTTTTGGCCATAACTTTTTGACCGTAACTCCGTTTTCGATGAATCAAATATCGTTGGAAACGTAATAAGATTTCCTTTCTAATGGTAAGGTTTTGAAATGTCAACTCAAACTTTATTACAATCGTTCTAACATGTTTTTATACTTGATTCTTGCATGAAACTTGACAACGTGATTCACATGCTATACTATTCGAGTCGTAACGAGCCATAGGACTAATTGAACACATTTCACCCGACCTTGTGTCGTAACCGGTTAATTGATATAACTTACTTGTTTAGGTCAAGGCTAAGCAACTTTCATGCACACGTTTACTTGTTGAAGTACCTTTATACTCGTGCACTCGAGGTGAGATCATAGTCCCACCTTTTCAACAACTTTTATTCTTTTAAATCGTGGGCTGAGAAACATATACATTACATACTTATATACATTTCACATGCATATATACTTTTCATACTTTTATACTTTGAACACAAATACGAATACAAAGATACAGACGAGTTAGAACAAAAGTCCTCAATCCAATTATCATTAGTTCCACTTGCAGGGTGTAAGTGTAAGCGAGTGATTATGTTGTGTGGCCATACGGGTTTAACGAACCCTCATTCAGACGGTTCGCTACCGTTAGTGGATGAAATATAATTTCAACGTGCATAGTGTATGTTCTAACGCTATATTCAAAATTCAGAGGGAAGATTCAGTTAAGCTTTGGTAATTGGGTGCTCGTAATACAAACTACATTCTTCGGAATAAATACGATTTGGATAATCATCTATACAAACTATTGTGGTTCAAAGTATACTTTTACAAATACATTTATGATCTCACCAACGTTTTTCGTTGACAGTTTTCTACATGTTTTCTCAGGTTCATACTTGGCTATTTGATACATGCTTCCGCGTACACTCATACTTGCTTGGGGTCAAGCATACATGCATACACTCTGATTATTTGCTTGGAGTCAAGATACATACATACATACGCTAGTGATAGCACCTTTGGATTCAAACTTTTGTTTACATACTTACGCTATTTATAGCAACTGTGTTTTTAAACTAATTATGTCGCAAGTTATTTCATTTATACTTTATGACTTTTGTAAACTTAGACTTTTTGTCGAACGGTTTTGTAAACTAAACTTGCAAGTCTTGTACCTTTCAAATGAATGCGACATAATTTTGGTCAAACGAGTCTCATATAGGGACTACGACCACGCAATGGGACCTAAGTTAACGGCGCCGTCAATAACGGTTTTGGTCGGGTCGTTACAAGTGGTATCAGAGCGTTGGTTGTAGGGAACTAGGATGTGCATTAGTGTGTCTGACAGAGTCGTTAGGACGCATTAGTGAATCTAGACTACAACCGGATAGTTAGCCATTGCATTCTGACATACATTTGCTATAGATAGCACTTACTTGACTACTTGTGCATTATACTTGAATCATTCTTAATCAAACTTTTTAATGGTACCCAACCTTCATCATACGAACTCGTATTCCGCCACTTTTTGGTAACACACGTGAATTCAAGGTTCATACGCGTACGGATGACCACGACTTCGTTAGTCACTCTAGTTCGGGAATTCTGACTCCTTGGTTGTTATCCACCCCGTCTCAGCTTACTATCCACAAGTGTTGTAAAGTTACCACCACCACTCTAGATGAGTATCGTCATCACTGTTTATCACTACGGTTGCGTACTACTTGTTATCATGACTCGTTACTCTTTTCATATCTAAATACATTATTGTCTGACTCGAACCGCATTGACGTGAACAATCATTTATACACTTCCCTCGGGGAACGCTTCCTTAGAGTTGCAGAAATTCTTTCGATTTAATACGAGTCACATTTGAGACGTCGTTACATTTTGTTCATTTTAGATTTTCGCGATGACACGAACTTGAATCTATGGAGTGATGTGGGAATGGAGGTATGAGTTAGCATAATATAACTACACTCGATCAACGTAGTTATATTACGGTAAGACATACCAAAGTTCTAGTGACGCGTGATGGTGGTTAGACTCGATCAACCTAAACACCACCATGTGCCATGTACATGACTTCATCCTTTCATGTTTGGACATCCGAAAACTCCGAGAATATTGATAACAGCCATACCGGGGACACCCCTTCGACTTTTGTCGAACTATACTTATGCTTCCGAATGAATTACCGATTCCTCTCGACTTCAATCATATGTTACACGTGTATACTATCTCGTCCTCGCACAGTCTTATTGATTAACTACAATTTACTCGTTATGCTTACATCGGGGCGGAAACTTCTCTTGCATCACCCTCGTACTTCCGGTTCAGGAGGTCCTTATTCTAAATTCGCAATGGAGAGCGACTCTTCACGTCGTACAAATATTCGCCGCGAGGGTGGATAGTCCTAACAATCGTTTTCAAAACCCGATAAGAACTTGCCCCGACGAACATTTTTGGAAAACGATAAATCTTCCGCGACGCGAATTTTCTTGAGAAACTTGTCCTAGCTAACGTTTTCAATTCCTAGCAAACTTGTTCAATATGCCTTAGGGAAATATACCCCGTTTCGGATCGAGATCCTCGTTTCACTTCTAGATTTTGGAGTACCTTACAAAAAGCCTCGGGACCGCGTTTAGACATGAGTACCGCGTACCATCCACAACCCGACAGACCGAACAAACATGCGATTTAAACCTTGGAAACCATAATACAAGTTTGTATTACCAACTTCAAATTTACTTGAGAAAAGTATTTTCCTTAAACCGAATCCTCGTACTACAATGATTTTCATTCGAGTTTTAACGTCACTCCTTTTGAAACCACATGTGACCGGAAATGTCATTCTCCTTTGTCGAACCAAGTAAACGATGATCAATTCACCGGGGCCGAGGTTATTCATGAGCAACCGAGAAAATTTATTCATATTCGGGTAAAACCCTACGCGACTCGTAATCACCAAGAGCTACGCCGATGTTAGACGTAAACATTTCAAATTCCGCGTGGGAAACCGCGTCACGTTAAGAGTCGCACCTTGGAAAGGTGCAATCCGTTTCGGGAAACGTAGGAAGCTAAATCCGCGATATTTTGATCCTTTAAATTCTTGGGGTGTTTTGGACCCGTCGCTAGCCGTTTAGACTTTTCCGACTCATTTTGGGTCTCCGTTTATCCTACATTCGATGTATCAACTCAAAGACGTGTTTTGCGAAACGAGAACTTGTTATCTCCTTTGATGAACTCACTATCGACGATAACCCTCACTTCCTAGGAGGACCGGTTGAAACCATAAATCGTGAAGCCAAACCTTAAAACAACATATGATCCCGACAGTCAAAATTCGTTGAAATACCCTAGAACGTACTTCTCCCTCATTCGTAGAATTGGCAACACAAAATCTCGAGGAAGATTCAACAACTACTACTTCCAACTAAATTTCGGGACGAAATTTCTTTTGAGGTGTGGATAATGTAACATCCCGCGTTTTTCCGTTAAATTTATTTTTAACACCGTCTTTTTTTTTAAATAATATCTTTCGCCATTTAAATTCCCAATTTCCGTTGACTAACGTTTATAATCTTCTCGTTATTTAATTATAACATCACTCGTCTACTCGAGCGTTTTTAAAATATTCGTTTGGTTAAATCCCGCACCCGCTTCTAAACTCGAGGGACTAAAATTGACACGGGGCAAACTAGTTGACTAGGTCAACTAGTCCACCCCAATCACCACCATTCAATCCCTCCATCTCTCTCTCTTTCTCTCTAGCAAGAACACACACACACAACACCCAATTCAATCATTCATCATCTAAATTCGATCTAGGAGGCTTACAACAAAACAAATTACATATTTGGAATCCTCTCTTCATCCTCTACAATTTGATACCAACTTCATCTCGTTTGGGTAACATTTCTAAAACTCTAGATTTCTCTAAATTCGTGTTTTTGATTTGAAATGGTGTTAGTTAGTGTCTATGGCTCAAGTCTAACATGAATATATGTTTGGTTTGCTCGATTTGTTGTTTTTGGAGTAACTAGCATGAACTTGAAATGGGTTTGCTTAATCCTTGATTTTGGATGAGTTAATGTTGTTAGATTGTTAAAGTGCATGTTTTAATTGTGTTACTAGTATCACTAGCTTCGTTTTGATGCGTAGGTTGATTAAGAAAACTTCAAAAACATGAATATTGATTTTGTGATGTTTGACTAGGGTTTGATAGTCCTTGACATGAACTTTTGATGCTTGAATGCCATGGAAGGTTAATTGTTAGTGATTAGTTGTAATGTATGCTTAATTACCTTCGAAACGGCATATCGTATGTGTAAATTGGATTCCCGAAACTTAAAATGCAATTGATGAACTTGAAACTTTGAAAATGGACTTTTAAACGATCACTTGACGAGAAATCGGTTATGGAAAATGTTGTTTTTGTTTGATGAAACATGTTTAGTTGTGTTCCTTGTCAAAAGAGCTTTCCAACGGTATAAGATACGCTTTCTAATTGTTTACGGTTTGAGTTTTGCGTTTGTTTGAAATTTTACCAAGCCTTGAACAAGTGAAACAGGCCAGGGACCAGGCCACGGCCATTGTCGCGCCGCGGAGCAATTTGTCGCGCCGTGGCCCAAAGGGTGATTTTAGAACATGTTTTTCAAGCTTTCTGACCTTCAACATAGGCATTTGTCGCGCCGCGGAGCAATTTGTCGCGCCGTGACAATTGCCTGTTTCATCCGAACTTCAGCAAACTTGTTTTGGCCATAACTTTTTGACCGTAACTCCGTTTTCGATGAATCAAATATCGTTGGAAACGTAATAAGATTTCCTTTCTAATGGTAAGGTTTTGAAATGTCAACTCAAACTTTATTACAATCGTTCTAACATGTTTTTATACTTGATTCTTGCATGAAACTTGACAACGTGATTCACATGCTATACTATTCGAGTCGTAACGAGCCATAGGACTAATTGAACACATTTCACCCGACCTTGTGTCGTAACCGGTTAATTGATATAACTTACTTGTTTAGGTCAAGGCTAAGCAACTTTCATGCACACGTTTACTTGTTGAAGTACCTTTATACTCGTGCACTCGAGGTGAGATCATAGTCCCACCTTTTCAACAACTTTTATTCTTTTAAATCGTGGGCTGAGAAACATATACATTACATACTTATATACATTTCACATGCATATATACTTTTCATACTTTTATACTTTGAACACAAATACGAATACAAAGATACAGACGAGTTAGAACAAAAGTCCTCAATCCAATTATCATTAGTTCCACTTGCAGGGTGTAAGTGTAAGCGAGTGATTATGTTGTGTGGCCATACGGGTTTAACGAACCCTCATTCAGACGGTTCGCTACCGTTAGTGGATGAAATATAATTTCAACGTGCATAGTGTATGTTCTAACACTATATTCAAAATTCAGAGGGAAGATTCAGTTAAGCTTTGGTAATTGGGTGCTCGTAATACAAACTACATTCTTCGGAATAAATACGATTTGGATAATCATCTATACAAACTATTGTGGTTCAAAGTATACTTTTACAAATACATTTATGATCTCACCAACGTTTTTCGTTGACAGTTTTCTACATGTTTTCTCAGGTTCATACTTGGCTATTTGATACATGCTTCCGCGTACACTCATACTTGCTTGGGGTCAAGCATACATGCATACACTCTGATTATTTGCTTGGAGTCAAGATACATACATACATACGCTAGTGATAGCACCTTTGGATTCAAACTTTTGTTTACATACTTACGCTATGAGACGACCCGACCCAATCCATAGGGACGAATACAATAACATATGATTACATCGCGAGGTACTTGACCTCTAAATGATACATTTTACAAACATTGCATTCATTTTTAAAAGACAATCTTTCATTTCATCGAAAGTTGACATGTATGCATACCATTTCATAATATCCAAACTATAAATGACCTAATCTGTCATTTACTTAATAATAATCTTTAATGAACTTCAACGACTCGAATGCAACGTCTTTTGAAATATGTCATGAATGACTCCAAGCAATATCTTTAAAATGAGCTAATGCACAGCGGAAGATCTCTTTCAAACCTGAGAATAAACATGCTTTCAAGTGTCAACCAAAAGGTTGGTGAGTTCATCAGTTTATAGTAATCATTTCATTTTCATCATTTTAATAGACCACAAGATTTCATATTTCCAATTCTCATAAATAAACGTCCCATGCATAGAGACAAAAATATCATTCATATGGATTGAACACCTGGTAACCGACATTAACAATATGCATATAGAATATCCCCATCATTCCGGGATCCTCCTTCGGACATGATATAAATTTCGAAGTACTAAAGCATCCGGTACTTTGGATGGGGCTTGTTGGGCCCGATAGATCTATCTTTAGGATTCGCGTCAATTAAGGTGCCTGTTCCCTAATTCTTAGATTACCAGACTTAATAAAAAGGGGCATATTCGATTTCGATAATTCAACCATAGAATGTAGTTTCATGTACTTGTGTCTATTTTGTAAATCATTTATAAAAATTGCGCATGTATTCTCAGCCCAAAAATATAAAGGGTAAAAAGGCAAATGAAACTCACCATACTGTATTTTGTAGTAAAAATACATATAACATCATTGAACAAGTGTAGGGTTGGCCTCGGATTCACGAACCTATATTAATTAAATATATTTATATGACGGTCAATATTTGTCTAATAATTTAGGCCAAGTCATAGTGTACCACAATCCTAATGCTCGAGTCAGACTCAACAGTATAGTAACATGTTATATTACTCATGTTTAGTTAAAATTCTAGTAAAAGGTGACGTGTGAAACAACGTATAACAAATGGTTTCATAATCATAAAATAGTATTTTAGTTTTTTTAGAGAAAGTCAATACAAAAATATTAACTGAAAAGTTAACGGAAAAGTCAAAGTTCAATGTCAAAAGTCAAAGGTTAAAGTAAAAACGAGGTCGCATGCAAAAATACAATAACTTATACAAAAAATGATTTTTCGGTCAAACATGACTAAACGGCCTTTAGAAAAATTATCGGAGCTCTGATTGATAAACGGCCAAAGATAAAAGTTACACATTACCAAAAAGATTAAGCATAAATTTTACAGAAGTAAACTAAACCTAGACAACTCGTAGTTGCCAACGCGGTTTCGGCGTTTCAAAGTTAATTTTTCAGCTTTAATAAATTTACAAAAGTGACCGAGTAGCCTACTTTGGAGATTTTTAGAAAATTCCTCGAAACTCGGATTGACAAACGGTCAAAGCCTGGAAATTCTAGTTACCACAAAGATATAACATGATTTTTGGCAAAAGTAAACACACATCAGGCCGACCATGACAACTGATACAAAACTGACATTTTTAATAAAAAAGTTTCAACTCTTTTTAGAATTTTAAAATGTGACCAAACAGTCAACTTTGTCGATTTTTAGGAAAATCGTCGAGACTCAAATTGACAAACGGCCAGAGTCGTTTGTTAGACCTTACAACAAAGAATTCAGTGGTATTTTTGTTTTAATCTGAAACAACGCAGATCAGCGAGAATTTCAGTTTCCGTATCGACGTTTCATCAAAATTTACAAAACTTCTTTTATCCATAACTTGACAACCGTTCAACGAAACGAGACGTGCTTTATATGAAAATTCATCTACTCGACGAGTAGAATCCAAATAACCACTTTTTATTACTCAGAAAATTAGTTCACTAATTATCATTAGCAATCTTAATTACGAAATTAATTGTTTAATTCATAACTTTCTAACCGTTCATCGAATCCATTCGATATCCAAATGAAAAGTTATTAATTTTTCGCTAGCTTTCCAACGACATGCATATCTTATATCTTATCTTATCCCTAGTATAACAACCTTTAAGATTCAACATAACCTATCTAGGGGCAATATAAAATATACAAGCATGCATAATTTTATTTTCTCGAGCACTAGTCAGGGATACACTATTGATAAATAAAAGTTAAGTTATGAGTGCTCACGTATCAATATTGAGGTTCAATATTGTAGGAAAGGTACGTAGACGCAACGGAGATGACAAACACTAAATTGACCTCACGGGCATACCCATGAACCATACCCATCACCTCCATAGCCATAACTCATAATTTCCTTAGCCCTATCCTACTCATAAAACTTGTCTTGAAATGACCCGCTCATAAAAGCCTTCTTGAAATAATTCTCTCATGTCCTCATCGTAGTATTTTATGTATAAATACTATTAGTTAATAATAATACTAATACTAATAATAATAATAAGATTAACAATATTAATAATATACATATGTATACATATTGAGAGATATATAGAAATATCAAGAAAGTTGAATTTGTAAGCAAAGCCGAATCAGATATGAAAGGATTTATAGAAGTACTACCTCTCTAAAAGTCATACCTCCGTGATTTACGTTGATTCGTTTACATCTCAATGATTAAAGAAAGAAGAAAAAAACGTGTATTATAATAAGTGATAGTTGCGTGAATGATCAAATGATCATATGATTTACGTGTTTAGTTTTTATATTTATATGTTTATTTAATATTTATTATATTTAATCTTTAGAATTAATTAAATATTATATTATATTTACGTTTATGGTAAAAATATAATTTTTACAAAAATGACACGGACGTGGTCTCACTACTCATGTACCACTTTCGGTTTTTCGGGCGCACTTTCGTACGTTTAGAAAACTAGCCTTTTACGTTACGCGACGTGTACCTTTTACAAAAATTAGACTTACTTAACAATAAATTACCTTTATAAAAATATAACTTATAAAGTTGAGCGTTGTGGTCATTTCCTTATATAAATCAAAGTCTCGTTGTTTGTCAAAATATTTTATTTTAAATTAAACGTTTTGTGTCATGTACCTTTATTAATAACTAGACTTAAATTAATTAAAAACTAACCCACTCGGAGTGTAACTTAATCTTTTGAGTGTTTTGGTCATTTACTTTTATAATTCATACCCTCGTTAGTTATCAAAGTATACTTAATAACATTAACTTAAACCAAAACGTCTTTTGAATAAATTAAAATATATTTATAATATATAGGTTTGAAATACTTTAATAAAATATTTAGATTTTAATTATATTTCAAAGTATATTTGAAGATCGTTTATAATATTATATCCTATAACGTTTATACTTTAAAAAAATATAATTTCCTTATGCGTCAACGTTTAGTTTGTTTTCCTTAAACTTTCTAAATAATATAACTATATTCCCAAAGTTTCACTTTCACTCTAAATAATAGGAAGGTTAACTAGTTAACGTTTATATAGAAAGTCGAACAGAAAACTCCACTAACATTTGGCTAGTTCTCGTTAATTGACACATTTGTCTTTACTTATAACTCACTTTACCATTTTTCGAATACGGTTAATAATAATGGTTACCTAATTCAAAGTGGACCTCCTAACAGATACTCTTAATCATAATTCAATGTATCTGATAATTCAATCATTTGATATTATCTTTTAATCTCGTCGATAAACTTACATCGAACAAATATATTCATGTAAAGTATTATCTATTCAATACCTTAATAGTACTTCCAGGTTCATAAAATAGATCTCATAGCTTATAATCATATCCACTAATCCGTTCGATGTTTTATATAATATATCTCAATTTAATAATCACACATATGTATATGTATATATAATTGTTCGTGAATCGCTAGGCATGGTCAAAGGGTAATTGATTATATGAATATAGTTTTCAAAATTTCGAGACTCAACATTACATATTTTTGCTCATCGTGTCGGGAACATATAAAGATTAAAGTTTAAATTTGATCGGAAATTTCCGGGTCATCACAGTACCTACCCGTTAAAGAAATTTCGTCCCGAAATTTGAGTGAGGTGGTCATGGCTAACAATAAAAATGTTTTCATGACGAATATGAGCTGATAAATAGAGTTTTATCATTATTGAGTAATATAGATAAAAAAAATTTGATTTTTGTGCAGAGTACGAGTGAAGCTTATCATAAAAGAGTGAAATGAGAAATTGAAGATTCGCCTTATCTTTTGACATAGTCACGTTTGAATTCCGGAATTCAAGGGATTTAAAAGAAAATCTTGAAGATCTTTAAGATCTGTTTCTTCGGCGAATAAGGAAATTAAAATCTCTCGAATTAAATGCGGTGATCTGCTTCGATTACTCTGTCTGATATTTCCATTATAAATTAAACTTCTCCGTTCCATTATTCTCACCATTCCTGTACTTTCTTTCTTAGTTCATACATCCAAAAGATTCTGAAAATGTTTAATCCAGTTCTGATCCTTGTCCTCATCCTTACTATCACAACAATCATTCTCCTTTTCCAACTTCCACCAGAGGAATCTGCTTTCTTCTACTTCGCCCTTGGGATTATAATGTTTTTAATTCTCCCGTGTATTTATGTTGCTATAAACATTGATATATACGGTTTGTAATTTATGTGTTGCTATCGGGATTTTTATTCTCCCTTAAATTTCAAAGCTCTATGCTTTTGTTTTCTCTTCCCGACTTCAAGTCAAGCGAATAATGGTCCAGAATTTGTAGATATAGAGTTTCGAATGATTATAATGTTCTAAGCAGGAAGGAACGTGATAGCACGATTTGATTTTCAAATTTATCAACGTCGTGAAAGATAGAACCATCAAGAATACATTTTCTTGATTTGTTCAGGAGTTGAGTAGAATGAAAGAGTTATGTAACATGGCACATGATGACGTTATGATCTGTGAATCATCACGTCCCATTAGAAACTCAGCATGACTTATTGTAATATAATCACGTTGATCAAGTGTCATTATATTATACTAACTCATGCATCAGTTCCCAACACTACTTCAAAAACATTCATATTTTATGCTCGAAAGTTTACAGAATATAGAAACTAACAGTTTCTATATGATGTAACACTGATAGCACGAAAAGATTAATGATTTCAGATAAGAGTAATTATAAAAATATCTTCAGAAATATGGAGAATATTTATAATGAAAGATACGATGATATCTTGAAATTTCTAATATTGAAGTATGATGAAGAAGATTTATCCGTAAGGGTTTAGATTCGGAAGCAAGATATTCGCTAAAGATTTCATCAGAAACAAAATCATTTATATTCTTTGAATTCAAACTTATTCTTTGTGATTTGTCCACGGCTTCTTTCATAGTTTCGCATAATCCACTTTTCAGTACTAGATTTTATATTGAATGTTTCCAATATAATGATACACAGAAAGCACGAGGAGGTATATAATTTCGAACGAGAATATTTATGAAAATATCCTCAGAAATATCGAAGATATTGATGATGATATTTTAGAATTTCTAAGTTCGATGGTTGATGGAGAAAGATTTTCCGCAAGATTTTAACATGACTTCGGAGCAAGATATTCTCTAAAGATTTCAACGAATCCAGAATTACCTGAATTCTTTGAATATATGGTTTAGTCCTTGTATTTGTCCTTGTTCTCCTTTATGGGTAGCTCAATCTGTTTTTCAATACCCAATTTTCTATCGAGCGTTCCTAACACTCCTTTCTTTATCATCAAACTTTTGTCCGTTTATACCATCTACCCTTTTTCTGTTTCCTCTGCATTTAATGCTATGATATCTGAATCATCGATTATTAATCCGAGGTAGTTCCAGGAGAATTGTGTTTTTAGATGATTAAACGCTGATGGTAATATGGTGGAATATAAAAGGTTCCCCGGTAACAATAAAAGAGCATACATATAAATCAAGGTGATAATAAGGTTGTTTCGAACGAAAAGTCGAAGTTGATTTGCTGGAGCTGTGACGAAATTTGCTACTTTGAAAGGAATTACCAAGTTATTTTGGGTAATAATAACACTAAGGAATTAGCACAACTATGTGTTAAACGTTTACTCAGTTTCCGAGAGTTTTTCAGATGCATAACTAAATGCATCAATCTTTTCTCCTGTAGATGAAGTGCGGTTGATTCATCCTATCGATTGAGGTGCTTTCAAGAGTCATGAAAGGTTTGAACGCAGATTGTAATTGTGATGATACGAATGGGGTTTAAAATGAAATCAAGTGGCAACTTGAAGAATTGTTTAGTTTCATATATTATAATCAATATTTTAATTCATTTTAATTGTCCAATGTTATTAGTCCACAGTCGATAGTCCACAGTAACAATCCAATAATTCATATATAGTTTAATATACAATATTCGAATTAATTAATACTTATCGTGACCCGTATACGTCTCAGACTCGATCACAACTCAAAGTATATATATTATTATAGAATCAACCTCAACCCTGTATAGAGAACTCGATCATTACTGCATATAGAGTGTCTATGGTGATTCCAAATAATATATATAGATGTGTCGATATGATATGTCAAAACTTTGTATACGTGTCCCGATATTTAAAGTGCGTAAAATAAATACAGAAATTAAATGACGATAAATAAAATGCTTAAAGTAAATAACAGAAGTTAAATAACGATAAATAAAATTGCGAGAATTAAAATTGCGATAAAATAAATTGCGATAAATAAAAATGTAATATGGAATTAACAGTTAGCTAGGAACAGTTAGCTAGGATTTTGTTAGCGTGGTTTCTTAACAAAATTTCATATTGTCAATTAGTCTGTTTCTTATCAATTTTTATTGTGTCCATTATTTCTTCATTATGCCACTTGTTGGATTCTGATAAATCAAAATCCAAATATGAAATTGAATTTTGAATGAAAATAGTTATTCTTTGGTGAACGGATACGTATCTCGGTGGTTGTAAATAGGATAGTGAATAACTGTTGAATCAGATTCGAAGAATATACAGTGTAACTTATTAATGTAAAATTTAAATATTCCTCGGGTATTACCTACTCGTTAAAATATTTTCACCATTAACAGTTTGTACAAAAGAATTTTTAATTACAATCTTTATGAAAACATACTTAAATATATATTTTCTTCAGATGTAATTATAGATTTAATGAGTCGATATGATATTAAACTCATTTGATTTACCGTTTGAACAAGAATATATAATCTCTAAAACATTAGAGTTTACATAATCATCATATCGAACGAAGATAAACGATGTAGGACGTCATGTAGAACGATGATTATACTCGAGGTACAGAATGAGACGTCGAAGCTGGTGATGCGGATGTTGTTGTTGGTGGTACTAGTGTTGTTGGTGCTAAGGTTGGTGATGTTACTGGTGTTGGTGATACTGCTGGTGATTGCAATTTGTGTACCGTGCTCTCTAAAGTTAACACTCGAGCTCGGAGTTCTTTAACTTCTTCTACTAACCCTGGTTGGTTATCAGTGTGAGGTAGAGGTCGGATATCTCCTCTATTTCCGTTAATGGTAGCCTCAAGACGAAAAATTCTTGCAAAAAGGGTATAAACGGTGTTGCGAACGGGTTCGCCGGTGAGCGGGTCAAGTACTCCAAGGTTAGGTGGTAGATTCGGTTCATGATATGGAGTACCTTCTTCCCTTCTCCATAGGGTGAGTATGTCGCGAACCCACCCCCATTTTCTCCAGTAATCACGGTAGTTGATTGGTTGGTGAGTTCCTGTCACGCTATCTTCGGAGTCAGATGAACTTGGTTGGTTCGTAGAGGCCATCTTACGCGATCTCAAAAAAAAAAAAATTTGGTATGAAAAGTTAAGTGACAGCAATTGATAGTTGGATGGTATTCTCAATGCATAATATGCATAGATATATAGTACCAGGTTCCCTTAAATTACGGAGAAATTTACGGAGGATATCAGGCAAGATCTACAGTAACAGATACGCTAAGATATGAATTTTGTCTATACACTATTTATGCAGTCAATGCAGTAAAACGTGTCTAGACTAAGAATGATAAGCAAGTGATTCTCTAAGAATGATAAGCAGGTAATTTTTGACACGAAATGATAAGCAAAACTTTTGACATGCAGACACGGTCGAAGTCCAGACTCGCTAATGCATCCTAACGACTTATCAGTTAGACACACTAATGCATACCTGGTTCACTAAGACCACCGCTCTGATACCACATGAGACGACCCGACCCAATCCATAGGGACGAATACAATAACATATGATTACATCGCGAGGTACTTGACCTCTAAATGATACATTTTACAAACATTGCATTCATTTTTAAAAGACAATCTTTCATTTCATCGAAAGTTGACATGTATGCATACCATTTCATAATATCCAAACTATAAATGACCTAATCTGTCATTTACTTAATAATAATCTTTAATGAACTTCAACGACTCGAATGCAACGTCTTTTGAAATATGTCATGAATGACTCCAAGCAATATCTTTAAAATGAGCTAATGCACAGCGGAAGATCTCTTTCAAACCTGAGAATAAACATGCTTTCAAGTGTCAACCAAAAGGTTGGTGAGTTCATCAGTTTATAGTAATCATTTCATTTTCATCATTTTAATAGACCACAAGATTTCATATTTCCAATTCTCATAAATAAACGTCCCATGCATAGAGACAAAAATATCATTCATATGGATTGAACACCTGGTAACCGACATTAACAATATGCATATAGAATATCCCCATCATTCCGGGATCCTCCTTCGGACATGATATAAATTTCGAAGTACTAAAGCATCCGGTACTTTGGATGGGGCTTGTTGGGCCCGATAGATCTATCTTTAGGATTCGCGTCAATTAAGGTGCCTGTTCCCTAATTCTTAGATTACCAGACTTAATAAAAAGGGGCATATTCGATTTCGATAATTCAACCATAGAATGTAGTTTCATGTACTTGTGTCTATTTTGTAAATCATTTATAAAAATTGCGCATGTATTCTCAGCCCAAAAATATAAAGGGTAAAAAGGCAAATGAAACTCACCATACTGTATTTTGTAGTAAAAATACATATAACATCATTGAACAAGTGTAGGGTTGGCCTCGGATTCACGAACCTATATTAATTAAATATATTTATATGACGGTCAATATTTGTCTAATAATTTAGGCCAAGTCATAGTGTACCACAATCCTAATGCTCGAGTCAGACTCAACAGTATAGTAACATGTTATATTACTCATGTTTAGTTAAAATTCTAGTAAAAGGTGACGTGTGAAACAACGTATAACAAATGGTTTCATAATCATAAAATAGTATTTTAGTTTTTTTAGAGAAAGTCAATACAAAAATATTAACTGAAAAGTTAACGGAAAAGTCAAAGTTCAATGTCAAAAGTCAAAGGTTAAAGTAAAAACGAGGTCGCATGCAAAAATACAATAACTTATACAAAAAATGATTTTTCGGTCAAACATGACTAAACGGCCTTTAGAAAAATTATCGGAGCTCTGATTGATAAACGGCCAAAGATAAAAGTTACACATTACCAAAAAGATTAAGCATAAATTTTACAGAAGTAAACTAAACCTAGACAACTCGTAGTTGCCAACGCGGTTTCGGCGTTTCAAAGTTAATTTTTCAGCTTTAATAAATTTACAAAAGTGACCGAGTAGCCTACTTTGGAGATTTTTAGAAAATTCCTCGAAACTCGGATTGACAAACGGTCAAAGCCTGGAAATTCTAGTTACCACAAAGATATAACATGATTTTTGGCAAAAGTAAACACACATCAGGCCGACCATGACAACTGATACAAAACTGACATTTTTAATAAAAAAGTTTCAACTCTTTTTAGAATTTTAAAATGTGACCAAACAGTCAACTTTGTCGATTTTTAGGAAAATCGTCGAGACTCAAATTGACAAACGGCCAGAGTCGTTTGTTAGACCTTACAACAAAGAATTCAGTGGTATTTTTGTTTTAATCTGAAACAACGCAGATCAGCGAGAATTTCAGTTTCCGTATCGACGTTTCATCAAAATTTACAAAACTTCTTTTATCCATAACTTGACAACCGTTCAACGAAACGAGACGTGCTTTATATGAAAATTCATCTACTCGACGAGTAGAATCCAAATAACCACTTTTTATTACTCAGAAAATTAGTTCACTAATTATCATTAGCAATCTTAATTACGAAATTAATTGTTTAATTCATAACTTTCTAACCGTTCATCGAATCCATTCGATATCCAAATGAAAAGTTATTAATTTTTCGCTAGCTTTCCAACGACATGCATATCTTATATCTTATCTTATCCCTAGTATAACAACCTTTAAGATTCAACATAACCTATCTAGGGGCAATATAAAATATACAAGCATGCATAATTTTATTTTCTCGAGCACTAGTCAGGGATACACTATTGATAAATAAAAGTTAAGTTATGAGTGCTCACGTATCAATATTGAGGTTCAATATTGTAGGAAAGGTACGTAGACGCAACGGAGATGACAAACACTAAATTGACCTCACGGGCATACCCATGAACCATACCCATCACCTCCATAGCCATAACTCATAATTTCCTTAGCCCTATCCTACTCATAAAACTTGTCTTGAAATGACCCGCTCATAAAAGCCTTCTTGAAATAATTCTCTCATGTCCTCATCGTAGTATTTTATGTATAAATACTATTAGTTAATAATAATACTAATACTAATAATAATAATAAGATTAACAATATTAATAATATACATATGTATACATATTGAGAGATATATAGAAATATCAAGAAAGTTGAATTTGTAAGCAAAGCCGAATCAGATATGAAAGGATTTATAGAAGTACTACCTCTCTAAAAGTCATACCTCCGTGATTTACGTTGATTCGTTTACATCTCAATGATTAAAGAAAGAAGAAAAAAACGTGTATTATAATAAGTGATAGTTGCGTGAATGATCAAATGATCATATGATTTACGTGTTTAGTTTTTATATTTATATGTTTATTTAATATTTATTATATTTAATCTTTAGAATTAATTAAATATTATATTATATTTACGTTTATGGTAAAAATATAATTTTTACAAAAATGACACGGACGTGGTCTCACTACTCATGTACCACTTTCGATTTTTCGGGCGCACTTTCGTACGTTTAGAAAACTAGCCTTTTACGTTACGCGACGTGTACCTTTTACAAAAATTAGACTTACTTAACAATAAATTACCTTTATAAAAATATAACTTATAAAGTTGAGCGTTGTGGTCATTTCCTTATATAAATCAAAGTCTCGTTGTTTGTCAAAATATTTTATTTTAAATTAAACGTTTTGTGTCATGTACCTTTATTAATAACTAGACTTAAATTAATTAAAAACTAACCCACTCGGAGTGTAACTTAATCTTTTGAGTGTTTTGGTCATTTACTTTTATAATTCATACCCTCGTTAGTTATCAAAGTATACTTAATAACATTAACTTAAACCAAAACGTCTTTTGAATAAATTAAAATATATTTATAATATATAGGTTTGAAATACTTTAATAAAATATTTAGATTTTAATTATATTTCAAAGTATATTTGAAGATCGTTTATAATATTATATCCTATAACGTTTATACTTTAAAAAAATATAATTTCCTTATGCGTCAACGTTTAGTTTGTTTTCCTTAAACTTTCTAAATAATATAACTATATTCCCAAAGTTTCACTTTCACTCTAAATAATAGGAAGGTTAACTAGTTAACGTTTATATAGAAAGTCGAACAGAAAACTCCACTAACATTTGGCTAGTTCTCGTTAATTGACACATTTGTCTTTACTTATAACTCACTTTACCATTTTTCGAATACGGTTAATAATAATGGTTACCTAATTCAAAGTGGACCTCCTAACAGATACTCTTAATCATAATTCAATGTATCTGATAATTCAATCATTTGATATTATCTTTTAATCTCGTCGATAAACTTACATCGAACAAATATATTCATGTAAAGTATTATCTATTCAATACCTTAATAGTACTTCCAGGTTCATAAAATAGATCTCATAGCTTATAATCATATCCACTAATCCGTTCGATGTTTTATATAATATATCTCAATTTAATAATCACACATATGTATATGTATATATAATTGTTCGTGAATCGCTAGGCATGGTCAAAGGGTAATTGATTATATGAATATAGTTTTCAAAATTTCGAGACTCAACATTACATATTTTTGCTCATCGTGTCGGGAACATATAAAGATTAAAGTTTAAATTTGATCGGAAATTTCCGGGTCATCACACGCTATTTATAGCAACTGTGTTTTTAAACTAATTATGTCGCAAGTTATTTCATTTATACTTTATGACTTTTGTAAACTTAGACTTTTTGTCGAACGGTTTTGTAAACTAAACTTGCAAGTCTTGTACCTTTCAAATGAATGCGACATAATTTTGGTCAAACGAGTCTCATATAGGGACTACGACCACGCAATGGGACCTAAGTTAACGGCGCCGTCAATAACGGTTTTGGTCGGGTCGTTACATGTTTAAGGGTCCTAAACATTAGCAAGCTCAAAGGGGTTTTTGGTGAATCAAAGGCTAGGGTTTTGCTTACTTGAAGTTTCAAGTTTGGAGCCTACTTCTTCATCATTTTCATCCATTTTCTGCACCATCCTAACAGCCCTCAAAACAGATTTTGAGGAGGTATATATCTTCTCCTCTTGTTCTTATATGTAAGTATATATTCTAGACTTGATATTAACATGGAATTTGACCAAAAGGATGAACATTTAAACATGAACTTATCATAATGCTTCCGCTTGTTTTAACTATCTCAAAATGGTTTTCATAACATGTAAATTTTGAGAATATGTTGTTTATAATGTTGTTAAATTCCATCATGTTTTGCTAAAGAAGATCTCACTATTCCATTAGATGAAATCCAAATCAACGAAAAACTTCAATTTATCGAAGAACCCGTCGAAATAATGGATCGTGAGGTTAAAAGACTTAAGCAAAACAAGATACCAATTGTTAAGGTTCGATGGAATGCTCGTAGAGGACCCGAGTTCACCTGGGAGCGTAAAGATCAGATGAAGAAGAAATACCCGCATCTATTTCCAGAAGATTCGTCAACACCTTCAACAGCTTAAAATTTCGGGACGAAATTTATTTAACGGGTAGGTACTGTAGTGACCCGAACTTTTCCATGTTTATATATATTAATTGAGATTGATATTTACATGATTAGATGTTTCCAACATGTTAAGCAATCAAATTTGTTAAGACTTGATTAATTGAAATATGTTTCATATAGACAATTGACCACCCAAGTTGGCCGGCGATTCACGAACGTTAAAACTTGTAAAAACGACATGACGATATATATATGGATATACATATGGTTAACATGAGATTGTGATAAGTAAGTATCTCCATAAGTATATTAACAATGAGTTATATACATATAAACAAGACTACTAATTTAAGGATTTCGAAACGAGACATATATGTAACGATTATCGTTGTAACGACATTTAAATGTATATATATCATATTAAGATATATTAATATATCATAATATCATGATAATATAATAATTTAACATCTCATTAGTTATAATAAACAATGGGTTAACAACATTAATTGAGATCGTTAACTTAAAGGTTTCAAAACAACACTTACATGTAACGACTAACGATGACTTAACGACTCAGTTAAAATGTATATACATGTAGTGTATTTAGATGTATTAAAATACTTTTGGAAGACTTCAAGACATATATCAAAACACTCATACTTAACGAAAATGGTTACAGTTACTTTCCCATTCTTTTCTTTCATCAAGAATTCTAGTCGTATTTTTACCCGTATTATACACAGCTTCAAAACGTACTTACTATGGGTATATACCAATAGGAACTAGCATGGGATTCCACTCTTGATTATGTCATATATGACTAATCAATTTTAACTTCTACCATGAGCTATTCAACTAACTAGAACTCCTTTTAACCCCACTCACCACTCACCAATTACCACTCATCATTCACTCCATTTCACTTCCAATTCTCTTTCTAATTCTCTCTCAACACACCCACACTATTATGAACGTATTTTTCCAGTAGTTAATCACCATCTTCATCAAAAATCACTTCAAGAATCAAGCTATAATCATCATAGGAAGAACACTTCAAGAACACTTCAAAAATCCCTTCAAGTTTACTAATCTACTTCCAAGCTTTCTAATCCATTCCAAGTAATCATCTAAGATCAAGAAACCTTTGTTATATACAGTAGGTTATCTTTCTTATTCAAGGTAATATTCATATTCAAACTTTGATTCAATTTCTATAACTATAAACTATCTTAATTCGAGTAAAAATCTTACTTGAACTTGTTTTTATGTCATGATCCTACTTCAAGAACTTTCAAGCCATCCAAGATCCTTTGAAGCTAGATCATTTATTGTCACTTCCAGTAGGTTTACCTACTAAACTTTAGGTAGTAATGATGTTCATAACATCATTCGATTCATATATATAAAACTATCTTATTCGAAGGTTTAAACTCGTAATCACTAGAACATAGTTTAGTTAATTCTAAACTTGTTCGCAAACAAAAGTTAATCCTTCTAACTTGACTTTTAAAATCAACTAAACACATGTTCTATATCTATATGATATGCTAACTTAATGATTTAAAACCTGGAAACACGAAAAACACCGTAAAACCGGATTTAAGCCGTCGTAGTAACACCGCGGGCTGTTTTGGGTTAGTTAATTAAAAACTATGATAAACTTTGATTTAAAAGTTGTTATACTGAGAAAATGATTTTTATTATGAACATGAAACTATATCCAAAAATTATGGTTAAACTCAAAGTGGAAGTATGTTTTCTAAAATGGTCATCTAGACGTCGTTCTTTCGACTGAAATGACTACCTTTACAAAAACGACTTGTAAATTATTTTTCCGACTATAAACCTATACTTTTTCTGTTTAGATTCATAAAATAGATTTCAATATGAAACCATAGCAATTTGATTCACTCAAAACGGATTTAAAATGAAGAAGTTATGGGTAAAACAAGATTGGATAATTTTTCTCATTTTAGCTACGTGAAAATTGGTAACAAATCTATTCCAACCATAACTTAATCAACTTGTATTGTATATTATGTAATCTTGAGATACCATAGACACGTATACAATGTTTCGACCTATCATGTCGACACATCTATATATATTTCGGAACAACCATAGACACTCTATATGTGAATGTTGGAGTTAGCTATACAGGGTTGAGGTTGATTCCAAAATATATATAGTTTGAGTTGTGATCAATACTGAGATACGTATACACTGGGTCGTGGATTGATTCAAGATAATATTTATCGATTTATTTCTGTACATCTAACTGTGGACAACTAGTTGTAGGTTACTAACGAGGACAGCTGACTTAATAAACTTAAAACATCAAATTATATTAAAAGTGTTGTAAATATATTTTGAACATACTTTGATATATATGTATATATTGTTATAGGTTCGTGAATCAACCAGTGGCCAAGTCTTACTTCCCGACGAAGTAAAAATCTGTGAAAGTGAGTTATAGTCCCACTTTTAAAATCTAATATTTTTGGGATGAGAATACATGCAGGTTTTATAAATTATTTACAAAATAGACACAAGTACGTGAAACTACATTCTATGGTTGAATTATCGAAATCGAATATGCCCCTTTTTATTAAGTCTGGTAATCTAAGAATTAGGGAACAGACACCCTAATTGACGCGAATCCTAAAGATAGATCTATTGGGCCTAACAAACCCCATCCAAAGTACCGGATGCTTTAGTACTTCGAAATTTATATCATATCCGAAGGGTGTCCCGGAATGATGGGAATATTCTTATATATATGCATCTTGTTAATGTCGGTTACCAGGTGTTCACCATATGAATGATTTTTATCTCTATGTATGGGATGTGTATTGAAATATGAAATCTTGTGGTCTATTGTTACGATTTGATATATATAGGTTAAACCTATAACTCACCAACATTTTTGTTGACGTTTAAAGCATGTTTATTCTCAGGTGAATACTAAGAGCTTCTGCTGTTGCATACTAAAATAAGGACAAGATTTGGAGTCCATGTTTGTATGATATTGTGTAAAAACTGCATTCAAGAAACTGATTTCGATGTGACATATTTGTATTGTAAACCATTATGTAATGGTCGTGTGTAAACAGGATATTTTAGATTATCATTATTTGATAATCTACGTAAAGCTTTTTAAACCTTTATTTATGAAATAAAGGTTATGGTTTGTTTTAAAAATGAATGCAGTCTTTGAAAAATGTCTCATATAGAGGTCAAAACCTCGCAACGAAATCAATTAATATGGAACGTTTTTAATCAATAAGAACGGGACATTTCAATTACCACCATCAACAAAAAAATCCGTATCCCACACCTCAACATCACAATCTGTACCTCGAACATCAACATCATACGCACCGTAAATACCAAGGAGTACCAACAACAACAAACGATGAAGTATTAATTCATAACTTTATCAAGGAAATATTCTGCAGAGAATATGTAGTTTCTAAAAGTTTTAGAGATTATTTATTCTAATTCTAATTATAAACCAGATGAGTGAGTGAAATGATGAAGTGAAACCTTGACAAGAATGGTGCGTGATTTCCAAGCTAGACTTGTTTTACCAACAACATCACCAGTACCGTCAGCATCACCAGCACCGTCAGTACCGTCAGCATCGCCAGCATCAGCAGCACCTACAACATCTCAAGCTCCACCAGATCTATAATCACCGCGAATAACATCACAAATCAACAACGAGTATATCGTAGCAACGAGTTATGAAGTATTAACTCATTCCCTTTGAAGAATTTATATGTATATTTTATATATATGAATTTTAAACCCAATATATCTTTTTATACTAAGCCATTACGTGTGAATTTTATAGGGTAGATACTACTCGGTTAATTCATATCACTAATATGCTATGAGGTACATCTGTCGTTAACCACTTAACCATCGTTAACTACAATCTCTGTCTCAAATCAATGAATTCCATTTCATAATAAACCAAGTGTATTATTCAATTGTATGTTTGATTTTTACACTTTCATTTTCGATATACTCGAAATTTTCTAGAAATCATCATTCGTATCTTGCGAAGTTCGCAAGAATTCCACAAGCACCAACACCATTCACCGAGGAAAATCAATAAAAATGAATAATGAAGTATTGATTCATAATTTCATTTACATTGATGAGATAATCCGTGAAGATTACGTAATTTCTAAAGGTTTTAGAGATTATTCAATTCTAGATCGAGCCAAAAATCAAATGAGTCAATATTACATTAACTCATTAAATCTGTATTACGTCTGAAGAAAATATACATGTATTTTCATAAAGACTGTAATAAAATTCCCTTGTACAAGATATTACTTGTGAAACTTTTAACGGGTTGGTAATACCCGAGAAATACTTAGATTTCACATTAATATGTTACACTGTACATTCTTCGATTCTGACTCACCAATCACTAACTATATTTAGTACTTTTACAGCAATACACATTCTTTCATAAAATCAGGACAACCATTTTCATAAATTACATATCCTGATTTTGAACAGATCAGAAATCCAAAGTCAAGATTTAGCAGAAGATATCACTCTTAGATCCCTACATCTTTCAAAGCTATACTTTGACTTTAAAACTGTGCTAGAACATCATTTTTATTCATAGAACCCAGAAAAGTATTTGTATCATTTAAAATCCTAGAACATCATATAAATATTAATGATTGCAATCCATGTTCAAACCCCTCGAAATTCCTGAAGATACTTCAAATAATGAACAATCGAGATGATGATCCAACCACATGTTACCCACAGTCATGCACCTGAAAAAACTCTCGAAACCAAAGTCATAGTTTAACACGTACCCGCGTCAGATCCTTTGGCATTTATTAGCAAAAATAACTTTACGATTCCTTTTCAAAGTAGCAAAATCTGTCACAGCTCCAACAAGTGAATTTCGATCTTTCATTCGGAGTAGCCTTATTATAACCCTGATATATATGATTACCCTTTTGTTATCGAAGAACCCTTTATATTCCACCACATTATCAGCAGATGTACCAGTAACTTCGGCTTTAGTCTGCCTGAAAAATTTATATATTATTCATGAAAACCCATCATCTACTCATCTGCATCCTGTAACAATAATTGCCATACCAACTGTCAGAAATCATCAATCATTATTCTCGAATTTCGCAACAATTCTACGCCAACAGTTATATATATACATATAACATCTATCTCCTAGGCTTATATACTGCGAATGTGAAGTTTCTGAAAAACACAATAAACTGCGAACTAGTCCTCCAAATTTTTGGAAAAACGTCGATGAAGCAGCAAAAACTGTAAACGACCTTAACAGCAAAAAATTTGATGATAAAGATTAGTGTGTTGGCAAAGCTCAGAAAAAGAGAAGATTTGGTACTGAAAAACGGATTGAGCAAACCATGAAGGAGGCTGTGGACAAATCACAAAGACTAAACCTGCCTTCAAAGAATCCAAATGAATCAATGTCTGCTGAAATCATGAACGAATACCTTGCTCCTGACTCTAAACCCTTGCGGACAATATTCTTCATCATCCTCTGATCTTAGATATTATAAGATATCATCATATCTTTCATTATAAATATCTTGGATATTTTTGAAGATATTTTCATAACTCTTCTTATCTGAAATCAATTATCTCTTCTCGCTATCTGTGTTACATCATAAAGGAAACAGTTTAGTTTCTATATTCTGTAAACCTTCGCATTTTTGAAGTAGTGTTGGGAACTGAAGCATGAGTTAATATAATATAATGACACTTGATCAACGTGATTATATTACAGTAAGTCATGCTGAGTTTCTAAATGGAACATGATGATTCACAGATTATACCGTCATCATGTGCCATGTTACACGACTCTTGTATTCTACTTAACCTCTAAACATATCAAGAAAATATTTTTCTTGATGATTCGGCCTTTTTCAAGGTATTCTGGTAATTTGACAAATCAAGATCGTGCCATTACAATTTCCTTCTTAGAACATTAACCATGTTCATTCCGAAATTCATATCTACGAATTCTGGACCATTACATGCGGTGCTTAATGGCAAGAAGAGAAAATAAAAGAATGAAGCTCTGAAATAGAAATTGGAGTATAAATTGCAGCAAATAGGAGAAAACATTAACTATGGATGTCAATGATTATAGAAAGACAAGAGCAGGGAGTCTGAAAAATAAGGAAAGATATAAAGCCCGACGACAGCGCATAAATTACAAACCGTGTATATCAATAAGTATTGCAACGTAAAGACACGGGAGAACTAGAAATACTATAAAACCAAGAGTATAGTAGAAGTGAATAGATTCCTCCGATGACAGATGAAAAAGAAGAACGATAGATATAAAAGTTAGGAGTATATCAAGAATCAGAACTGGATGAAGCATATTGACGAATGCTTTAAAATATAAATTGAGGGGGAAGAATAGAAGGTGTGAGTTATGGAAATAAAGAAATGAAGGGGGTAGATATATAGTAAAATATTTGACAGGGCAATCAAAACAGATTATCGCATTTAATCAAAGAAGATCCTAATTTTCTTAACTACCGAAGAATCAAATTTTATTACGAAGATTTTCTCTAAATCCCTTGAACTCCGGAAATCACTCCTATCTACGTCAAAAGATATGACGAATCTACATTTATTAATTTCACTCTTTTGTGATAACTTCACTCATACTCTTCACAAAAATCGAAATTGTTTTATCTATATTACTCAACGATGATAAAACTCTAATTTTCAGCTCATATGAGTCATGAAAACATATTTATTGTTAGCCATGACAACCTCGATCAAATTTCGGGACGAAATTTCTTTAACGGGTAGGTACTCTGACAACCTGGAAATTTCTGACCAAATTTAAACTTTATCTTTATATTATTCCGTTATGATAAGCAATGTTTGTTAAGTTGGATCTCAAAAATTTTAAACTGTGTTCATATATTCATTTTAACCTCGACCAAATTCCGACGATTCACGAACCATTATATAAATGGATATGATTATATATATATGTATATATTATAACTTAAGAATATTAATAAAGTATTAAACGTATAATACTTTACATGAACGTATTTGTTTCAATATATTTATCGGTGGAATTAAATGATAATATCAAATGATTGATTTATCAGATACATTGTACGATTATGAGTCTTTGTTGTGAGGTCCACGTTGAATTGAGAAATAGTTCATTTTTAATGATATTCGGAATTATTGGTAAAGTGTCAAAGTAACGAGAACTAAACAAAGGTTAGTGGAGGTTCCTGTTTAACTTTCAATGCATGCTTTACAATGATTGTCTTGTATCTCTAGATAAGTTAATTATTTTTCATAGTATTGAAAACGTCTTACAATATAGATAAAACCTTTTGACAAGTTATAAATAATAACGGTCCATGATTTAATTGACTTGCAACGTGTATTCAAAACATGTTTATGAATATTGAATATATATATGATTTCAAATTAGTTAAGTAAACGATAGTAACACTTGTTTACTGATTCGACTGATAATTATATATATTAATTGGGACGTTTGAGAGATTAAAATAAACATTTACGCATAAAGGAATTTTATCAATTTTAGCTTTAAAGGGTAAACGTGATGTGTTATAATAAACGATTTTAAATAAACTTTGAAATATAATTGATTTTGAAAAACTAAATATTATTAAATAAATATTTTAATATGTATAAATTTATTTCTAAGTAAAAATATATTTATATATTTTACAGAGTGATAAAATATAATTTTAACTTAGTCATAAAACGTTTGGATTAAAATAATATATTTTGATAAACAACGAGACATTGATTTATAGAAGCAAATGACCACAACACTCAAATATATAAGTTATACTTTAGGTAATATAGTCTATTAATGATTAAGTCTAATTTTTGATAAAGGTACACGTCGCGTAACGAAAAGTACTAGTTTTCTAAGCGTACGAAAATGCGTTCAAAAAACCGGAACCGGGACTTAATCGATCGTCAACGTACATGTAGTGACCCGAACTTTTCCATGTTTATATATATTAATTGAGATTGATATTTACATGACTAAATGTTTCCAACGTGTTAAGCAATCAAACTTGTTAAGACTTGATTAAATGAAATAAGTTTCATATAGACAATTGATCACCCAAGTTGACCGGCGATTCACGAACGTTACAAAATTGTAAAAACTACATGTTGTGGTATATATAGAGATATATATATGGTTGACATAAGATTATGATGAGTAAGTATCTCACTAAATATATTAACAATTTGTGATATACATAAGAAATGAGATTACTACTAAGTTAAGAAACTCGAAATGATATATATAACGATTATCGTTATGATAACGTCTACTAAATACATATGTATCATATTAAGATATTGATACACTATATTTAACATGATAAAATGATATTTAAATATATCATTAAGTGTGTTAACAATGAACTACATATATAAAAACAAGACTACTAACTCAAGAATTATGAAACGAGACTTATATGTAACGATTATCGTTGTAACGATATTTTAATGTATATATCATATTAAGAGATATTCATACATCATAATATCATGATAATATAATAATTTAACATCTCATTTGATATAATAAACATTGGGTTAACGACATTAACTGAGATCGTTAACTTAAAGGTTTCAAAACAACACTTACATGTAACGACTAACGAAGACTTAACGCCTCCATTAGAATGTATATACATGTTGTGTTTTGATATGTATTCTTACACTTTTTAAAGACTTCAAGACATATATCAAAGTACTTCTACTTAACAAAAATGCTTACAATTACATCCTCGTTCAGTTTCATCAACAATTCTACTCGTATGCACCCGTATTCGTACTCGTACAATACACAGCTTTTAGATGTATGTACTATTGGTATATGAAAGGACCCGTTCATATACATTATAAACGATTCACAATAGTTGATTACATTACGAGGTATTTGACCTCTATATGATACATTTTACAAACATTGCATTCGTTTTTAAAAGACAAACTTTCTTTACATCGAAAATTGACAGGCATGCATACCATTTCATAATATCCACTATCCAACAATAAATTGATTTAATAATAATCTTTGATGAACTTAATGACTCGAATGCAACGTTCTTCGAAATATGCTATGAAAGACTCCAAGTAATATCTTTAAAATGAGCAAATGCACAGCGGAAGATTTCTTTAACACCTGAGAATAAACATGCTTTAAAGTGTCAACCAAAAGGTTGGTGAGTTCATTAGTTTATCATAATCATTTATTTCCATCATTTTAATAGACCACAAGAATTTCATTTCCAGTTCTCATAAATATACGTCCCATGCATAGAGACAAAAATAATCATTCATATGGTGAACACCTGGTAACCGACATTAACTAGATACATATAAGAATATCCCCTATCATTCCGGGATCCTCCTTCGGACATGATATAAATTTCGAAGTACTAAAGCATCCGGTACTTTGGATGGGGTTTGTTAGGACCAATAGATCTATCTTTAGGATTCGCGTCAATTAGGGTGTCTGTTCCCTAATTCTTAGATTACCAGACTTTAATAAAAAAGGGCATATTCGATTTTGATAATTCAACCATAGAATGTAGTTTCAATTACTTATGTCTATTTCGTCAAACATTTATAAAAGCGCATGTATTCTCAGTCCCAAAAATATAAAGGGTAAAAAGGTAAATGAAACTCACCATACTGTATTTCGTAGTAAAAATACATATAACGTCATTGAACAAGTGCTAGGTTGGCCTCGGATTCACGAACCTAAATTAATTATATATATTTATGTGTTGGTCAATATTTGTCTAACAAATTAGGTCAAGTCATAGTGTGCCACAATCCTAATGCTCGAGACTAATATGCAAAAGTCGACAAAAGTAAATTTGACTCAAAATAATTTCTAAAAATCTATACATGATTAATATATAGTTTAAATATCGTCGTTTTATATTTTTAAATATTTTTAAAAGATTTATTAGAGTAAATAATATAATTTATTTATTAATAAATAAAATTTTATATTAAATTTATATAATAAAATATACTTTTATATATATTAAGTAATAAAATATATAGGGTTCATTTAATATCATAAAGATAATATGATAGGTATTATTAAAGTAAGTTATTACACGTAGTAAAATATGTTTGTATCACATATTTATTTGATAAAATAATATCTATAATGATAGTAAGTAAAAGTTGTATTATTTTGTAATAATAATTATTATTATAAAAATATCAATATTTATAATTACTAAGATGACATTATGATAAAACGATAATTCTAATTATGATAACTTTAATATTTACGATAATTTTTAATATTATCTTTAAAATAATAATTCTATTTAAAATAATAATAATAATGATATTTTATAGTAACAATGACATTTCTATTAAAATGATAATTTTTGTTAAAATGATAGTTTTAATACTAACGATACTTTTAATAATAATAGTAATGATAAAAATAATAAGAACGATAATTTTATCTAAATCAATATCTTATAATATTTTAATTTCATCATGATACTCTTACTCATTATTTCCTAATCGTTTCGTTTAATAGCTTTTAATCGTCTTTTATATCGTGTTCATAATAATGATAATAATAGTAATCAAAATAATTAGGTGTTACAAATATTTGTTTTAATTACATTAATATTAATAATGATAGTTACTATAACATTATTAATGATAATACTAATAATTATCTTAATGATAATATAGTAATAATAATAATAACAATAACAATAACCATTTTTAAATAATGATATATATATTAATAATGATAATAATAATAATAATACTAATAATAATAATAATAATAATAATAATTGGATAATAATAATAATACTAATTATAACTTTAACGATAATAACGATAGTAATAAAAAAATAACAATTTTTAATGATAAATCCCTTTTATTGATAAAGATAATAATAATGATAATAATGAGATAAAACTAGAACGACGATAAATACGACGATAATAATAATCATTTTTAATAAAAATATCGAAAATTCAATTGATTATAACTTCTAATCCGTTCATCGAAACCATTCGATATCTAAAGGAAAAGTTCTTAATTTTTCGCTAGCTTTCCAAGGACATGCATATCTTATACCTTATGTAACGACCCTACTTTTTCCGTTATCTTTTACCGTTAACTATTTAACGACCGTTAATTGTTATTCGTGCCACGTCATTTCTATGACCTATATTATTATTTTTGTAATAATATATTAATTATTATGTGTTATATGAATATTTGTATTCATATTTTAAATTATACGTTCCTACGAGTCGCGGATTTCTATCCGGCGAATCTTTTCGGTTTTCAAACCAACGGTCGAACTTTTGGAATTTTTAAGTCCTAATTATTTTAATTATGATATTTTGATGTCATATGATTATATATAGTGTTTATATATTTTATCCGTCGCGTAGTTGTTATCTCTCCGAAAAATCAATCGCGTAGTAGCATTTTCGCGTTTCGGGCTTCGATCGGGCGTTCGGGCTAAAAGAAATTACATATTTATCATTGTGGGCCATGTGGGGCCCACCCCATTCAGTTGTTGGCCGAAAATTCCCTTAGGGAGGGGGTGGTTTGTGATTTTATTTCATTATTCCATTTTTCATTTTCTAAACACTAGCATTTCCTCTCAAACCTAATTACTCCCATTTTATTTTCTTCCTCCTCTTCTCTCTTTTTTTTTTTTTTTGAGCCGTCACCCTAGCTCCACCAAATCATCATCATCTTCATCTAATCTTGCATGGATCATCAAATAGATTGCATAATCGGATTCTACACGTTCTTCTCTACAAGTTAACATCTCTTGATTATTGATTAGGGTATAAACCCTAACCCTAGATTTTTTTAATTTTTCTTTATTTTTCTGTATTTTGATTATATTTTATTAGTATGATGATTATTAGTTGTTGTAATGTTGATTGTGTTCGTAGAATTACTCGATTGCATATTTTTCGGTTTGATAAAATTGGAACAGCAGCTTTTTCGTGTGTTTCTGATATTTTAACTGATGTTGATCATAAAATAAAGTATATAAATGAGTTCCTCTCATCAAGACATTAATTTTAGACTCCGGATTCATGTCGTTTCGATTCCCGGAGCCCTAGTTACGATCAAAGTGGTATTTTGTTAAGATTGAAATGTGATTTTGGTATGAACCAGGTTTGGTCCGACTTTGTGACCATATTTGGTGACTTTAGGGTGTGTTAGTGTGTTACTACTGATGGTGGGGCAAACTTTCATGTTCGGGTCATCTCAATCCGAGCCACGAATCACCCGTTACGTCTAAAACACGTTTTTGATTGAATTAAAGTTCCAAGTAGTGAATTGGCTGTACATCACGACTTGTGGGATGTTCTTGGGGTGTTCTTGAGTGTACCAAAGTGTCGGGTGGTTTGCTTGGGCGGAGATATATGTAAGGCTCGCCGAAAACCGATACCCGGGGCTCAGGATACGACCCGATGAACTTTTGATTTAAAACTTGTGACTAATTATTAAACTTATGATATAAATAATGGATTTCATTATTATTTAATTACTTATGATAAAAAAAGTAATTATTATTATTTACAACTTATGATATATATATATTTATTATATCATTTAATTAATACCTATGATTTAATTAACATTTTAATTAAACATATGATAAATGATACTTCATTATTAATGGAAAATACTTATGATAAGTATTAAACTTATATTATGAGATTACTATTATAAGACTTATAATAAGGATTAATTAATTATTTAATTATTCTAAGGCTTAGTTATTATTTAATTATAATTTAATTATTAAATACTTATGATTTAATGATTATAATTAGAAACTTATGATATGATTAATAATTCATTATTAATTAATAATACTTATGATATAATTTAAAATTTATTATTAATGAATAATACTTATATTATGACTAATATTTAATTAATTAATTAAATACTTATGTTATATTAATTATATCATTTAAATTTATATTAACTTTAATAATTCATTTTAATTTAATTAAACTTATGTTATGACATAATTAGACATATTTAACTTTAATAAACATTATAACTTATATTATTATTATAACTTACACTTTTAAAATTTACATTGACCATGTTTGACCAAGGTTGACTTTTGAGTTGACTTTCGATTGACTTTGACTTTCAGTTGACTTTTGTTGACTTTCTAATTAAGGAAACTTTCCTAACTTATAAACTTTCCAAAAATAGAAACTTTCCAAAAATAGAAACTTCCAAAAATAGAAACTTTCCAAAAATAGAAACTTTCCAAAAATGGAAACCTGCTAAAAATAGAAACTTTCTAAAAATAGAAAGTGTGTGTCCGTAAGCTGTTCCGATCAAACCGATGCATATTGAGTATTGTTCTATGACTACTTGCAACATGTACAATAGCTGTCATACTAAGACTTGACCTAAGTTAGTTATTTATATCGACCTGCTTTATTTATAGGTCGGCGTTGTGATCATTCCTGATCACTGTACTACATTTGCTGTTCGCTTAATTGTATTGGTTACTTCATTGCTATTAAGGTGAGTTATAGTCCCATTTTTCTATTTTAACTCTTTTGGGATGAGAATACATGCAATTTATTTTATATTTTGGACACAAGTGGAAGTTGATTTAAATTATTCATTGTGAGTTGAACAAAAATATTCCCTAGTCTGGTAACTGTAATCACTGGTTTCTACTGGTGAACGCGAATCCTACGGATAGATCTATCGGGTTTGACAACCCCATTTCGAGCTAGTCGCGCTAGCAATTTATAATCGGAATGTTTAGTACTTCGTATTTTGTTGTAGATACACTTGTTCGGTGTATATTATTTATTGTGTTTGGCAAGGGTAAATAAATGGTTAAGTGGTTACCAGGTGGCTCACGGAAAATGGAATAATGTTTTATTATATGTTTTCTAGCATATAATTTGGTGGTTTAAAAAGGAGTTTTATGTTTTCAAACATAAATTTTTATTGTTTAAATTAAATATTGTTTGCAATATTAAACCTATAATTCACTCAACATTTTTGTTGACAGTTACTCGCATGTTTTATTCTCAGGTTCATGATTGATTGCTTCCGCTGTGCTTAGAGAGTCTGCATATTTATGATAGCAGCTTTTGTTAAACATTAACTTGCACTCTACTTTATTACATTTGGTAGTGATTGTTTGTTGACTTTGTTTTGGCCAACTTTTGGTTAAAGTATTATTGTATAGTTTTTCTAAACTTATATATTTTAGTAGATTTCCTTTATAGGAAATCATTTTTTTTAAATAAAGAATGCAAGGTTGTTTTATTAAATTCATATAGAGTTTCGATCAAGCTGTGGGACCAAGTGACGGAGCCGTTAAGTGTTTTGACGGAGTCGTCACAGTTGGTATCAGAGCTCTGGTTGTAGGGAATTAGGCTGCATTGATGTCGTTACCCGAGTCAATAGGGTGCATTAGTGAGTCTAGTCTACAGCCCGGCCTATTATATATTATTATATGTGATTATTTGTGTCGTGTTGGTATGTACATTGTTATCATACATACATTTCTATTATGTTCTGAATCCGGGAGGAACTCCCATTCCGATTTAAACGTATTCTCCGACTCATGCGAGTTCATCTTTTAAAGGAACACCTCGGTTAGTGAAACCGAGGGGGTGTCATTCTTGACTTCTGGAATTCTCGACATTTCTATGTCATAATTAGTGTTTATTGATATAACGTTTAAGTTACATTACGTGTTCTAGAATTCTCGGCATTTCTATGTCATCTATTATGGTTATGTATATAACGTTTGAGTTATATTACGCGAGATGTCATTCTTGACTTCTAAATGCTCGGCATTTCAATGTCAGCTATTATGTTTAGGTATATAACATTTTTGTTATATTACGTGCATTTGTGCCGTTGTGCCTATGTGCTTTGGTTGTTGAAACGGAAAACGTCATTCTTACTTTTAGAGATTCTTGGTACTTCGAAGACATTTTTATCTCATCGTTACTCCTATTCATTACTTTCGATGTCTCTGTCTCTTGTGCTATCCTTAGCACATTGTTAAGAAATTGTTTTAGGGAAATTGTGTTGAAATTCGAGGTTGACCGCGTGTCCTGACCTCATGTAGTGCTATTGGAATGGAACTATGACTTAGTGAAATATAATGGCGTCAGGCCAACGTGATTATATTACGTTAATTCATAAAGAAGTCCCAATATTGTGACATGAGGAATAGAAAGCGAGTCAAAGAAAATTTGTACACCACTCATTCGGAAATTCTAACGTTATTACATGAGTAAGGAAGATACTCATTATCTTATTTGTTGATATGCGAGAGACTCATCTTAACCGAACTACCTACCCCATGTTTTATCATTTATAACTCGCTTGTTAGTGACAGCTTCGCACGTGAATAGTTTTGACCCAAGGACTTGTGTTCTGATAAAAGTCAAGACATTATTTAACTCATTGGTTTTCATGACCTCGTAGCATTTATTGAAGAGATGTCGCAAGACGATTCAAGTCCATCACTCGAGCTTTAACGATCTTACTTCAACTCGTAACCTCTGTGATGCGGATACCCTGCTTTTCATTAAAAATTTTACACATTTGTGTAATTGGGCGGATCTCACGAGATTTATGGGCGAATAGAAGTAATGAAATACTTTGTCATGTATACTATTTATAAAATCATATATGTACTTATGAATTCAAATGGACAAATTTACCCTTACCTATTTTGGCTAGTATACACTAATTTATACCTTCAAAATTATTTTAAAACCACTCTTATTGAGTTGTCTGGTTAACTCAAATTGATTTACGTAAAATGGTACACGTTGTACGTACTTCTAAATTTACTAAGAGCTTCGTTCCATTTATGGGGTTACATTAGACGTTTAAAGTTTTTTTTTTTTCAAAACTTCTTTGGTTGATTACATTAGAATTTTCGCATTACTCTACAAGGTGTTTGGATCACGGTTCTTCTTATTCTCCGTTTAAGGATGGAACTTACCATTAAGTTCGTTGATAGAAACTCTTACACCACTTTGGATTTCGGTTTTATAAAAATTGTTGGAAAGTCCTTGCGCTCATAAAACTTTCCCTCTTATGGTTGGACATGGCCGAAACGCAGACCGATAAATCAAGTTTCTGGGGTACACTCGATGGTCACCTTATTGTAGAAAAGGCGCTAGGTGGGTTTCTACCCCAACTGTTGTTATAATGGGTATCATGGATATATATTACTCTAGACCGTTTGAGGAGTTTCTACTCTCAATTTTCGCTGTCAACCGCAACACCCTCGTAAACATCAATCCTAGGATTCGATACTTTAGGGTGCACGAAATTATTTTTGGAGATTCATCTCACCTGGAGTCGGCCATTCTTTATAACCCATGATTCGCGTTCTTTTCATCCGCACATAAATTTAAGAATATGGATGAATCCTAGACTTCCTCGCTCATTGTACACGGAAGTTCACTCTCGTTGAATTATCACACCTTTCATACGTCTTCCTTTCGGAAATATAATGAAAATTTACTTTGGAGTCCATGATCCTCGTTAACTCCTTTGAGAGAATTGCCTTAAATATCTATGCCACAGATGTGACTACTCCATATTTATTTCTTCCTTCATTATTGCAACTTTATTTCATCCGTTCCAGTTCGTCCCCTTGGGGAGCTCCCGTTTTGTTCGTTGAGAAGAAAGATGGTTCATTTCGTTTGTGTATTGATTATCGTGAATTGAACGAGCTTACTGTTAAAAACCGTTACCCTCTTCCGAGAATTGATGATCTGTTCGATCAACTTCAAGGTTCGTCCGTTTATTATAAGATTGATCTTCGTTCCGGTTATCACCAATTACGCGCTAAAGAAACTGATATTCTGAAAACCGCTTTCTGTACCCGTTATAGTCACTTTGAATTTCTTGTTATGCCGTTCAGATTGACAAATGCACCTGTTGTGTTCATGGACCTCATGAACCGTGTGTGTAGACCCTATCTGGACAAATTCGTTACTGTTTTCATCGACCACATCCTTATTTATTCTAAGAGTGATGAAGGGCGAAGAACATTGAAGTTAGTGCTTGATCTGTTGAGGAAAGAAGAGTTGTACGCTAAGTTCTCTAAGTGTGCTTTCTGGTTAAGAGAAATTCAATTTCCTCGGACATATTGTTAGTAAATAGGGAATACAAGTTGATTCTGCTAAGATTGAGGCGATTGAAAAGTGGGAAGTTCCGAAAACTCCTACTCAGATTCGCCAGTTTCTAGGATTAGCAGGCTATTATAGAAGGTTCATTCAAGATTTTTCACGAGTAGCGAAACCTCTGACTGCTTTAACGCATAAGGGGAAGAAGTACGAGTGGAAGAGTGAACAAGAGTCTGCTTTCCAAACTCTGAAGAAGAAGTTAACTTCTGCACCGATATTATCACCACCTAAGGGTAATGATGATTTGGTTATCTATTGTGATGCTTCGTGTCAAGACTTTGGTTGTGTTTTGATGCAACGAAAGAAAGTTATTGCGTACGCGTCACGTCAGTTGAAGATTCACGAGCAGAATTACGTAACCCATGATTTAGAGTTGAGAGCTGTTGTGTTTGCGCTTAAGATTAGCAGACATTATCTATATGGGGTCAAGGTACATTGTACACTGATCACAAAAGTCTTCAACATATTCTTGATCAGAAACAATTAAATATGAGGCAACGAAGATGGGTTGAGACGTTAAATGATTATGATTGCGAACTTTTATATCATCCGGGAAAGGCCAATGATGTGGCTGATGCATTAAGTCGTAAAGAAAGGGCTGAACCTCGCAGGTTTAGGGCCTTGAATATGACAATTCAAACAAACCTCGCTAGGCAGATCCTTGAGGCACAATAAGAAGCCTTGAAGGAGGAAAATTTTGTAACGGGAAGGTCCGAGGCTTGAGTAAACAGTTAGAGGTACAAACCGATGGTACTCGGTATTTTGCGGGATGCCTTTGGGTTCCGAAGTTTGGTGATCTACGAAAACTTGTTTTAGATGAGGCTCATAAGTCTAGGTACTCTATTCATCCTGGTTCAGGAAAGATGTATCATGATCTTAAGGAGCTGTATTGGTGGCCTAATTTGAAAGTTGATGTGGCTACGTATGTGGCTAAGTGTTTGACCTGCGCTAAGGTTAAAGCTGAACATCAAAAACAGTCTGGACTTTTGGTGCAACCTGAAATTCCCGAGTGGAAGTGGGAAGGTATTAAGATGGACTTTATTACGAAGTTACCGGGAGTTGTGGGTGGTTATGATACCATTTGGGTGATTGTTACCGACTCGCTAAGTCAACTCTTTTCTTGCCAATTAAGGAAACATATTCAATGAAGAAGTTTACTCGTTTGTATTTGAAGGAGATTATTTCGAGACATGGTGTTCCCGTATCGATTATGTTGGACTGAGGCAGTCCTAACAAGGTGCTCTAGGAACTAAATTGGATATGAGCACCGCTTATCATCCACAGACGGATGGTCAGAGTGAAAGGACCATTCAAACATAGAAAACATGTTAAGAGCGTGTGTTATTGATTTTGGAAATGGGTGGGATAAATATTTGTCGCTGGATGAGTTTTCTTATAACAGCAGTTATCATGCAAGTATTAAAGCCGCACCATTTGAAGCTCTGTATGGTAGAAAGTGTAGGTCTCCTGTCTGTTGGAATGAGGTTGGGGATGCTCAACTCACATGACCAGAGATCATTCACGAGACTACCTAGAAGATTGCACAGATTAAGGAAAGATTGAGAATCGCCAGAAGTTGGCAAAAGAGCTATGCCAATAAAAGAAGAAACGATATTGAATTTCAGGTCGGTGATCGTGTTATGTTGAAGGTATCACCTTGGAAGGGCTGATACATTTTGGTAAAAGGGGGAAAGTTGAATCCTCATTTTGTTGAACCTTTTGGGATTATTGAGAGAGTTGGACCAGTGGCTTATCGTTTGAAATTGCCACAAGAACTCAGTGCTATTCGTGACGTTTTTCATGTATCGAATTTAAAGAAGTGTTTGGCCGAGCCCAATGAAACTATTCTTTTTGATGAACTTCATGTTGATAAGCAACTTTATTTTATTGAAGAACCTGTTGAAATTATGGACCGAGAGGTAAAGACTCTTAAGCAGAGTAAAATTCCTATTGTTCGAGTTAGAGGGAACACCGGATGCGGTCCCGAGTTCACTTGGGAGCGTGAAGATCAGATGAAGAAGAAGTACCCGCATTTGTTCCCAAATGCTGAGTCAACCCCTGCACCTGCTTAAATTTCGGGACGAAATTTCCGTAACGGGAAGGTACTGTAACGACCCTACTTTTTCCGTTATCTTTTACCGTTAACTATTTAACGACCGTTAATTGTTATTCGTGCCACGTCATTTCTATGACCTATATTATTATTTTTGTAATAATATATTAATTATTATGTGTTATATGAATATTTGTATTCATATTTTAAATTATACGTTCCTACGAGTCGCGGATTTCTATCCGGCGAATCTTTTCGGTTTTCAAACCAACGGTCGAACTTTTGGAATTTTTAAGTCCTAATTATTTTAATTATGATATTTTGATGTCATATGATTATATATAGTGTTTATATATTTTATCCGTCGCGTAGTTGTTATCTCTCCGAAAAATCAATCGCGTAGTAGCATTTTCGCGTTTCGGGCTTCGATCGGGCGTTCGGGCTAAAAGAAATTACATATTTATCATTGTGGGCCATGTGGGGCCCACCCCATTCAGTTGTTGGCCGAAAATTCCCTTAGGGAGGGGGTGGTTTGTGATTTTATTTCATTATTCCATTTTTCATTTTCTAAACACTAGCATTTCCTCTCAAACCTAATTACTCCCATTTTATTTTCTTCCTCCTCTTCTCTCTTTTTTTTTTTTTTTGAGCCGTCACCCTAGCTCCACCAAATCATCATCATCTTCATCTAATCTTGCATGGATCATCAAATAGATTGCATAATCGGATTCTACACGTTCTTCTCTACAAGTTAACATCTCTTGATTATTGATTAGGGTATAAACCCTAACCCTAGATTTTTTTAATTTTTCTTTATTTTTCTGTATTTTGATTATATTTTATTAGTATGATGATTATTAGTTGTTGTAATGTTGATTGTGTTCGTAGAATTACTCGATTGCATATTTTTCGGTTTGATAAAATTGGAACAGCAGCTTTTTCGTGTGTTTCTGATATTTTAACTGATGTTGATCATAAAATAAAGTATATAAATGAGTTCCTCTCATCAAGACATTAATTTTAGACTCCGGATTCATGTCGTTTCGATTCCCGGAGCCCTAGTTACGATCAAAGTGGTATTTTGTTAAGATTGAAATGTGATTTTGGTATGAACCAGGTTTGGTCCGACTTTGTGACCATATTTGGTGACTTTAGGGTGTGTTAGTGTGTTACTACTGATGGTGGGGCAAACTTTCATGTTCGGGTCATCTCAATCCGAGCCACGAATCACCCGTTACGTCTAAAACACGTTTTTGATTGAATTAAAGTTCCAAGTAGTGAATTGGCTGTACATCACGACTTGTGGGATGTTCTTGGGGTGTTCTTGAGTGTACCAAAGTGTCGGGTGGTTTGCTTGGGCGGAGATATATGTAAGGCTCGCCGAAAACCGATACCCGGGGCTCAGGATACGACCCGATGAACTTTTGATTTAAAACTTGTGACTAATTATTAAACTTATGATATAAATAATGGATTTCATTATTATTTAATTACTTATGATAAAAAAAGTAATTATTATTATTTACAACTTATGATATATATATATTTATTATATCATTTAATTAATACCTATGATTTAATTAACATTTTAATTAAACATATGATAAATGATACTTCATTATTAATGGAAAATACTTATGATAAGTATTAAACTTATATTATGAGATTACTATTATAAGACTTATAATAAGGATTAATTAATTATTTAATTATTCTAAGGCTTAGTTATTATTTAATTATAATTTAATTATTAAATACTTATGATTTAATGATTATAATTAGAAACTTATGATATGATTAATAATTCATTATTAATTAATAATACTTATGATATAATTTAAAATTTATTATTAATGAATAATACTTATATTATGACTAATATTTAATTAATTAATTAAATACTTATGTTATATTAATTATATCATTTAAATTTATATTAACTTTAATAATTCATTTTAATTTAATTAAACTTATGTTATGACATAATTAGACATATTTAACTTTAATAAACATTATAACTTATATTATTATTATAACTTACACTTTTAAAATTTACATTGACCATGTTTGACCAAGGTTGACTTTTGAGTTGACTTTCGATTGACTTTGACTTTCAGTTGACTTTTGTTGACTTTCTAATTAAGGAAACTTTCCTAACTTATAAACTTTCCAAAAATAGAAACTTTCCAAAAATAGAAACTTCCAAAAATAGAAACTTTTCAAAAATAGAAACTTTCCAAAAATGGAAACCTGCTAAAAATAGAAACTTTCTAAAAATAGAAAGTGTGTGTCCGTAAGCTGTTCCGATCAAACCGATGCATATTGAGTATTGTTCTATGACTACTTGCAACATGTACAATAGCTGTCATACTAAGACTTGACCTAAGTTAGTTATTTATATCGACCTGCTTTATTTATAGGTCGGCGTTGTGATCATTCCTGATCACTGTACTACATTTGCTGTTCGCTTAATTGTATTGGTTACTTCATTGCTATTAAGGTGAGTTATAGTCCCATTTTTCTATTTTAACTCTTTTGGGATGAGAATACATGCAATTTATTTTATATTTTGGACACAAGTGGAAGTTGATTTAAATTATTCATTGTGAGTTGAACAAAAATATTCCCTAGTCTGGTAACTGTAATCACTGGTTTCTACTGGTGAACGCGAATCCTACGGATAGATCTATCGGGTTTGACAACCCCATTTCGAGCTAGTCGCGCTAGCAATTTATAATCGGAATGTTTAGTACTTCGTATTTTGTTGTAGATACACTTGTTCGGTGTATATTATTTATTGTGTTTGGCAAGGGTAAATAAATGGTTAAGTGGTTACCAGGTGGCTCACGGAAAATGGAATAATGTTTTATTATATGTTTTCTAGCATATAATTTGGTGGTTTAAAAAGGAGTTTTATGTTTTCAAACATAAATTTTTATTGTTTAAATTAAATATTGTTTGCAATATTAAACCTATAATTCACTCAACATTTTTGTTGACAGTTACTCGCATGTTTTATTCTCAGGTTCATGATTGATTGCTTCCGCTGTGCTTAGAGAGTCTGCATATTTATGATAGCAGCTTTTGTTAAACATTAACTTGCACTCTATTTTATTACATTTGGTAGTGATTGTTTGTTGACTTTGTTTTGGCCAACTTTTGGTTAAAGTATTATTGTATAGTTTTTCTAAACTTATATATTTTAGTAGATTTCCTTTATAGGAAATCATTTTTTTTAAATAAAGAATGCAAGGTTGTTTTATTAAATTCATATAGAGTTTCGATCAAGCTGTGGGACCAAGTGACGGAGCCGTTAAGTGTTTTGACGGAGTCGTCACACCTTATCTCAACCGCAAGTGTAACTAATTCAAGATTCAACCTAACCTGTCTAAGGGCAATATCAAAAGTACAAGCATGCATAATCCTAAATACTCGAGTACTAGTCAGGGATACACTATTAGTATGTAAAAGTTAAATTATGAGTACTCACGTATCAATATTGAGATTCAATATTGCAGGAAAGGTACGTAGACGCAACGGAAATGATAAACACTATATTGACCTCACGAACATACCCATGAACCATACTCAATCACCTCCATAGCAATAACCCATAATTTCCTTAATCCTATCCTACTCGAAAAACAATTTCGAAATCACTCGGACAACACTCCGTCGTAATATTTTATGTATACTAATAATATCTTGAAATTATACGGAGTAAATATATATATGTAAATCGATTGAGAGAGTTTAGAGAAAAATATTTTCAAGTTTTATGAAATAATGAAACTTATTGAATTCTATTTATAATAGATTTTTGAATTATTAAAGTGAATTATTAAAGTATGAATTATTAAAGTGAATTATTAAAGTATGAATTATTAAAGTGAATTATTAAAGTATGAATTATTAAAGTGAATTATTAAAGTTAAAGTAAAGTAACAATAAAGTAAAGGTAAAGTTTAAGTATAGTAAAAGTATAAAACTATGTACATATAATACGCGTATAAATATATATAATATTAATTTAAATCGTTATATATATTTAATAAAATAAAATATAAATATCGTTATCTTTATCATACTAATTAAGTAATGAGTTGTCAAAAGTGGTTCTAGATATTTATAAAAGTTATATACGTTTTAATAATAAAGTTCTTTTTAAACTGAAAACGTTTTTGTACGTTTGAAACTAAATAGATCAATCGAGTCTTTATGAGATTCAATCTTCCACTATCCTTTGTCTAGTTCTCAATGAGTGATAATTTGTTCTTATTTATAAATCACTTTACCATTTTCCGAATATTGTTAAAATGGAAAGATTTCTCAAACCAACGTGGGCCTTTCAACAGAGACTTGTAATCATAATTCAATATATCTGATAATTCAATCATTTGATCTTATCTTCTAATTCCATTGATAAACATTTTGAAACGGATACAATCATATAAAGTATTTAATCTAATATTTTGTTTACGTTTCAAGTTATAATATATATACACATATACATATATAATCATATTCGTTTAATGGTTCGTGAATCGTTGGGACTTGGTCGAGGTTAAATGAATGTATGAACACAGTTTAAAATTCTTGAAATTTAACTTAACAAATATTGCTTATCGTGTCGGAAACATATAAAGATTAAAGTTTAAATTTGGTTGGAAATTTCCGGGTTGTCACAGTACCTACCCGTTAAAGAAATTTCGTCCCGAAATTTGAGTGGAAAGGTCGTGAATGATAATAAGTATGTTTTCATGATGCATACGGGCTAAAAATTAGAGTTTTATCATCAGCGAATAATTTGGATAAACAATCCATTTATATGAAGAGTACGAATGAAGCTAACATAGAAGAGTGAAATGAGTAAGTGTAGATTCATCTTATCATTTGACGTAGATATGATTGATTCCCAGATTTCAAGGGATTTGAAGAAAATCTTCTTAATAAGATTTGACTCTCTGGTAATCAAGGGAATTAGGATCCGCTTTAAATGCGATCGTCCATTTTAATTGTTCTGTCGGAGATTTTCTTATAAATTTACCTCCTTCGTTTCCTTACAACTCACACCTTCTGTTGATGCATTTTATGCAAGTCCCTAGACATCTACCCACGTCCATTGCAGGTACAACAGTTTACAGGCCACCATGATTACTCGTTATTATCCTATCCGTATTTGTATGTGGTTACAGGAACTGCAGGAACGAGATTTAGATGTTTGACTATGTTAGACTTAGTCAGACGTACGAGTGAAGCCTCACTAGTATGGCTGACAGGCTCATACGCACGGTTGATGCTAAGCTAAGTCACAATTATAACCTAAATGAGAAGACACGAGTGAGTGATCACCCGTACGGCTGATGAAGCCAACTCGTACGTGTGATGAATGAATCATATGGGTGAGTCAACAGCAGGGGTATATAAAGTCTTATGTTCTTCATTTTAGGTTAAGCCTCTCATTTGTTACACACACTCAGATCTAGTGAGCTCCTCCGATCCTCTCTCAGTCCAAATCACCCAGGTGGTGCATAATAGCTCTAGGTGTTGATCTAATCACACTTGATTTAGTTGTGGTTTGACTAAATTAATCAAAAAAATAAAAAAACTTAACCTATTCACTAGAGGGTTTGATTAACTTATTCTGCCATTGTGTGAGTTAAATCTATTGATTTCTAAGTTCCTAGTCATGTTTCATCCCCTTCTATTCTTTCCCCCTCAACTCATATTTTAAAGTATTCATCAATATGCTCCATTCAGTTCTGATTCTCAATATACTTCTAACTTTCATATCGGTCATTCTTCTTTTTCATCTACCGCCGGAAGAATCTATTTACTTCTAATATACTCTTGGGTTTATAGTGTTTCTAGTTCTCCCGTGTCTTTATATTGCTATATGCATCGATATATATGGTTTATAATTTCTGGTTTGTCGTTGGGCTTTATATGTTCCCTTATATTTCAAAGTCTCTGCTTCTGTCTTCTATAATCATTATCATTCACAGTTAATGCTCTCTTTTATTTGCTGCAATTTATACCCCAATTTCTATTTCGGAGTTTTGTCCTTTCGTTTCTTCTTCTTGCGATTAAGCACCGCTTGTAATGGTCCAGAATTCACAGATATGAATTTCGAAATGAACATTGTTAATGTTCTAGGAAGGAAATTGTAATGGCACGATCTTGACTTGTCAAATTACTAAAATACCTTGGAAAAGGCCGAATCATCAAGAAATATTTTCTTGATATTTTAGAGGTTAAATAGAATACAAGAGTCGTATAACATGGCACATGATGATGTTATGATCTACGAATCATCACGTTCCATTTAGAAACTCAGCATGACTTACAATCACATTGATCAAGTGTCATTATATTATACTAATTCATGCTTCAGTTCCCAACACTACTTCAAAATATTCCTATTTTAAACTTGAATGTTTCAGAATTTAGAAACTAAAATAGTTTCTTTTATGATGTAATACAGATAGCGCGAAGAGGTAAATGATTTCAAATAAGAAAAATTAAGAAAATATCTTCAGAAATATGGAGGATATTTATAATGAAAGATATGATGATATTTTAGAATTTCTAATATCAGAGGATGATGAAGAATATTGTCCGCAGGGGTTTAGAGTCAGGAGCAAGGTATTCGTTAATGACTTCAGCAGGTACTGAATCATTTGGATCCTTTGAAGTCAGGTTCAGTCTTTGTAATTTGTCCACAGCCTCCTTCCTACTTTGCTCAATCCGTTTTCCAGTTTCAAAACTTCTCTTTTTCTGCGCTTTGCCAGCACACTTCATCATTATCATCCAGCTTTTACCGTTTAAAGTCGTTTATAGTTTTTGCTGCTTCATCAGCATTTTTTCCATTTTCGAAGAACCAATTCGTAGTTCGGAGTGTTTTTCAGAAACTTCACATTCAAATTAAGTCCATAAGATAGACGTTATATATACACATATAACTGTTGGCGTAGACATGCTGCGAGATTTTAAAATACTGATTGCTAATTCCCAATGATTCGTATGGCAATTCTCATTACAAGATGCTAATGAGTAAATGATAGGGTTTCAATGAATAATTATAATGACTTTTTGGAGAGACTAAAGTCAAAGGGTAATGAAGTTGTTGGTACATCTGCTAATAATGTGGTGGAATGTAAAAGGTTCCCTGATAACGATGGTGTATATCTCAAGGTTATAATAAGGTTAGTCTGACTGAAAAGTCGAAGTTGACTTGCTGGAGCTGTGACAAAACTATCTACTTTGAATAGGAGTCGCAAAGTTATTTTTGCTAATAAATGCCAAAGAATCTGACGCGGATACGTTGTTTAAACTTTTACTTTGGTTTCAAGAGTTTTTCGGGTACATAACTGTGGGTAACATGTGGTTGGATCATCATCTCGATTGCTCATCATTCGAAGTGTCTTCAGAAATTTTCGAAGGGTTTGAACACAGATTGTAATCTTTAACATACATTTGATATTCTAACACAGTTTTGAAGTCAAAATATAGCTTATGAAAGATGTAAGGATCTAAGAGTGATGATTTTGGTCATATCTCATGTTGAATTTTGAGATTTCAAAATCAGAATATGTAATTAAATTTTGAATGAGTATGGTTGTTTTGATTTCTATAAAAGAATGTATATTGTTGTGAAAGTAGGGAGTATAATGGATGATTTGTTGAATCAGATTCGAAGAATGTAACATATTAATTGTGAATTTATATATCTCTCGGGTATTGCCTACCCATTAAAAAAAATTTCACAATTAATATTTTGTACAAAAGAAATTTATTACAGTTTTATGAAAATATATATATGTATATTTTCTTCAGATGTAACATAGATTTAATGAGTTAATGTTAAATTAAACTCATTTGAATTACGGTTGAAACTAGAATTGAATATTCCCTAAAGGCTTTAAAAAGTACATAACTTTTACGCAGTATTTCTTTAATGACATTGAAATTATGAATCAATACTTCATTATTTGTTGATGTATGATGTTCGGTTCGTGGAATTCTTGTGAATTTCGCAAAGTACGAATGATGCTATCTGAAAAGTTTCGGGTACATCGATGATGAAAGTGTAAAATCAAATATATACTTGATTTATTATGAATTGGAATTTGTTGAATTACGATAGAGATTGTAGTTAACGCTGGTTAAGTTGCGGCCGAAGGACGTACATTATTGCATATTTGTAATATGAATTAACCGAGTAGTTAAGATTCACACACAATAGCTTAGCACGGAAAGATTTATTTCAAAATATATATATATATATATATATATATATATATATATATATATATATATATATATATATATATATATATATATATATATATATAATATACATATAATTTCTTCAGAGGGAATGAGTTAATTCTTCATAACTCGTTGATACAATATACACGTTATTGATTCGTAATGATGTCCACAGTGATTCTTGAACTGACGGAGTTTGTGATGTAATCGGTGTTGTTGATTCGGTTGTTGACTGTACTGACGATGCTGGTAACGCTGACGGTACTGTTGATGCTGTTAGTAAAGCAAGTTTAGCTTGTTAATCACACACCATTTTTGTCAGGGTTTCTACTCTTCCTTCTATCATTTTGGTTCGCTTAACTGATTTATGGTTAGGGCTAGATTAGATAATCTCTAAGACTTTAGAGATTACATAATCACCGCGGAATGTTTCTCCAATGAAGTTATTAATTAATACTTCGTCAGTTATTGTTGTTGGTACTCCTTGGTATCTATGGTGAGTATGACGTTGATGCTCGTGGGACAGATTGTGAAGTTGAGGTTTACGACGCGGTTGTGGTTGGAGGTGGTAATGGTACTATTAGCATTGATGATGGTGGTACTGGTTATGCTGCTACTGGTGTTTGTAATCTCTGCATCATATTCTCCAAAGCCACTACCCGAGCGCGAAGCTCGTTGACTTCTTCTATTACAACGGGGTGATTGTCGGTTCGACGAGCGAATAAATAAAATCTAAAATTTGATGTAATATATAATCGTGACGAGATACTCTGGAAATGAGCGAGAAAATGGTGTTTCGGACAGGTTCGCCGGTAAGTGCTTCCGGTTCTTCGTCAAAAGGGCAATGTGGTGGATGGAAGGGATCACCTTCTTCTTGTCTCCAATGATTGAGGAGGCTACGAACCCATCCCCAATTCATCCAGAATAGGTGATGACTGATTGGTTGATCTATTCCGGTCACACTGCTTTCGGAGCTTGAATGGGATTCCATTTCGGAATCTGAGTGACTTGAACTGATGACGAATTCCATTTCGTACGATTGGATAAAGGATTTTTTTTTTCCGATATGAAATGATTTTGGCTAACGGATGGTATTCTAATTACATAGAATATATATATATATATATATATTTATATATATATATATAGATCAAAAGATTTCGTAGATTACGGAGGACTTTGCGGGATATGTCAGGCAAAGTTTAAAGTAACAGATACGATAAGATATAATTTAGCAGATATGCTAAGATATGAATTTTTGTCTATACACTATTCATGTAATCAATGCAGCAAGACATGTCTTAGACTAAAAATGATAAGCAGGTAATTTCCTGAGGATGATAAGTAGTTAATTTTCGACACAAAATGATAAGCAAAACTTTTGACATGCAGACACGGTCGAAGTCCAGACTCATTAATGTATCCTATCGACTTATCAGTTAGACACACTAATGCAGACCTGGTTCGCTAAGACTACCGCTCTGATACCAACTGAAAGGACCCGTTCATATACATTATAAATGATTTACAATAGTTGATTACATTGCGAGGTATTTGACCTCTATATGATACATTTTACAAACATTGCATCCGTTTTTAAAAGACAAACTTTCTTTACATCGAAAATTGACAGGCATGCATACCATTTCATAATATCCACTATCCAACTATAAATTGATTTAATAATAATCTTTGATGAACTCAATTACTCGAATGCAACGTTCTTCGAAATATGCTATGAAAGACTCCAAGTAATATCTTTAAAATGAGCAAATGCACAGTGGAAGATTTCTTTAACACCTGAGAATAAACATGCTTTAAAGTGTCAAGCAAAAGGTTGGTGAGTTCATTAGTTTATCATAATCATTTATTTCCATCATTTTAATAGACCACAAGAATTTCATTTCCAGTTCTCATAAATATACGTCCCATGCATAGAGACAAAAATAATCATTCATATGGTGAACACCTGGTAACCGACATTAACTAGATACATATAAGAATATCCCCTATCATTCTGGGATCCTCCTTCGGACATGATATAAATTTCGAAGTACTAAAGCATCCGGTACTTTGGATGGGGTTTGTTAGGCCCAATAAATCTATCTTTAGGATTCGCGTCAATTAGGGTGTCTGTTCCCTAATTCTTAGATTACCAGACTTTAATAAAAAGGGGCATATTCGATTTCGATAATTCAACCATAGAATGTAGTTTCAATTACTTGTGTCTATTTCATCAAACATTTATAAAAGCGCATGTATTCTCATATGAATGATTATTCTCATATGAAACGGAACCGGAAGAAGAGAAACCGGAAGAAGAGGAACCGGAAGAAGAGGAACCAGAAGAAGAAGAGGTTCCGGAGGGGGAATAGTAGGAACCACAGAAAACTGGTCAAATAAAAGAAAATCCCCAACCAATGGACCAAAGTTAATAATGGTCAATGGTGTTTCCGCTAAGGAAGCAAAATATTGGGAAAATTACCAATTTTCCGATGAATCGGATCCCGATGAGGATTCCGATGATGTTATAGAAATTACCCCGACCCAATTTAATGAGGCAAAAGAAAATAATAAGGGAAAAGGCATCAAAATAGAGAAATCTGATTTCAACCCCGATGAACTTTATATGTACCGTCAACACCTGTATTTTCAATATCGTGACAATAACCCGGGAACCTCTAAACCACCAGTTTTTTCTAAACCAATGTGGAAAATGATGACTCGTATTAGAGGAACATCATATATCCCTAGAAGATTAGGAAAAAGAACCAAGTCCGAAGAAGAAGAAACCAGTGATTCAGATTAGAGGGGTGTGAGCATGTTGTGTAATAAATGTATTGTAGTGTGCTTGTACTTTTATGTTCTATGTAAAAATTGCTTGTATTGTTTGTTATTACGAATCTAATCCTTGTCTATTTTACAGTATAAAAACAAAATGGACGTTAAGGGTAGACAACCGAATATTTTAGAAGACCTACCAGAGGATATGATTGAGGAAATCTTGTCTAGAGTCAGTCAGAATTCATCAGCACAATTAGTTCTGGCGAAATTAACTTGTCAAACATTTGAAAGACTTTCCAGAAATGCCTTAGTTTATTAAAGGCTTTCCTTTGATAGGTGGGGTATCTCACATTGAGGAGACTTTAAGTTACGTCGTGTTTCTTTAAAGCGTTAAATGCGGGGAACCCAAATGCAATTTTACGCTACGGGTTAAGAACCTATTTTGACTCAACATATCCCAACATAGGATTTCGTGAATTAGAAAGAGCTTCTAACATGCAACATAAAGAAGCATGTTATGCTTACGGGTTAGTGATGTTCGCTTCTTACCAAAGTGAGAAAAAGAACATCGGATTGCAGCTTTTAAATAAAACTTTCCCACAAGTGACGGATTCAGTAGTTGGGGTGAGAAACAAGGTTTTTAGATTATTACGGGGCTGTTGGACATTTCGAAACCCTCGTCCTTTTGATGACATTACAACATATTGCCTAGCTAATGGTCATAATGGTTATTTTCCACAAGACCAAGGATGGGAAGTCGTCTTAGTAAAACCAGAATGCATGACTTGTTTCTGGACTTATGAATTACGTGTCTTTATTTCCTTTGCTGAACAACTTGCGTATTAACTAGATTTATCTTCAAAACTGTCCTGTATCATTGTGTACTATATTTCATGTTATATGTAATATAGCGAAGTTGTAAGTTTGAGGAATATTTGTATGTGATATATTATTATAATCAGTTTTTCATATGGAATTGTAGTAGTTGAATTGTATATTAGCTACTAAGTATGAACTTAACGGGTAGGTAGTACCCGAATTTAAACTTATAAAATGCTAATATGAAGAAAAAACTTTTATAAATGAGTTCCTATTATGCTACGAGATACTATTGACTACTCTTAATATTCTGTATGATTAAATTGTTTCATTTGACTATTTTGAAGGAAATGTCACCGACTACTCGACACACCTTGAATATGAGCGAAGAGGAATTTCGTGCAATTTCTTGCTTCAAACATAGCCGCAGTACAGGCCGCGCTACATACCAACAATAACTCTGAATCTAGCAATATAGCTAACGGCGTAAGAAATCGTGTAGGATGCTCCTACAAGGAATTCACTACCTGCAAACCTTCAGAATTTGATGGGACCGAAGGACCAATCGGATTGAAACGGTAGACCGAGAAAGTTGAATCGGTGTTTGCCATAAGTAAGTGTGCTGAAGGAGACAAAGTGAAATACGCTACGCATACCTTCATAGGTATTGCGTTAACATGGTGTAATACCTATCTAGAGCAAGTGGGACAAGATGCTGCTTACGCGCTACCGTGGTCAGCATTCAAGGACTTGATGAACGAGAAGTACCGTCCCAGAACCGAGGTCAATAAGCTCAAGTCAGAACTTAGAGGGTTACGAACACAGGGATTCGATATTACTTCGTACGAAAGACTATTCACAGAATTGTGCCTATTGTGTCCGAGAGCGTTCGAAGATGAGGAAGAGAAGATCGACGCATTTGTGAAAGGGTTACCGGAGAGAATCCAAGAAGATATAAGTTCACACGAGCCTGCCTCCATACAAAAGGCATGTAGAATGGCTCACAAACTAGTGAACCAGATTTAGGGAAGAATTAAAGAACAGTCGGCCGAAGAGGCCAACGTGAAGTTAGTCAAAATAAAGTGGGAGGAAAACGGTGATAAGAGTCACCAAAACAACAACAACTATCCCAACAATCGCAACATCAATCGCAACTACAACAAACGGCACAACAACAAAAACAATCATCCCCACAACAATAACAACCGTAACAACAACAACAACAATCAAAAGCAGCTATGCCAAAGGTGTGAAAAGTATCACTCGGGGTTCTGCACCAACTTTTGCAACAAGTGTAAAAGAAATGGTCATAGCACGGCGAAGTGTGAGGTCTACGAACCAGGGGTTAACAGAACGAAAGGAACAAATGGTGTCGGAACGAGTAATGGCGGACCAAGTAGTGTCAGAGCAAGTTATGCCAATGTAGTTTGTTATAAATGTGGAAAACCGGGCCACATTATTAGAAATTGCCCGAACCAGGAGAACACGAATGGACAAGGTCACGGAAGAGTTTTCAATATTAATACGGCAGAGGCACAGGAAGATCCGGAGCTTGTTACGGGTACGTTTCTTATTGAAAATAAATCTGCTTACGTTTTATTTGATTCGGGTGCGGATAGAAGCTATATGAGTAGAGGTTTTTATGCTAAATTAAGTTGTCCATTGACGCCGTTGGATAGTAAATTTTTACTCGAATTAGCAAACGGTAAATTAATTTCAGCAGATTATATATGCCGGAATCGAGAAATTAAACTGGGTAGCGAAATATTTAAGATTGATTTGATACCAGTAGAGTTAGGGAGTTTTGATGTTATAGTTGGCATGGACTGGCTGAAGGAGATAAAAGCAGAGATCGTATGTTACAAAAATGCAATTCGCATTGTACGAGAAGAAGGAGAACCCTTAATGGTGTACGGAGAAAAGGGCAACACGAAGCTACATCTTATTAGTAATTTGAAGGCACAAAAACTAATAAGAAAAGGTTGCAATGCTGTTCTAGCACACGTCGAGAAAGTACAAACTGAAGAAAAGAGCATCAATGATGTTTCCGTCGCAAAAGAATTTCCCGATGTATTTCTGAAAGAATTACCGGGACTACCTCCACATCGATCTATTGAATTTCAAATAGATCTTGTACCAGGAGCTGCACCAATAGCTCGTGCTCCTTATAGACTCGCACCCAGCGAGATGACAGAACTGCAAAGCCAACTGCAAGAACTATTAGAACGTGGTTTCATTCGACCAAGCACATCACCATGGGGAGCTCCTGTTTTGTTTGTCAAGAAGGATGATGGTACATTTAGGTTGTGTATTGACTACAGAGAGTTGAATAAACTTACCATCAAAAACCGTTATCCACTGCCGAGAATTGACGACTTATTTGATCAACTACAAGGCTCATCGGTTTATTCGAAAATTGATTTACGTTCTGGATATCATCAAATGCGGGTAAAGGAGGATGATATTCCAAAAACTGCTTTTAGGACGCGTTATGGTCTTTACGAGTTTATGGTTATGCTGTTTGGATTGACTAACGAACCAGCTGTGTTCATGGACCTTATGAACCGAGTGTGTGGGCCATATCTTGACAACTTTGTCATTGTTTTCATCGATGACATACTTATTTACTCAAAGAATGATCAAGAGCACGAAGAACATTTGAGAAAAGTGCTAGAAGTATTGAGGAAAGAAAAATTGTACCCTAAGTTTTCAAAGTGTGCATTTTGGTTGGAAGAAGTTTAATTCCTCGGTCACATAGTAAACAAAGAAGGTATCCAGGTAGACCCGGCAAAGATCGAAACTGTTAAAAAGTGGGAAACCCCAAAAACTCCGAAGCATATACGTCAATTTTTAGGATTGGCTGGTTACTACAGAAGATTCATCCAAGATTCCTCCAAAATAGCAAAACCCTTGACTGCATTAACGTATAAAGGGAAGAAATTTGAATGGAAGGATGAACAAGAGAAGGCGTTTCAGTTATGGAAGAAAAAGCTAACTACAGCACCTATATTGTCATTGCCTGAAGGGAATGATGATTTTGTGATTTATTGTGGCGCATCAAAGCAAGGTCTCGGTTGTGTATTAATGCAACGAACGAAGGTGATTGCTTATGCGTCTAGACAATTGAAGATTCACGAGCAAAATTATACAACTCACGATTTGGAATTGGGTGCTGTTGTTTTTGCATTAAAGACTTGGAGGCATTATTTATATGGGGTCAAAAGTATTATATATACCGACCACAAAAGTCTCCAACATATATTTAATCAGAAGCAACTGAATATGAGACAACGCAGGTGGATTGAACTGTTGAATGATTATGATTTTGAGATTCGATACCACCCGGAGAAGGCGAATGTGGTAGCCGACGCTTTGAGTAGAAAGGACAGAGAACCTATACGGGTAAAAGCTATGAATATAATTATTCATACTGACCTTACTACTCAAATAAAGGAGGCGCAACAAGGGGTTGTAAAAGAAGGAAAGTTGAAGAATGAGATACCCAAAGGATCAGAGAAACATCTTAATATTCGGGAAAACGGAACCCGATATAGGGCTGATAGAATTTGGGTACCAAGGTTTGGAGATGTGAGAGAAATGGTACTTAAAGAAGCACATAAAACCAGATATTCAATACATCCCGGAGCGGGGAAGATGTATAAAGATCTCAAGAAACACTTTTGGTGGCCGGGTATGAAAGCCGATATTGCTAAATATGTAGGAAAATGTTTGACGTGTTCAAAGGTCAAAGCTGAACATCAGAAACCATCAGGTCTACTACAACAACCTGAAATCCCGGAATGGAAATGGGAAAACATTACCATGGATTTCATTACTAAATTGCCAAGGACTGCAAGTTGTTATGATACTATTTGGGTAATAGTTGATCGTCTCACCAAGTCAGCACACTTCCTGCCAATGAGAGAAGATGACAAAATGGAGAAGTTGGCACGATTGTATTTGAAGGAGGTTGTCTCCAGACATGGAATACCCATCTCTATTATCTCTGATAGGGATGGTAGATTTGTTTCAAGGTTCTAGCAGACGTTGCAACAAGCATTGGGGACTCGTCTAGACATGAGTACTGCCTATCATCCACAAACTGATGGGCAGAGCTAAAGGATGATACAAACGCTTAAAGACATGCTACGAGCATGTGTTATTGATTTCAGAAACAGTTGGGATCGACACCTACCGTTAGCAGAATTTTCCTACAACAACAGTTATCATTCTAATATTGAGATGGCGCCGTTTGAGGCACCTTATGGTAGAAAGTACAGGTCTTCGATTTGTTGGAATGAAGTGGGGGATAGAAAGATTACGGGTCCGGAGATAATACAAGAAACTACCGAGAAAATCATCCAAATTCAACAACGATTGAAAACCGCCCAAAGTTGACAAAAGAGCTACGCGGACAGTAAAAGAAAAGATATAGAGTTTGAAATTGGAGAAATGGTCATGCTTAAGGTTTCACCTTGGAAAGGTGATGTTCTATTTGGTAAACGGGGGAAACTAAATCCAAGGTACATTGGACCATTCAAGATTATAGATCGTGTCGGACCAGTAGCTTACCAACTGGAGCTACCTCAACAACTCGTGGCTGTACATAACACTTTCCACGTCTCGAATTTGAAAAAATGTTTTGCTAAAGAAGATTTAACTATTCCGTTGGATGAAATCCAAATCAATGAAAAACTTCAATTCATTGAAGAACCCGTCGAAATAATGGATCGTGAGGTTAAGAGACTTAAGCAAAACAAGATACCGATTGTTAAGGTTCGATGGAATGCTCGTAGAGGACCCGAGTTCACCTGGGAGTGTGAAGATCAGATGAAGAAGAAATACCCGCATCTATTTCCAGAAGATTCGTCAACACCTTCAACAGCTTAAAATTTCGGGACGAAATTTATTTAACGGGTAGGTACTGTAGTGACCCGAACTTTTCCTTGTTTATATATATTAATTGTGATTGATATTTACATGACTAAATGTTTCCAACGTGTTAAGCAATCAAACTTGTTAAGACTTGATTAAATGAAATAAGTTTCATATGGACAATTGATCACCCAAGTTGACCGGCGATTCACGAACGTTACAAAATTGTAAAAACTACATGTTATGGTATATATAGACATATACATATGGTTGACATAAGATTATGATGAGTAAGTATCTCACTAAATATATTAACAATGTGTGATATACATAAGAAATGAGATTACTAAGTTAAGAAACTCGAAATGATATATATAACGATTATCGTTATGATAACGTCTACTAAATACATATGTATCATATTAAGATATTGATACACTATATTTAACATGATAAAATGATATTTAAATATATCATTAAGTGTGTTAACAATGAACTACATATGTAAAAACAAGACTACTAACTCAAGAATTACTAAACGAGACTTATATGTAACGATTATCGTTGTAACGATATTTTAATGTATGTATCATATTAAGAGATATTCATACATCATAATATCATGATAATATAATAATTTAACATCTCATTTTATATAATGAACATTGGGTTAACAACATTAATTGAGATCGTTAACTTAAAGGTTTCAAAACAACACTTACATGTAACGACTAACGAAGACTTAACGACTCCATTAGAATGTATATACATGTTGTGTTTTGATATGTATTCTTACACTTTTGAAAGACTTCAAGACACATATCAAATTACTTCTACTTAACAAAAATTCTTACAATTACATCCTCGTTCAGTTTCATCAACAATTCTACTCGTATGCACCCGTATTCGTACTCGTACAATACATAGCTTTTAGATGTATGTACTATTGGTATATATACTCCAATGATCAGCTATTAGAAGCGCATGTGAGTCACCTAACACATGTGGGAACCATCATTTGGCAACTAGCATAAATATCTCATAAAATTACAAAAATATTAGTAATCATTCATGACTTATTTACATGAAAATAAAATTACATATCCTTTATATCTAATCCATATACCAACGACCAAAAACACCTACAAACACTTTCGTTCTTCAATTTTATTCATCTAATTGATCTCTCTCAAGTTCCATCTTCAAGTTCTAAGTGTTCTTCATAAATTCCATAAGTATAGTTTCATAAAAATCAAGAATACTTCCAAGTTTGCAAGTCTACTTCCAAGCTTTCTAATCCATTCCAAGTAATCATCTAAGATCAAGGAACCTTTGTTATTTACAGTAGGTTATCTTTCTAATTCAAGGTAATATTCATATTCAAACTTTGATTCAATTTCTACAACTATAATAATCTTATTTCGAGTGAAAATCTTACTTGAACTGTTTTCGTGTCATGATTCTGCTTCAAGAACTTTCAAGCCATCCAAGGATCCTTTGAAGCTAGATCCATTTTTCTCATTTCTAGTAGTTTTATCCAGAAAACTTGAGGTAGTAATGATATTCATAACATCATTCGATTCATACATATAAAGCTATCTTATTCGAAGGTTTAAACTTGTAATCACTAGAACATAGTTTAGTTAATTCTAAACTTGTTCGCAAACAAAAGTTAATCCTTCTAACTTGACTTTTAAAATCAACTAAACACATGTTCTATATCTATATGATATTCTAACTTAATGATTTAAAACCTGGAAACACGATGAACACCATAAAATCGGATATACGCCGTCGTAGTGAAACCGGGGGTTGTTTTGGTTTGGATAATTAAAAACTATGATAAACTTTGATTTAAAAGTTGTTCTTCTGGGAAAATAATTTTTCATATGAACATGAAACTATATCCAAAAATCTTGGTTAAACTCAAAGTGAAAATATGTTTTTCAAAATGGTCATCAAGATGTCGTTCTTTCGACGGAAATGACTACCTCTTTAGTAATTGACATGTAACTTAAATTTCTGACTATAAACCTATACTTTTTATGTTTAGATTCTTAAATTAGAGTTCAATATGAAACCATAGCAATTTGATTCACTTAAAACGGATTTAAAATGAAGAAGTTATGGGTAAAACAAGATTGGATATTTTTGATCTTTTTAGCTACTGGAAATGTTTAACAAATCTATACAAATCATATCCTAGCTAACTTATATTGTATTATACATGTATTCTAATATATTATGTAATCTTGGGATACCATAGACACGTATGCAAATGTTTTGACATATCATATCGACCGATGTATATATATTACTTGGAACAACCATAGACACTCTATATGCAGTAATGTTGGAGTTAGCTATACAGGGTTGAGGTTGATTCCAAAATATATATATACTTTGAGTTGTGATCTAGCCTGAGACGTGTATACACTGGGTCGTGGATTGATTCAAGATAATATATATCGATTTATTTCTGTACATCTAACTGTGGACAACTAGTTGTAGGTTACTAACGAGGACAACTGACTTAATACACTCAAATGTTTAAAACATAATAAAAATGGTTGTAATTATATTTTGATCATACTTTGATATATATGTACATATTTGTATAGGTTCGTGAATCGATTCGTGGCCAAGTCGTATTTCCGAGGAAGGAAATATCTGTAAAAGTGAGTTATAGTCCCACTTTTAAAATCTAATATTTTTGGGATGAGAATACATGTAGGTTTTATAAACGATTTACAAAATAGACACAAGTACGTGAAACTACATTCTATGGTTGAATTATCGAAATCGAATATGCCCCTTTTTATTAAGTCTGGTAATCTAAGAATTAGGGAACAGACACCCTAATTGACGCGAATCCTAAAAATAGATCTATTGGGCCTAACAAAACCCATCCAAAGTACCGGATGCTTTAGTACTTCGAAATTTATATCATATCCGAAGGGTGTCCCGGAATGATAGGGATATTCTTATATATGCATCTTGTTAATGTTGGTTACCAGGTGTTCACCATATGAATGATTTTTATCTCTATGTATGGGATGTGTATTGAAATATGAAATATTGTGGTCTATTGATACGATTTGATATATATAGGTTAAACCTATAACTCACCAACATTTTTGTTGACGTTTAAAGCATGTTTATTCTCAGGTGAATACTAAGAGCTTCCGCTGTTGCATACTAAAATAAGGACAAGATTTGGAGTCCATGTTTGTATGATATTGTGTAAGAACTGCATTCAAGAAACATATGTCGATGTAATATATTTCTATTGTAAACCATTATGTAATGGTCGTGTGTAAACAGTATATTTTAGATTATATTGATAAAATAAAGGTTATGGTTGTTTTAAAAATGAATGCAGTCTTTGAAAAACGTCTCATATAGAGGTCAAAACCTCGCAACGAAATCAATTAATATGGAACGTTTATAATCAATATGAACGGGACATTTCAAATGAGGAGCGTAAGACTTGGTGCAACCAAGCATTCCCTAGTGTTTGGGAGAATGTTTCCACCAAGCCATGGAGACGGGCCATGGTGTTCGGTTGTTAAGCGCGTGTTCGCATTTGTGTTGTGGATGGTGGAACCATGAGGTTCATCGGGTGGATGGAAACCTAGCGATCGAGTATTTTGATCTCGATGTGTTCCGTTAATGTAGTCTACGTGACGCGATGTCAGGTGCCTCTTTATACCTACTGGTATGATGTGCGACTTCGATGGTTGTGGTTACATTGTACTTAGGGTACCTTATAGAAACCTTTAGGTACATGAGCGACTAAGTGGAATTTGACAAGCTATAGCAATCGGGCGATTGCGAGAGTGATGCTTGTGTTTGTGTTAATGAACAATTGGTGTGAAGTGGAGAAGGATGCCTCCAAAATCCTTCATGTGCTCAAGATTGGAGCAAGGTATCGTGATGGGTACATTATGGAATACAAGGCGGATGGATCTTGTATTTCTTTAGCGTGTTGGTTGTATGAGTCTCGGTGAGACGGAGACGGACTCGACGGTTGACTGAGTCAACGATGAGTGGTTATGGAACGATGTTCTAACTCTGAATTTCATTGTTTGATTTGATATTCAAGTTAGGGTTTGAACTTAAAATGTTGAGAAACCCATTTAAACTCTTGAAGTGAGTTCATTGATGCTAGTAATCGGGTTTATTGTTGTTGTTGGTGGGTTTTGGGATGAAAACTGACTTGGCCATGGTTAGGGTTTGTAAATTGGGTATAATCACTAGTGTTAGTGATTGTGGAAGTGATGGAACCCATTTGGGGGTGTTTGATTGATTAATTTTGAAATGGGTCAAAATTAGGGTTTGTGTCAATTTGGGTAAAGACAAGTATTTAACACTTGTATATGGGTTCAATTGGTATTTTAGGACCATTCTCAGTTGTGTTAGTGATTATTGGTTAGTTTGGGCGCGGTTTGTACTTGAAAGTGCATTTGGGTCGAAAATGCACAAATTGTCAATTGGGTTGGTTTGTAAATTCACCCTAATTGTGTGGGTTGTTATGTTATAAATGGAATAGGTACGTTCCATTGGCGAGTTGCCGGATTGGATTGCACTTCATTGAGGCGTTTAAGGTGAGCATAAATTTACTATACGTGTATGTATGCATAGGATGAGTGCGTGTATGTGGAGTGACCCTTGCTCGGGTTTACTCTATGTATGTGTGGAATGGACTCCTCTTGTGCTTCGGGTCCATGTGATATGCTTATGCGTTTAGGTTACCACCCTTGATGTTGTGATTGGCTAGTGTATTGGATAAACCCTTTGGGGATGGGTTTTGCTAGCTTTTGTCGTGGTGATGATTCGGGTAGTGAATCGCGTGATGTTCGGATTCACTAAGGCGCGTGAAGTTCGGCCTACTCTATTGTGATGTATGACTAAGGTATGAATAGCGTGAAGTTTGGATTCATAAAGGCACGTGAAGCTCGGCCATTAATAGTCAAGTTGTTTGGAGATAGTGAGTTGCGTGAAGTCCGGATTCACTATGGCGCGTGATGTTCGGCAAACCTTCATGTCGTTTAGGTTAAGGGGTTAACCTTGTTGATGTTGTTGAGCATATTTATTGTGTATGTACGTATATACCTAATGTTGTGTTGTACCTAATCTTGTGGCGTTAGCTTGGAGTTTTCGTAGCTTGTAGCTACTTTGTGTATGTGCCTATTTATAGCTTGCTTGCTATGTGTCACGACCCAGAAAATTTCGACTAATTTTAAACCAAACTCTCGATACGATTCATTATCTTTGACACGATAAGCAAAGTCTGTAATATTGAGTCTCAAAATTTAGATCTGTTTTCATGAATTCATTGGACCTTTGACTATTCCCGACGACTCATGATACGATTGCTTGTAAATGGATATGCATATATTTAAAAATATATATATATATATATATATATATATATATATATATATATATATATATATATATATATATATATATATATATATATATATATATATATATATATATATATATATATATATATATATATATATATATATATATATATATGTATATAATATTATGAAATAGTATATATTATAATTGTTATAAATAATTTTGTAAAAATAATAATAGTATATAAAAAATATCTATATATAAATAAAGTATAAATAATATATATATTTTGTAACCTTGAAGTTATTTAGTAAACGACAGTAACACTCAGTAGTCATTGGATTGATAGTAAATGAGTTAAAAAGGGGTACTTATGTGATTTTGAGATAAACGGAGCAGGATATAGCACTCCGTAAAAACTGTCGGTAGTATACAACCAACTAATAGTCACGGAGTGTTAACTAGTTACTGTTTTGGTTGATGAATGTTTCCACTATCATATTTTGGAACAACATATTTAAATAATATATATGACCGCAGTGGAGATCCCATATATTGCTTTCAATGTCATGTGCGTTTAAATTAGGATCTTTAGTAACAACCACTAATTAATTAACCCATCAATTACAACCATTAATTTTATAGTGAGAAATTGAGTCATGTGTGAAATTCGGTTTCGAGTACTTCCTTTTAATTCACATCATATTTCAGTATGGACGATTTTATGTATAGATATCATGCATACATGAATTTCAAACACCACCTACTACTTGTGTGCCATTCCCATCAAACTCCACTTACTCATTAATTATTGCTTTCTTACAAAACAACAACACAAACAATCACTTTCTATTTTTATTTTTTTCTCCTTGTTTGAGCACAATTATCCAACTTATTCTCTGATCAAATCAATTTCCTTATATTAATTTTCAAGAAGAATCAAGTAACTTGTCCTGCTCTGCTACTCATAACCATCTTCATCATTTATTAATAATCTCACTTGCAAGAACTACCTTTGATCACCCTTAACCTCCTTCTTGCTCGATGAAACAAAATCACCCTCTTAATTACTATTTTAAACCATCACCAATCTAACTTATCTCTTTGCTCTTGCTTTCGGTTTCTACCTCTCTCATCACCTCCATCGATCACGGTTGTCATCTTTATCATAAACCCACTCTCACTCTACTCTCATCTCTATATTTCTTTTCAAGAACCCCCAAAATCATCACCATTTGTTGCGTTTATTTTTTTTGTTTTGTTTTAACTAGAAATTGAGCTTACCATTGTGAACCCATTAAATTCCATAACCGTCTTCAACCGAGAACACCACAAACAGCCACTCACAACCACCATATAAACGATAAACTGCTGCTGCTATCGTTTTTCTGTTTTGTTCACTTATCATCACCTTTATCGACACACAAGCTGTTACTACTACGCTGCTATTAATCCTTCTGTTTTTCTGTAAAAGCCAACTCAGGGTTACCTCAACTCATCGTGAACCGTTACTGTTCGTTGCTACTACTATTATTTTTCCACTGTAAATTGTTGCTGCCGCTATGTGAACTTCTGTTTCTGCAAGTCATTCGAACAAACCCAGGATAACACCATTTAAAACCCTGCTGTTACACGATGACTTGGGTTGAGGATGGTATCATGGTGATTAAAAAGTAATACAGAAATAATGATTGGGATGTTTATGATAAAACAAAGTGGACGTCCTCTTTTTTTCTTTTTGCTTTTAAAAAGATTAACATAAATTAATACTACCAAAGTGTGTCTAGGAAACAACAACGAGAGAAACCCATTATGACCCTTGAGGTTTTCGTTTTATGATAAATCAATCCGCCTACTTGCAAGTTTAAAATATGATGAAGTATTGGATGAAAAATATGATAACGTTTATGATTTAGATGATTAAGATATATGATAGTGATGATGATTTGATAATAGATGATGATTTTATGAATGATATAGATGGTCAATAAGATAAAGTCGATGATGGCGATATAAATGATGGTACGGGTGTAATAACAATGGTAATGATGATGAGGTGATTTTTATTAGATGCGGTATAGATGATGATGAAGGATTTGCGTAAGAGATGATAATGGTAGATGATGATGAAGGATTTGCGTGAGAGATGATAACGATGATGTCGAAGATTATGATCATGGATGATAACAAGAAAGATGATGATGAGATGATGAAATAATGATGTGACGATAGGGATTAAATGTTACATAAAATAGCAAATATAGTGATATTGATGTTAACCGTGAATGATGGTTAAAACAATTAAATCTAGGGATTAATTCAGGAACGAACCTACAGTTGGTGGCGGTTGCTAGCGGGAAGTCGCGGGTTCAAACCCGGACTTGGGCATTTTTTTAGAACTATTTCATTGAGGTAGAAATTTTATCTCTATTTATTATTATTATTATTATTATTATTATTATTATTATTATTATTATTATTATTATTATTATTATTATTATTATTATTATTATTATTATTATTATTATTATTATTATTGAAATGATTTTTATATAAAAACATTATTATTTTTAATATTATTATTATTAATTTACATTATTATTAAAAAAATATCATTATTATTAACATTACTATTTTAATGATCTTTATTATTTCAATTATCATTTTTATTATTATATTTACAACAAATAAATATTATACTTATATTACATATAATTATATACTAAACATATTAACATTATTTTTTTTATAAATATTACAAATAACAAATTATTGATAAAATACTAATATACATATTAAGATATCCACATGTATAAATATTAATCATTTTAAATATATACAAATTAAATACATATAAAATATAAACTAAGATATTATATATAAATTTGTTCGGTTACAAATATATGTGTTAATATACATTAATGCTATAGGTTCGTGAATCCGAGGCCAACCCTACACTTGTTAAATGTCGTCTTATGTATTTTTACTACAAAATGCAGTATGGTGAGTTTCATTTGCTCCCTTTTATATATATTTTTGGGACTGAGAATACATGCGCTGTTTTTATAAATGTTTTACAAAATAGGCACAAGTACTAAAACTAATTCTACGTGGGTTTAAACCAGAAATATACCCTTAGCTTGGTTACATTAAACTACTTGTCTATGTACAGTAGGCGCGAATCCTAAAGATAGATCTATTGGGCCTGACAAACCCCATCCTGACTATGGGATGCTTTAGTACTTCGAGGTTATTTTAAACACACCTAATATGGTGTACTTCAGAGGGTAAAACATGAACGTTAAGGCTTGTTACCGGGCGCCTACAAATTATAGAATACTTTTATACAATTGCGAGTGTACATATATTTATAAACGGAAATCTTGTGGTCTATTAATATATTGAAATGATTGTTATGATAAACCTATGAACTCACCAACCTTTTGGTTGACATTTTTAAGCATGTTTATTCTAGGGTATAAAAGAAATCTTCCGTTGTGCATTTGCTCATATTACATGCAGTCATTCATGGCATATTTAAGTCAGTACCTCGCAATGGAACCAAATGTTGAAGACTTCGTCCAGGCAGATTAGGACGGGTCATCACAGGTGGTATCAGAGCGGTGGTCTTAGCGAACCAGGTCTTGCATTAGTGTGTCTAACTAATAGTTGTTTAGATGCATTAGTGGGTCTGGACTTCGACCGTGTCTGCATGTCAAAAGTTTTGCTTATCATTTCGTGTCGAAAATTACCTGCTTATCATTCTTAGGGATTCACTTGCTTATCATTCTTAGTCTAGACACATCCTACTGCATTGATTGCATGAATAGTGTATACACAAATTCATATCTTAGCATATCTGCTAATCCATATCTTAGTGTATCTATTACTGTAGACTTTATCTGACATGTCTCCCTAATTTCCTCCGTAATCTACAGGATCTTCTGTACTATACATAGATATTCTATGTAATTAGAATATCATCCGATATTCGAAAATCATTTCATAAAATCCTTTGGATGCCTATAACTATTCCGATATGGATTTTCACTCAAGCTCCGAAAGCAGTGTGACCGGAATGGACCAACCAATCAGTCATCATCTATTCTAGATGAATTGGGGCTTTTAGATGTATGTACTATTGGTATATACACTCCAATGATCAGCTCTTAGCAGCCCATGTGAGTTACCTAACACATGTGGGAACCATCATTTGGCAACTAGCATAAAATATCTCATAAAATTACAAAAATATTAGTAATCATTCATGACTTATTTACATGAAAACAAAATTACATATCCTTTATATCTAATCCATATACCAACGACCAAAAACACCTACAAACACTTTCATTCTTCAATTTTCTTCATCTAATTGATCTCTCTCAAGTTCCATCTTCAAGTTCTAAGTGTTCTTCATAAATTCCATAAGTATAGTTTCATATTCAAGGTAATATTCATATTCAAACTTTGATTCAATTTCGACAACTATAACAATCTTATTTTGAGTGAAAATCTTACTTGAACTGTTTTCGTGTCATGATTCTGCTTCAAGAACTTTCAAGCCATCCAAGGATCATTTGAAGCTAGATCCATTTTTCTCATTTCCAGTAGTTTTATCTAGAAAACTTGAGGTAGTAATGATGTTCATAATATCATTCGATTCATACATATAAAGCTATCTTATTTGAAGGTTTAAACTTGTAATCACAAGAACATAGTTTAGTTAATTCTAAACTTGTTCGCAAACAAAAGTTAATCCTTATAACTTGACTTTTAAAATAAAATAAACATATGTTCTATATCTATATGATATTCTAACTTAATGATTTAAAACCTGGAAACACGATGAACACCATAAAATCGGATATACGCCATCGTAGTGAAACCGGGGGCTGTTTTGATTTGGATAATTAAAAACTATGATAAACTTTGATTTAAAAGTTGTTCTTCTGGGAAAATAATTTTTCATATGAACATGAAACTATATCCAAAAATCTTGGTTAAACTCAAAGTGAAAGTATGTTTTTCAAAATGGTCATCAAGATGTCGTTCTTTTGACAGAAATGACTCCCTCTTTAGTAATTGACATGTAACTTAAATTTCTGACTATAAACCTATAATTTTTATGTTTGGATTCTTAAATTAGAGTTCAATATGAAACCATATCAATTTGATTCACTCAAAACGGATTTAAAATGAAGAAGTTATGGGTAAAACAAGATTGGATATTTTTGATCTTTTTAGCTACGGGAAATGTTTAACAAATCTATACAAATCATATCCTAGCTAACTTATATTGTATTATACATGTATTCTAATATATTATGTAATCTTGGGATACCATAGACACGTATGCAAATGTTTTGACATATCATATCGACCCATGTATATATATTATTTGGAACAACCATAGACACTCTATATGCAGTAATGTTGGAGTTAGCTATACAGGGTTGAGGTTGATTCCAAAAATATATATACTTTGAGTTGTGTTCTAGCCTGAGATGTGTATACACTGGGTCATGGATTGATTCAAGATAATATATATCGATTTATTTCTGTACATCTAACTGTGGACAACTAGTTGTAGGTTACTAACGAGGACAGCATACTTTGATATATATGTACATATTTGTATAGGTTCGTGAATCAACCCGTGGCTAAGTCTTATTTTCGAGGAAGGAAATATCTGTGAAAGTGAGTTATAGTCCCACTTTTAAAATCTAATATTTTTGGGATGAGAATACATGCAGGTTTTATAAATGATTTACAAAATAGACACAAGTACGTGAAACTACATTCTATGGTTGAATTATCGAAATCGAATATGCCCCTTTTTATTAAGTCTGGTAATCTAAGAATTAGGGAACAGACACCCTAATTGACGCGAATCCTAAAGATAGATCTATTGGGCCTAACAAACCCCATCTAAAGTACCGGATGCTTTAGTACTTTGAAATTTATATCATATCCGAAGGGTGTCCCGGAATGATAGGGATATTCTTATATATACATCTTGTTAATGTCGGTTACCAGGTGTTCACCATTTGAATGATTTTTATCTCTATGTATGGGGTGTGTATTGAAATATGAAATCTTGTGGTCTATTGTTACGATTTGATATATATAGGTTAAACCTATAACTCACCAACATTTTTGTTGACGTTTAAAGCATGTTTATTCTCAGGTGAATATTAAGAGCTTCCGCTGTTGCATACTAAAATAAGGACAAGATTTGGAGTCCATTTTTGTATGATATTGTGTAAAAACTGCATTCAAGAAACATATGTTGATGTAATATATTTCTATTGTAAACCATTATGTAATGGTCGTGTCTAAACAGTATATTTTAGATTATCATTATTTGATACTCTACGTAATATTTTTAAAACCTTTATTGATAAAATAAAGGTTATGGTTGTTTTAAAAATGAATGCAGTCTTTGAAAAACGTCTCATATAGAGGTCAAAACCTCGCAACGAAATCAATTAATATGGAACGTTTATAATCAATATGAACGGGACATTTCAGTACAAGTCTTCAGAACTAAACTTACGAATTAACTATACAAGAGAATATAATATAATATATATAATTATATAAATTAAATATATTATATATAAAATAACAATAAAAACCGTCGGCAGGATAAGTTAAACAAAAATGAGCTGGACACAAGAGCCATGCGATCGCATGGGCTTATGCCTTCTCAACCATGCGATCGCATGGGAAGGTGGGTGAGGCCAAGTCTTATAAATCTCGATCGAATTCGTTTTCTTCACTCACAATTCAATTTCTCTTATCTCTCTCTCCACTCTATATATTATTATTATTATTATTATTATTATTATTATTATTATTATTATTATTATTATTATTATTATTATTATTATTATTATTATTACTATTATTAAAATTAATATTATTTAGGAGTATTATTATTATTATTACTACTACTTATACATAAAATACTACGACGAGGTTCTGCTCGCATGTTTTCAAAATGGGTTTTTCGAGAGGGATAGAGCTAAGGAAATTACGGGTTATAGCTATGGAGATTATGGGTATTGTTCGGGGGGTATGCTTGTGAGTAAAATCTAGTGTTTATCATCTCCGTTGCGTCTACGTACTTTTCTGCAATATTGAATCTCAATATTGATACGTGAGCATTCATATCTTATCTTTTATATATTAATAGTGTATCTCTGACTAGTGCTCGAGTATATATGATTATGCATGCTTGAATGTTTATTTTCGTCATTATTTAGTTTATGATAAATCATGAATTTAATACATATGCTACTGAGATAAGGTATTTGATATGCATGTCATTGAAAAGCTATCAAAAAATTTATAAATAACTTTTCATTTAGAAAGCGTATGGTTTCGATGAACGGATTAAAAGATATAGTCAACTGAATTATCATTAAGTTTTGTATTATTATTAAAATGAATATTATTATTACGATCGTCGTTATCGTTATCGTTATCGCTATCGTTATCGTTATCGTTATTGTTATCGTCATCGTCGTTATTAACGTCATTATTAATTAATATTATTTTTATTATCATTATCGTTATTAATATAAGTATTATCATTAAAAATTGTTATTGTTATTATTATTACTATCGTTATTATCATTAAGGTTATTATTAATATTATCAATATTATTATTAATGTTATTATTATTATTATTATTATTATTATTATTATTATTATTATTATTATTATTATTATTATTATTATTATTAAAATAATTAATATTTTTATTAAAAACTATCATTTTATTATTTTTATCATTATTATTATTATTAAAAGTATCAATAATATTAAAACTATCATTTTTATTAAAATTATGATTTTAGTAGAAATATCATTGTTATTATTAAATATCATTATTATTATTATTATCATTTTAGTATTATTATTATTAAAAATTATCATTTTGAAAAGAATTATTATTTTTATAAAATATTATTATTACTATAGTTAATATTAAAAAGTATCGTTATTATAAAAATTATCATGGTTGTTAGAAAACATCATTAAATCTTAAAACTTATATTTTCATTTAAATTATCATCATTATTATTATTATTAGTATTATTAATAACAACAATATTATTAACATTGTTATTATCATAAACATGATTATAATATTTTTATCATTATTATTAATATTATTATTATGACATTAGTATTATTATAAAATATCATTATTATGAATTAACTATACACGAGAATATAATATAATATATATATAATTATATAAATTAAATATATTATATATAAAATAATAATAAAAATCGTCGGCAGGATAAGTTAAACAAAAATTAGCTGGACACAAGAGCTATACGATCGCATGGGCTTATGCCTTCCCAACCATGCGATCGCATGGGAAGGTGGGTGAGGCCAAGTCTTATAAATCTCGATCGAATTCGTTTTCTTCACTCACAATTCAATTTCTCTTATCTCTCTCTGCACTATATATATATATATATATATATATATATATATATATATTATTACTATTATTAAAATTAATATTATTTAGGAGTATTATTATTATTATTACTACTTATACATAAAATACTACGACGAGGTTCTGCTCGCATATTTTCAAAATGGGTTTTTCGAGAGGGATAGAGCTAAGGAAATTACGGGTTATAGCTATGGAGGTTATGGGTATTGTTCGGGGGTATGCTCGTGAGTAAAATCTAATGTTTATCATCTCCGTTGCGTCTACGTACTTTCCTGCAATATTGAATCTCAATATTGATATGTGAGCATTCATATCTTATCTTTTATATATTAATAGTATATCCCTGACTAGTGCCCGAGTATATATTGTTGAGTTCTCAAAATAATTAAGGATTTAATTATGACAAAACTGTAATTTATTTGCACTAAAATGTTATGTGCAGCCAGCACAAGTTTGTTTATGTATAGACAGCAAATATTGATGTGTCAAGTGTTCAGTATGCTGCCTAGTCTACCAGCACAAGGTAGAGTGTGTTCTTCGAATTAGCGCAGGATGAGTACTCAGCAATTCAAGAATATCAAGTGACTCAGCATAAGAAGAACCAGTAAATCTGGAAAGCAGCATACAACACAAGACAACCATGCTCCATTATAAGCATGGTGGTTTCCTGAGTGATCTACATCAATTGTACTATTCAACAGAAGTCAAAGACAAAGTTGAACAAGAAAGGACACGCGTCGGTGGCTGACAAGTGACCTTACAATACCACGTGGGAATGCAGATGTTTAACGCATGTGCAGACATGTGCAGACATGTGCTATACTTTGTCAATGCCTAGGGAACACAACATTCTATTTGTTTAAACAAATAGTGGTGCCAAACCGAATTGGGGTGTTCCTACAAATAGCTACCAAAGAGCAAAGAGGAGAGCAAGCTCTCTAATGCTGTTGTCCTCACAAGTACAGACATCCTATGTACCAGTGGACAATAGAACCATTACACGGTTAATAGGACTACTATAAATTGTTGTATCCACTATTGTAACAATTAGTGGTGTGGGTTTTGTTATTTAGAGTCCAAAACGTGTAATAGCTTTAAGTTTATCCTCATAGCTATACATAGGTAAATCTGTATCAACCAACTATTATTCTGCCAAGGATAGTTGTAATTCTTTATGATTTAATCAATAAAGAATAACAGTTGAAAAATTATCTTTGACTCTACTTACATTACATGCTTGAATACTAAACTGTGTTTAATTGGTTAGTTAATTAAAAGAAATTGTATTCACCCCCTCTACAATACTCCTGTTGTTATTCAAGGGACCAATAACTGGTATCAGAGCTTCAGTCTTGATAATTTAATATCTTGGATCTGAATTCTCTCATGACTGCATACTCAAATACAGCTTACCTTGAAAATGGTTCATTCAATAGACCACCTAAATTTGATGAAGATGAGTATGAAACTTGGAAAGCAAGGTTCATGCTTCACCTAGAGTATATTGACCCGCTTATGCCTGGTATTGCCATAGATGGTCCATTTCTCCAAATTGAGACTATTGATAGCATCTCAGTTACTGCTGACACTCCTGCCGTTCCTGGCAGAGAGGTTATTCTCACTCCAGCCAGATGGGATGCTGAGGACAAAATTCGTGTTGGACTTGACCCTAAGATCAGAACTCTGTTAGCTATAACTTTACCTAACCACCTGTTCAAACTGATTAAGGGAAAGCTGAATGCTAAGCTTATGTTAGACTATCTAGACGTCACTTATGAAGGCATGGATGAGGTTAGGTAGAAAAAGATTATTGCTTTGAAAATAGAGTATGAAATGTTCTTTGCCTATAAGAATGAGACCTTTAAGCAAACCTTCATTACGTTTAACTCCTTAGTTGTTGACCTGCTTACTTTAAAAATCACATATACTGATTTTGAACAAGTAAACAAATTCATTGACTCACTGCCTACTAAATGGAAACCTGTCACTGACCCCGTAAGAACCACCCAGACCTTAAAGAACTTTAACATGTCCTCTATTTATGGTACACTTTGGAACCATGAGAAGACTGAAGCTAAACTTGAACTGAATTTAAAGGAAAACTTTAAGTCTGCCCCCACCACCATAAAATCCACAAAAACTGATGATACTGCTCTTATTGCTGCTGCTAAAAAGAAAGCTCAAAAAGCTTTACTGGTTCAAAAGTTGGTGGCAGAAGACGAGTCATCTGAAGATGAGATGGATAGTGGTACTGGGTCTGAAGAAAGCAGTGATGATGAAGATGATGTGGAAGGGTTTGCTGAAGGTATGGCTTTGATGGCTAGGCAGTTAAAAAGGTTCAATCGTAATAGAACCAGCAAGCCATACAAAGAGAGTAAGAAACCAAGTGCTAGGTATATCAGCAAATCAGTCAAGGGTCCTAAATCTGAGTGTTACAATTATGGGAAGGTTGGACATTTTGCTGCTGAATGCATGTCTAGGAAACCTTCAACATCACATGCTAACTCCTTCTCAAAAGCTGATAAGTACAAGAACAAGTACAAAGCCATGAAGGCTCAGATGAAGGAAAGTGCAAAGGCTGATAAGAAGGGAAAGAAGCCAAAAAAGGTTCTAGTTGCTGAGCATCATGATTGGGATGAAACCAGCTCTTCTTTATCTTCTGATAGTGATACTGATGATGATGATGATTGCTGGTTATGCTTCTGGTAAAAAGCTATTTTGAATGCCAAGGAGGTCGAGGAGTCTGTTGAGGATGATAATGGTAGTATGTTTTTGGCTGATATGAGGGAAGCTGATCGGAAAAAGGATTCACCTCAATGGAAATCTGAAATGCTGTATAAGGTTGATAATTTTCGAACTTATACTGATGATGAAAAAGCTGAAATGTTTGACTACCTAGGAGTTGATTTATGTAGAGGCAGTAAATGTGAAGAAGTTTTGAAAAATGATAACAAATCTTTAAATGATAAATTTAAAAGCAAAACTGATGAAATTAAGATCTTGAAGGATGAAATTTCAAAACTTGAAAAACAAAATTTTGCTTTAAAGTCTCTTCACGTTGAGGCAGCAGATGTTAAGAACCAGCTAAACGACCTCAAGAAGGTTTCATGGTGTATATCTGCTTAACGCACAGCTAAGTGTGTAAATGAGCAGGTGCCTACCCAAGTTAAAGCTTTCTTTACTGGTGACTATGCTGATGCTGCTCTCGCAGAAGTTACTTACATGGACCCCATTCTTGAAATAGATCCTGAAGCTGTCTCGTCAAATACCTTTGCCAAGATAGTTAAGGGTAAAAAGGTCTTAAATTAAGTTTGTCAAACCTACTGAGACCTCACCACCGTCCATGAAAGAAATTTTAGAGGATGAAGTAAAAGCCAAGAAAACCAGTACTTCAATTGATGAAACTACTGATCCCTCAAGCATTTACTATATGACTCCAAAGGAAAGACGCATTAAAAGGGAAATCACTGAAAAAAATCAAAGAAAGTTAAAATCAATTGATTCTCCTTCGTGTTCAAATTCCACCAATGCTGAGCCAGCTGATGAAAATTGTATAGGTAAACTAGTAGCTGCTGACAAGCCAGTAAAACGCAATACTGGCAAGTCAAAGGCAGCAATCAAGATTCACAAGAATCGACCAGCATCAGCTGACGGGTCAGTAACTTCCCACACTGACTTGTCGAACAAAGGCAAAGCAGTATACCATGATTATGGTACTGGTTCTAAAAGGAAAGCTGCCCTTAAGGGAAAAGCTAAAGTGAACCAAATTGTGGAATCAAGTGCTGGGTCATCTATCACTGAGATAATGACTGTCAAGCTTGACCATCTCATAGCTGCCATATCTAAAAGTAGACCCGATCTTACTACACCCATTTACTCAGTGTATGACCAGTCACCGATACCGAATGTGAGAAAATGCTACAAATGTGGCAGCAAGTTTCACTAAGCCAACCGGTGTACTCTAAACCTAACCCCATATGCTGCTGCCTCTTCAAGCAAACCAGCAGACAGGAAGAGATCATCAAAGATGACCTTTCCAGAACCCATCCTTAGATGGATTCCCAAAAAGAACTAATCTCTTAGCTACTGTGTAGGGCATTCAAAACAAGCAAATCTGGTATCTCGATAGTGGTTGTTCGAGACATATGACTGGATGTAAGTCCCTGCTGATGGACTATCAAGAAAAGGATGGTCCAGTTGTATCATATGGAGATAATTCGTTGGGTTACACAAAGGGTTTTGGTACTTTAACAAATAGGAATGTTACATTTTCAAATGTAGCATATGTCGTTAGACTTAAACATAATCTACTCAGCATAAGCCAACTGACAAGCAAAAGTAAGATAGTCCAGTTCAGAAGGAAGATTGGCACTATTTTTGATAAGACAGGGAAGCCATTGCTGACAGCAAAAAGACACGAGAACATGTATCAAATTGATATGAACACATCAGTCACAACAACTGATACTTGCTTTTATTTAAAGGCAGCAGACAACCTCAAGTGGTTATGGAATAAGAGACTCTCACATCTCAACTTTAAATATATTCATAAGTTATCTAGTAAAAGTTTGGTGTCTGGGCTACCCACAATGTCTTATGTGAAGGACAGATTATGTCCTGGATGTGAAAAAGGGAAGCATCACCATGCCTCATTCAAATCAAAGCAGATTTCATCTATTGAGAAACCATTTCACCTTCTTCATATGGATCTTTTTGGTCCGGTTAATATAGCCAGATGTAGTGGGAAGAAGTATACACTGGTGATTGTTGATGAATATTCCAGATACACTTAGGTGTTCTTTTTGAAGCAAAAGAGTGAAGCTGCTGATGAAATTATCAATTTTATCAAAAGAATGGAACTACTGAATGGGAAACTGGTGAAGCAGCTTAGAAGTGATCATGGTACAGAATTCAGAAATGCAACATTGGAAGAATTTTGTGCTGACAAAGGTATTTCACAGAACTTTTTTGCTGTGAGAACACCTCAACAGAATGGTGTTGCAGAAAGAAGAAACAGAACTCTCATTGAAGCAGCAAGATCTATGTTGGCTGAGTCTGGGCTGAAAAATTCATATTGGGTAGAAGCTGTGAACACTGCATGTTTTACCCAGAATAGATCTTTAATAGTAAAAAGACATCAGAAAACTGCTTATGAAGTTCTCAAAGGCAGAAGACCCTCAATTTCATTTCTTCATGTATTTGGCACTCCCTGTTTCATTCTAAACAATAGGGATCAGATAGGCAAGTTTGATGCTAAGGCTGATGAAGGTATATTTTAGGATATTCCAACATGTCAAAGGCATACAGGGTTTTCAATAAAAGAAGGGGCTGTTTTGAAGAATCCATTAATGTTACATTTGATGAAACTGCCCCTACTTCATCTTCTGGTCAAGAAGATGAGGAGTTATTGTTTGAAGAGCCAACTTCGCAAGCTCTTGACGATGAGGAAGAACCAGCAGCAAATCCCTCACCAATCCATGTTGCTGGGTTCTCTGATGATGAGATGGAACACTCTGTTCCATCTATGTCTAAACCATGTGGACCTACTGGCTCTACTGAAGTTTTACAATTGGAGCATAGGTCTATTGGTTCTGAAGGATCTCAAACTGGTACTGGTTACACTCATAATGAACAGCTGTCTCCCATTGCTGCTCATTTCTCTGAGCCAGCTGACGATCAAGATGCTGTGTGTTCCACAACAAGCTCACCTGTTCATAATACTAGATGGACAAAGGAGCATCCAATTGAACAAGTTATTGGTAATCTGGCAAGTGGTGTTTAAACAATAAGACATCCAACCAGCAACTTTTGTATGCATGTAAACTTTATATCTACCATTGAACCTACATGTCCTGATGAAGTTATTAAAGATCCAAGCTGGGCAGGAGCTATGCAAGAAGAGATCTCCCAGTTTGATAGGAATAAAGTTTGGACATTGGTACCTAAACCTGATGATGAAACTAAGAAGATCATTGGTACCAAGTGGGTTTTCAAGAACAAGATGGATGAAGATGGGATTGTAATCAGAAACAAAGCTAGATTGGTAGCTCAGGGTTTCAAACAGAAAGAAGGATTGGATTATGGAGAGACATATGCTCTAGTGGCTAGGATGGAAGCTATCAGATTGTTCTTGGCATATGCTGCTAAGATGAACTTTAGGGTATTCCAGGTGGATGTTAAATCTGCATTTTTAAATGGGAAGCTGCAAGAAGAAGTTTATGTCAAATAGCCTCCTGGTTTTGTAACCAGTAAATATCCAGACCATGTCTACAAGCTAGACAAAGCTCTTTATGGCCTCAAACAGGCACCAAGAGCATGGTATGAGACACTTCATGTGTATCTCAATGGTATAGGATTTAAAGTTGGAACAATTGATACCACTCTGTTCTCAAAAGAGATAGATGGTGATCTCTTGCTGGTACAGATATATGTGGATGATATTATTTATGGATCTAAAAATGAGAAACATTGTTAAGATTTTTCAAAACTTATGTCAAAGACATATGAAATGAGCTTACAAAGAGATTTACAATACTTTTTAGGATTGCAAATTAAACAACTTGATGATGGAATTTTTAAAAGTCAAGATAAATATATCAAAGAAATGTTAAAGAAATTTGGTCTGACCTGTTTAAAAGATATAGGGACCCCAATGGCAGCATCTTTTAAAATAGATGCTGATCCTAATGGTGAACCAGTCAATATCACTGAATATAGAGGTATGATTGGATCCCTACTTTATCTTACAGCCAGCATACCAGATATTATGTTTTCTACATGTCTCTATACCAGATATCAAGCTGATCCTAAAGAGTCACACTTGCTAGCAGTAAAAAGGATATTTAGGTATCTGAAAGGTACTGCTAAACGTGGTCTTTGGTATCCCAAAGACCAGTATTTTGAGCTAATTGGGTATTTAGATGCTGACTTTGCAGGGTGTAAAATAGACAGGAAAAGTACTACTGGTGGTTGCCAATTACTGGGTGGTAGGCTAGTCAGCTGGACGAGCAAAAAGCAAAATACTGTGTCCACATCTACAGCTGAGGCAGAATATGTTTCTACTGGTAGTTGTACTGCTCAAGTACTATGGATGCAAAGCCAGCTGAAGGACTATGGTGTTCATGTTACAAAAACTCCAATCTACTGTGACAACACAAGTGCTATTGCTATTACTAACAATCCTGTGATGCATTCAAGAAATAAGCACATTGACGTTCGATATCATTTCATAAGAGATCATGTTCAAAAAGGAGATGTGGAGCTACATTTTATTTCAACAGACCAGCAGTTAGCAGATCTTTTCACAAAGCCCTTAGATGAGAAACATTTTAACTATCTCATCTCTGAGCTGGGTATGCTTGAACTTTAAAATAAAAGGCAATTTTGTTGGTGTGCTGGCTCTACAACATGTAGGGCAAACTAGTAAGTCCAAATTTCTTTCACTTACTGCCTATATGTCAAACAGTCAGCACAACAAGGTCTTTTATATCATGGTTATTCAATGTTCAAAACGAAATAATAAATAGCTCACAATACTTAATGATACCTTAAATCTGAAACTCATTTACTCCGAATGATTTAAAATTAAATTCATTACATATTAAATGTCACAAAGAATTTTTGTATCTAATTCAAAATTTATCTTATGGTTTTTAACTTCAAATTGAATTAAAAACTGCTGCATTTAATGCTTAATGGGAGGTATGAGTGCTCTAGATGATTAAACGTCATGTCAACAGTCTGTGTCCCCTTGAAAACGTGCCAGTCTGTCACATCTATCCACGCGCCTGCAGATGACAGTTGCCATTTTCTCTTTCCTGCACTTTTTCCACCAATCAGAAAGGTTAAATAAGGTGATCAATTCCACATAATAACCTTCGGTTATTAACTCTTTGATTTACCTTTCAAATACACACTCTTCTCTCTACAAATCCCAAATCTTCAAATATTTCATACATTAATCTTCAACATTTCTTCAATGGCAGAACAACAACACCAATCACCACCTGCTGAGAATCAGCCAGAGGAATAACTACAGCAACAACAAGCGGTGGAACCACAACAACCGGAACAACACCCTCCACCGATCATTCAGGAACAAGTTGTACAGGGTCCACTGTTCAATCTTCACCCCAATCTAATCAAGACTGCTAATGCACCAGATCAAGCATTGATTCACCTATCGAGAGGCAATGCAGCACACGCTCTTTTAATTCTCAAGTCTAAAGCCAACATCGGCTATGAGGCTTTGATCGACTACATCAGGCGTTGCCCCTTGGCGAGATCCATCACCGGAGTTCCTTCCCATCTCTATCCGGCCTGTTTAGCAAGATTCTGGTATACTACCACCATGGACACCACTCAACAGGATGCTCCATGTATTCGTGGCATGGTGACTGAAACCCTACACTTCTCGATCACTGTTGATACCATCCGTCGTGCTCTTCAATTACCCGGTGGTCCATTTGTTAATTCACCAATGAGTGATGATGTCAGGAGGGAAGTGCTGGAAATGATTGGATATGCTTGTCCAATTTCTCATACACCACTAAGGAAGAACATGCCACCACTATGGTATTACTTCTTTGGACTGCTGACCCAGTGCATCAGCCAAAAGTCCGGTAGTTTTGATCAGTGCTCAGATTTTGAGCTCAAAATTGGTCATGGTTTGCTGTTCAACAGGAACATTGACTAAGCAGCTGAGATCTACCTCAGGTTAAGGGAAATGGTGCTTGCACCCAAACGTACACATCTAATCCCCTTTCCAAGGTTATTGAGCCTTGTTTTTGAAAATGAGCTGGGTGAAGCTTACCAGCAGATTACTGATCAATCATTTGACCTGCCTCCAAAACAAGGGGGAATGCCAAAAGATGCTCTTGCTGCTCCATATACTGGTTTAACACCAGGCATGCTCGAGTATCTTGCTGCTCGGGTGGAGTAAATCCAACGACTACCTCTGGTGTTGCATCAGCTGAGGGGGAGGGACCTCAGTGAAATCCAGCTATGAAAAGAAAGAAGCCAGCTACCTCAACTAGTACAGCCACCGTCTCACATACTGGTAAAGCAGTAGTTGTATTAGAATCTAGTGCTCTCTGATCATGAAGAACAACCCTAGTGATAATGCTAAAAACGAACATATATTTCATAGCATTATTCCTCAAGAAAGACAAGCTTTTAGTTGCAATTGTTCTATTTACAAGTGATATTCGTTTAAATAATAAAAGGTGAAGACAAAAGACAGATTCGACGAATTGAAGACGCAAACGACCAAAAAGCTCAAAAGTACAAAAGACAATCAAAAAGGTTCCAATTATTGATAAGAAACGTCTCGAAATTACAAGAGTACAAGATTCAAAACGCAAAGTACAAAATATAAAATTGTACGCAAGGACGTTCGAAAATCCGGAACCGGGACCAGAGTCAACTCTTAACGCTCGACGCAACGGACTAAAAATTACAAGTTAACTATGTATATAAATATAATATAATATATAATTAATTATATTAATTATATATATATTATATATATATTATAAAACCGTCGGCAGAGAAAGACTCCAAGGGTGTGAGCTGTAAATTCATTCTCCGCGACTCGCGGAGTTTGAAGAGGATTTTGCCGCGAGTCGCGGAGCCCCAAAAATCGACTCTGCCTATAAAGCAAACCGAATTCTGATCATTTTTCATAATCTTTTTCTTCTCTTATCATACGTAAACGATATATATATATATATAATTTATATTTTAATTTTAATTTTAATTTTAATAATAAGGGTATGTTAGCGAATATTGTAAGGGTGTAAGTCGAAATTCTGTCCGTGTAACGCTACGCTATTTTTAACCATTGTAAGTTATGTTCAACCTTTTTACATTAATGTCTCGTAGCTAAGTTATTATTATGCTTATTTAAAACGAAGTAATCATGATGTTGGGCTAATTACTAAAATTGGGTAATTGGGCTTTGTACCATAATTGGGGTTTGGACAAAAGAACGACACTTGTGGAAATTAGACTATGGGCTATTAATGGGCTTTATATTTGTTTAACTAAATGATAGTTTGTTAATGTTAATATAAAGATTTACAATTGGGCGTCCCTATAAATTACCATATACACTCGATCGGACACGATGGGCAGGGTATTTATATGTACGAATAATCGTTCATTTAACCGGACACGGGAATGGATTAATAGCCACTAGAATAATTAAAGCAGGGGTGAAATTACATTCAAGGGTAATTGGTGTAATTGTTAGCAAAGTAGTAAAACCTTGGTTTACACGCAGTCGATAACCTGGTGTATTCATTAAACAAAGTATTAAAACCTTGTTACAATTCGAATCCCCAATTAGTTGGAATATTTAACTTCGGGTATAATAATAATTTGACGAGGACACTCGCACTTTATATTTATGACTGATGGACTGTTATGGACAAAAACCAGACGGACATATTAAATAATCCAGGACAAAGGACAATTAACCCATGGGCATAAAACTAAAATCAACACGTCAAACATCATGATTACGGAAGTTTAAATAAGCATAATTCTTTTATTTCATATTTAATTTCCTTTATTTTATATTTAATTGCACTTCTAATTATCGCACTTTTATTTATTGTTATTTAATCGCACTTTTAATTATCGTACTTTTTAATTATCGCAATTTTATTTTATCGCACTTTTATTATTCGCAATTTCATTATCGTTATTTACTTTACGCTTTAAATTAAGTCTTTTATTTATTTAATATTTTACATTAGGTTTTAACTGCGACTAAAGTTTTAAAATCGACAAACCGGACATTAAACGGTAAAAAACCCCCTTTATAATAATAATATTACTTATATATATGTTTGTATTTTTATAAAAGTAAACTAATATAGCGTTGAGCTTTGTTTAAAGATTTCCCTGTGGAACGAACCGGACTTACTAAAAACTACACTACTTTACGATTAGGTACACTGCCTATAAGTGTTATAGCAAGGTTTAAGTATATCCATTCTATAAATAAATAAATATCTTGTGTAAAATTGTATCGTATTTAATAGTTTTTCCTTGTAAAATATAAACTATTTCGTATACCCCTCTGCTTTGACATCAAGTATTTTTGGCACCGCTGCCGGGGAAATCTCTTAAAAGCCGGAAGCGGAACGCTAATATAAAAAGAAAAAAAAAAAAAAAATTTTAGTTAACTTTTATTAAAATTCGTTTTTGTAAAAATACGTTTTAATTATTCAAAAATATAAAAAGAAAAACAAAAATAGAAGCATTTTTAAGATTTTGTTAAATATTTAAGTTTTATAAGTTTCTTTATTTTTATTTTAGTTTATAAAAATATAAGTTTTATTAACTATCTTTTATTTATAGAAAAAAATTAAAAACAGAAAATAAAAAAAATAAATAAAGAAAAAAACGCGTCGAATTTAAAACTACTCCAGATCTGAAATTCTGAACCCCGCGACTCGCGGGGTTTGAAGCATTAATTACCGCGACTCGCGGAGACTTTCTGACACGCCGACAGAAGCCCTAATTCAGCATTTATTACGGATTATTATTAATTATTATTAATATAAACCCTAATTATGTATTATTATTATAATTAAGTTTTATTTTAAAATTTCTTTTTATTTAATTTGTTTTATTTTGTTTAAATTAGTTTTATTAAATTGTAAAATTATTAGTTTTATTAAATAAATAATATAAAAATAATATTTTTATAAAAATTGTACTTTTTACAACTTTTTGTATATTTTTATATTTTGTCCCTTTTTAATCGTTGTAGCATAATATTTGTATTTTTCTCTCATATTTAATTTTAAACTTAGTTTTTGCCATAGTCATTTTTACTCCTATATTTTTAGGCTTTGCCGTAGAATTCCTTAAGTGCTTTTTCTTTAGACTAAGATTTAGGTACTTTAAAATTTTGCGACGCCTTTTTAAGTTTTAGTTTCATTTTAAGTTATTTTCATTTGGGATTTAGTTTTTCCTGTAAGCTTTAATATTTTTAGACCTTTTACTATGTATCAATTATCATTCCAATTAGTAATTTCAATTTGCGATTATAATTTTAAGTTAGTTGTAGTAATAAGGTTAGGTTAGTCAAGTATTTTTAAATTTTTATAAGTTTCTTTTATTTTTCCGTCACCTTTTATTTTTCAACCATTTTTTCTTTTTCGACCTTTTGCGACGAACTTTTTTTCTCTCTCATTTCTCGCTATTCTAGTTTTAGGACTTAGAATTTTTTCTACTTCTTATCTAAATTTCTTAAAATTACGAAAATTTATTTTAAGTGGTTAAATTAATAGACATCAAAATTTTCTGGTTCGTAGTAATAGTTGGATTTGTACGTGGACCGGGTTATTGGAGCCAAACAGTCCTCAATTATATTGAGACCAAACGAATCCTGCCCCTCTGCTGCATCTTTTGGCTATTCGAAACGTGGGCAAAATCAGAAAAGTCTATTGATTGGATAACTTATTATAATTTTTCTTTTTTTTTAAAACTAATAGGATATTCAGTGAATGCACCGAGCAAGACGTTCACCACCTTTTGTACGTTCACCACCTGTAACTAGATCAAGACATTTAGCAAATATAACCGCCGTTGATTTTTCTTTAGAATCGTCATCCAGTCGACCAAGTACTTCAGTTCAAATTTCCGATAATCCATTTTTTGAACCCAACCTCATAATTGAGAATCCAGAGAATATTCAGGAACGGTTCGTAGATCCTGAACCACTAAACCTTCCTCCGGAGCCACCAATCATTCAAACAGAGATTGTTGAGGAACGAACCATTAAATCAGAATCATCTAGTGATACCTATTCAACAAATTCAATTATGGAGAATCTGGAACCTTTAAGTATGGAAGACCGAATGAGAGCTAAACGCACTGGCCAAGGTCACCCAATTACTCATCCAGACATTAATGCGCCAGATTATGAAATCAAAGGACAAATTTTACACATGGTGACTAATCAATGCCAATTTAGTGGTGCGCCGAAGGAAGATCCAAATGAACATCTACGTACCTTTAATAGGATCTGCACACTATTTAAAATACGAGAAGTGGAGGATGAACAGATATATCTCATGTTATTTCCCTGGACTTTAAAGGGAGAAGCCAAAGATTGGTTGGAATCGTTACCTGAAGGGGCGATTGATACATGGGATGTTTTAGTTGACAAATTTCTTAAACAATTCTTTCCTGCATCTAAAGCCGTAAGACTTCAAGCAGAAATTGTTACGTTCACACAGAAACCAAATGAAACTCTGTATGAGGCGTGGACAAGATATGGAAAGTTGTTAAGAGGATGTCCGCAACATGGTTTAGACACCTGTCAAATAGTACAAATATTCTACCAAGGATGCGACATCACTACAAGAAAAGACATAGATATAGCAGCTGGTGGTTCTATTATGAAGAAAACCGAAACTGATGCTTACAAAATTATTGATAACACTGCTTCCCACTCACATGAGTGGCACCAAGAAAAAGATATCGTTAGATCATCTAAAGCAGCTAGAGCCGATTCTAGCCATGACTTAGATTCCATTTCCGCAAAGATAGATGCTGTGGAAAGACGAATGGAAAAGATGACTAAGGATATTCACTCAATACGAATTAGTTGTGAGCAGTGTGGAGGACCACATTTGACAAAATATTGTCTCAGTATTGAATTAACAATGGAACAAAGAGAGAATATTTCATACATAAACCAAAGGCCTGGAAATAATTATCAGAATAATTATCAACCGCCAAGACCAATTTACAATCAAAACCAGAATTATAACCGAAATATTCCATACAACAACCAACAAGGTCCTAGCAATCAACAAGTATCCAATAATACTTACAATCAGCAAAGACCTAATTTTCAAAACAAACCACCACAACAAACTGATGATAAAAAGCCGAATTTAGAAGATATGATGACGAAGCTAGTTGAAACTCAAACGCAGTTTTTCACATCTCAAAAACAAACTAATGAACAAAATGCTCAAGCATTTAGAAATCAACAAGCTTCTATTCAAAATCTGGAACAAGAAGTAAGTAACCTAGCAAGATTAATAGGTGAAAGAAAACCGGGAAGTCTACCTAGTGATACAAATGCTAACCCCCGGAATGAAACAGCTAAAGCTATTACCACAAGAAGTGGTACAACACTTAAACCACCTGAAATACCTGTAACTTCTGATGAAACTATTCCTACTCCACAAGAACCACAACCTGATCAAGATAAGGAAAATGAACCGGTAGTTGAAAAGGTTAATGAAGATAACACAGTTAAGGATAAACCTTATGTTAAACCATACCAACCACCACTTCCTTATCCGAGTAAAATGAAGAAAGAGAAACTTGAAGCCGAGCAATCCAAATTTTTGGATATGTTTAAACAGATAAATGTAAATCTTCCTTTCATTGATGTGATTTCAGGAATGCCAAGATATGCTAAATTCTTGAAAGATCTAATCTCAAATAGAAAGAAAATGGAAGAACTCTCGGCTGTTACTATGAATGCTAATTGTTCAGCAGTGCTGTTGAATAAGATACCAGAAAAACTATCTGATCCAGGAAGTTTCACAATTCCATGTTTTCTGGGTAGTCTTAGTTCAATAGAAGCATTGGCAGACTTAGGTGCTAGTATAAATCTAATGCCGTATTCACTATACGCTAAACTAGACCTTGGAGAATTGAAACCAACCAGAATAAGCATACAACTAGCCGATAGATCAATAAAATATCCTAGAGGGATAATGGAGAACATGCTAGTTAAAGTTGGTACTTTAGTATTTCCAGTAGATTTTGTTGTTTTGGACATGGAAGAAGATTCTCAAGTTCCTCTCATATTAGGAAGACCATTCTTAAACACGGCTAAAGCAATGATAGACGTGTTCGGTAAGAAACTGACCCTAAGTATAGAGGATGAGAGTGTTACCTTTTCAGTTGATAGAGCAATGCAACAACCACAATCTGCAGATGATACATGTTATTATATTCAAACTATAGATGCACATGCAGAATTATTAGAAGAATTTCCAGAATTACAAGGAACAGGAGAATGTTCTTTAGGAGAAGGTAATGAACCAATTGATGAAGCTGAAATGTTAGCTACACTTATAGCTAATGGATATGAACCAACAACAGAAGAAATTCAAATGCTAAAAGAAGAAGACAGATATCGATATAAATCATCGATAGAAGAACCTCCGAAATTAGAGTTAAAGCCACTTCCAAACCATTTGGAATACGGTTATTTACATGGTGAATCTGAATTACCTGTAATAATATCGTCTTCTCTTACTGAAAATGAGAAATCACAACTCATTTTTGTGTTAAAAGCTCATAAACCAGCCATTGCATGGACGATTCATGATATTAAAGGAATAAGTCCTTCGTATTGCACACATAAAATCCTTATGGAAGAAGGTCATAAAACGTATGTGCAACACCAACGAAGACTAAATCCTAATATGCAAGATGTAGTTAAGAAAGAGATTATTAAACTGCTAGATGCAGGTTTGATATATCCAATCTCTGATAGTCCATGGGTAAGCCCAGTTCAATGCGTACCTAAGAAGGGTGGCATGACTGTCATCACAAATGAGAAAAATGAGCTTATTCCTACTAGGACTGTAACAGGATGGCGTGTATGTATTGATTATAGAAAATTAAATGACGCCACCAGAAAAGATCACTTTCCCTTACCTTTCATAGATCAAATGTTGGAAAGATTAGCCGGAAATAGTTACTATTGTTTTCTAGATGGATTTTCCGGATATTTTCAAATTCCAATAGCACCCGAGGACCAAGAGAAAACCACATTCACGTGCCCTTATGGTACTTTTGCTTACAAACGCATGCCATTTGGACTTTGTAACGCCCCTGCAACCTTTCAAAGATGCATGATGGCAATTTTTCATGACATGATAGAAGAATGCATGGAAGTATTCATGGATGACTTTTCAGTCTTCGGTGATACATTTAAATCATGTCTAGTTAATCTGGAACGAATGCTAATTAGATGCGAAAAATCAAATCTAGTACTTAATTGGGAGAAATGCCATTTCATGGTTAAAGAAGGCATCGTTCTTGGACTTAAAATTTCAAAAGAAGGAATTGAAGTGGATAGAGCTAAAGTAGATGTAATTGCAAAACTTCCACATCCCACCAATTTTAGAGGAGTTAGGAGTTTTCTAGGGCATGCCGGTTTTTACCGACGTTTCATAAAAGATTTTTCTAAAATTATCACTCCTATGAATAAACTCCTAGAAAAGGATGCTCCATTCATCTTTTCAGATGAGTGTATCAAATCTTTTAATATTCTTAAAGAGAAACTCACTAATGCACCAATCATGATAACACCAAATTGGAATCTACCATTTGAACTAATGTGCGATGCAAGTGATTTTGCAATGGGAGCCGTTTTAGGACAAAGGATTGAAAAACGATTTCAACCTATATATTATGCTAGTAAGACGTTACAAGGAGCACAAACGAACTATACAACTACTGAAAAAGAACTCCTTGCTATTGTCTTTGCTTTTGATAAATTTCGATCATATCTCGTTCTAGCAAAAACGGTGGTCTATACCGACCATTCTGCTCTTAGATACCTATTTTCAAAACAAGATGCTAAACCAAGATTAATCCGTTGGATCTTACTCTTACAAGAGTTTGATATTGAAATCCGAGATAAAAGAGGAGCAGAAAATCTCGCCGCTGATCATCTTTCTCGTCTTGAAAATCCTGAGTTAGAAGTTCTAAATGAATCAGCCATACAAGACAACTTTCCTGATGAATATCTATTGAAGATAGATTATAAAGAAATCCCATGGTTTGCAGACTATGCAAACTACTTAGTTTGTGGATTCCTTGAAAAAGGATTATCGTACCAAAGACGAAAGAAATTCTTCAGTGATATAAAACACTATTTCTGGGAAGATCCACATCTGTTTAAAAGTTGTCCCGATGGAATAATACGCCGATGTGTATTTGGAGATGAAGCTAGTAAAATTTTAAACCATTGTCACACAGGACCAACAGGAGGGCATTATGGGCCTCAACTAACAGCAAGAAAAGTTTATGAAGCTGGATTCTATTGGCCTACAATTTACAAAGACGCACACCTTCTTTGCAATTCCTGTGATGCATGTCAAAGGGCCGGAAAAATAAGTCAACGTGATGAAATGCCACAAAATGTCATCCAAGTATGTGAAGTATTTGACATTTGGGGTATTGACTTTATGGGTCCATTTCCAAAATCTCATAATAATCTATATATACTCGTAGCCATTGATTATGTATCTAAATGGGCGGAAGCACAAGCTCTCCCAACTAACGATGCACGAGTTGTAGTCAACTTTTTAAAACGTCTTTTTGCAAGGTTTGGAACACCGAAAGCTTTAATAAGTGATCGGGGTACTCATTTCTGTAATAATCAACTTGAGAAAGTTCTTAAAAGATATGGAGTAACTCATAAAATCTCCACCGCATATCATCCACAAACAAGTGGACAAGTTGAAAATACCAACCGAGCTTTAAAACGTATTCTAGAGAAAACCGTAGGATCAAATCCGAAGGAATGGTCCATTAAATTGGAGGATGCACTCTGGGCTTTTAGAACAGCCTACAAAACTCCAATTGGAACCACACCTTTTAGACTTGTTTATGGAAAAGCATGTCATCTTCCAGTAGAAATTGAACACAAAGCATTTTGGGCTTTGAAGATATGTAATCTTGATTTACATGAAGCTGGACGTCTACGATTAAGTCAACTAAACGAATTAGAAGAATTAAGACATGAAGCATACGAAAATTCGTTAATCTATAAAGAAAGAACGAAGAAATGGCATGATAAAAGAATCAGAAGTTCAAAAGAATTTAAAGAAGGAGACAGAGTTCTTCTTTTCAATTCACGATTCAAGCTATTTCCTGGAAAATTGAAATCAAGATGGTCTGGACCATTCATAGTCAAAAGAGTTTTCCCATACGGAACGATAGAATTGATAAATTCAAATGGGATTGAATTTAAAGTTAATGGTCACAGAGTTAAACATTACATACATGGTCCGATGGAAGTCGACAATGAAGTTAATCACAATTTCAACACCACAGCTAACTAAGTGTGGGGAGAATCAAGTCTTTAAAGGATAATATGTATTTCTGTTAGAGTTAGATTGTCTGTTTTCGTGTAGTTCTCGAAAATGGAACCCGAATGGTCTTTCCCTAGCAGACCCTAAAGAACTAGTCTTCTCCCCCCATTCTGAATTTTTATTTTTTTAGGTTTTTACAAAATGAAGACTGCCTGTGAACTAAACCATGGTCTAATGCTACACGCTTTGATCACTAAACGTAATAATGACATACTACCGAGTGAATTAGTATCAGTAATCAGAGAAAGAATGGACGGAGTTAGAAAAGAATCCAGATGCGAAGATAATAAGTTACAATTTGGTAAAGGAAAATCAAAATCCGCAGCGAAAAGAAGAGCACGACACCTAGAACGATGTCACAAATGCGGAAAATGGTCACATGGAGGTAAATGTTCCAATAATCAAACCTATTCAAATACCGAATTTGTTACTTTATGCAGAGACGGACCGTTCATATGTTTAGAAGAAAAGACACTGAATGCTCGAGGTTACGCCTATGTAGCCATGGAAAACCAATTAAACCGACTATCTTATGAATGGGATAGATCATATAACTAAGAAATCTATTTCACAGGTATGTCTGTACAGTTTTTATTTTTATTTTTATTTTTAACCTTTTGATAATAAACGCTAATTTATTCGCTAAAAAGTATTAAATTGGTATTGAATAAAATTAGGTTTGGCGACCGAAATTATTGATATCATTCAAAAATTTATTACATCACTGCGAAATTTAACGTTTATTCTTAAGGTATAAATATCTTTAATCAATCAACCCAAAATATTTCAAAAATTCGTCATGAGTTAAATTAGGTCTTGGAACTGAAATTACTTTACCGAAAAGAGGGGCGTATATTTTTGATAATATTTGATTGATTAAAGTGGGATAAAAAGACAAAAAGATTTTTAATTTTATTTTTACCATGTTTTTTTTTTTTTAAAAATTAATATTTGAACCCTTTATAAATATTGTAAACTTTGTAATATCAATATTTTTAAAATTGTAAATATTTGAAAAATTAATATAAGTTTGATATGAATTTATGAATTTTTAAATTAAGTTTGGTGTGAATTTTTAATAATAATTTTGAATTTTATATTTAAGTTGTGTGAATTTAAAAACAAAAATTTACTTTATCTCATTAAGTTAAGAATATGATTTTTAAAATTCGTCGTAAGTTGAAGACTAGGTCTTTGAACCGAAATTGCTTTACCCAAGGGAGGGACGAGAACTTTTATTATCATTATTTTTAATCTTATTAATTTAAAGTATGCCAAAAACATTAAAAAAACCCAAAAATCTTAGCTTTTAAAACAATCGCTACAAAAAGACAAATTTTAAAATTTTGTCGAGAGACGGACTAGGACATCGATCCGAAACGACCTCGTCCTAAATAATAAGGGAAACAAAATTTTAAAATTAATTTCTTAATTGTTTTCAAAAGTTAATGATTATAAAAAAAAACAAAAAAAAAAAAAAACAAACTCCGCGAGTCGCGGAGTTTGGAGGGTAAATCCCCGCGACTCGCGGAGGAGTCGAATTACAGAAAAAAAAATAAGAGCTGCAACAGCTCAGTTTCACACTCCACAAACTCAAAAACTGCTGCTAAAAAACTCCGAAAATACACCCAAAAACACCACAAAAATCCCAATTTTTAACCGTTAATCACCAAATCTTTTGCTAAAATCATGTTGAGAAGGATGCTATCTAAGAATTACTCAAGAAAAACGGTAAATTTCTACACCTAAACACCATTTAATTCAAAATTTGATGTTCTTGAGCAATTTTGTCCCCAAATTGATTTTGATGCTTTTTAGTGTAATTAGACTTAAATTGTTTATGTATTATGCTTGTATAACCTAGATTGATGCTGTTTAACATGATTAGAAGCCATAAACTTCAAATTTTGAATAATCTAGGGTTTGTGTTCTTGAGCAAATTTGGGGCTTTTTGATATAAACAGGTTATGGCCGATTTTTGTCATGAATTGTTGCTAAATTGAGTAGTGTAACATGTCTAGGTAGTTAAATGATCCAAACTTTGAGCCTAAACATGATTTTGAGAATTAAAGTGGACTTTTTCAAGTCTAAAATTCATGAACTTGATTTTTGAAAGATAATGCCATTTGAGACTTGTTTGATTGCTAGTAATGATTATTTTGACATGTTATTTGAGTTGAATGCTTATGAACTTGGCGAAAATTTTTGTATATGCTTATTTGAAAAAATGTAGATTTGATAAAAATGTGAAAATAAGCTTAAGTTTGATATAAATTGATAATGTCATTGTAATTATTTTGATTGATGATTTTGCTGACACTAATGCATATTTGGATGCACAAAAATTGTGTTTGATGTGTTTTGCAGAATGAAAGGGGTGAATCTTCATCCCAAGCCCGCAATGCTCCTGCTGAGAATTTGGAACAACAGGAGGTGGATAACTACTACAAGCAGGATATACCTCATCCAGTCATGACCTTTTCCGATATGCACTTGGAAGAGTTGCACCTGAACCTGAGATTTGACAGACTTTGGATAGATTATCCAAAAATATCAACGGGGTTTGCATACTCTTCATTCTAAGGTTGTTGAGGTACCGAGGGTCATAGAATGGGGACCCTTAGAAGCTGTAGAATTGGCCGGGCCAATTAGGGAATTACTTGTACAGAGGTATGGTAATTCTTCTTTTAATGACTGGATATGTTTATTCACCATACGTAGACCTGTATATAAAGTATGGTGTGAAGAATTGTTATGTAGTATAGAGTTGAATGATCGGGTAGCTAGTTTAACCGATCGTTCTTTTATTAGATTTTTGTTAGGCGGTTCGATGCGCCACATGTCTTTACTGGACATGGCTCAGGCTTTACGTATATATACGCCTGAGGAGTTAGCGTCTGCCGATTGTAGAGGATTGATACTAAACGGTAGAAAGATAGATGAAAATTTTGATACACACGGTGTGTGGAGTCAAATGACAAGCCATCACCATTTCAAAGGGGGAAATTACTCTTATTTGGATATAGATAGAGCCGAATTAAGAGTGATACATAGGTTTTTAGCTAATTCGATTACACAAAGGGGTAAAAACAAGGAAAAAGTAAATGAACAGGATTTGTTTTACCATATGTGTATTCGAGACCCACAAAGCGCTGTAAGTATACCATATTGTGTGGGTTATTATTTATCAGCTATGGTTCGGGGGATGCGACCACATAGCATAATAGGAGGTGGTATTTTTATTACTTTGATTGGCGAATATCTCGGTGTGGATGTAAGTCGGGGGGGATTATTACTAGAAGAGCCGGAACCCCGCGATACTATAGGTTTAAATGTATACCATGGTGCGAAAGTTTTGAAGAGGCGAAATAACGCCGCAGTACGATACCATGGTAGACATCCACAGGTGGAGAGAAACCAGCAGCAAGGTAATGTAGGAGGGGGGAATGAGATGCAAGAAATGCATAGGTTTATAGCTTCTCAGGAATACGAAAATGCTAGACAGAGAGCATTTGAAGATTGGCAAGTTCATCAGAACCAGATCATAGCTCATTGCCAACATATAGGTAGAAACTATATTCCTACACCGAAACCCATCTTCCCTCCTTGGTCTATAGAGATGCAGCCACCATATCCTACGTATGACCCTGCCGAAGCATTCTATAGCACTTATGGTTATGCCTGGAACCCCTATTGCTACCAATATCATCCTTAGTTTACTTATTATTTTTTTATTTATTTTGTAATTTGTAATTATTGATACGTTTAATACTTTTGTTAATATTGTAATCATTTTTATAATTGTCTAACTTTTATTCTTAGATTTTAATAATTTTTGAATGTGGGGTAATATACCAAACTTCAAAAATATGTATATATGTTTGGAGTTTATCTTATGTACACAACAGGGTAAAACAACGCATTTTCAAAGACTGGCATTAAGTTCAGCAAAAGCAACTAATTTTGACGACAAGATGCAAAATATATGTGAAATAACAACAAGACGGAATGAACAAATGATGTGCACCATTTATACCCTATACTTAACAAAAATGCTTACAATTACATCCTCGTTCAGTTTCATCAACAATTCTACTCGTATGCACCCGTATTCGTACTCGTACAATACACAGCTTTTAGATGTATGTACTATTGATATATACACTCCAATGATAACTAAACAAACGCCAATATATTTGGAAACTTTGGTAAAATTTAATCATTTTCACACTAATCACCCTCAATAATTTAAATTGTTACTGATTTCTTGCAAATGAGGGCATTGCAAGATCTTAAGTGTGGGAAGGGGTTAAATTCTTTCGGATTTTAAAATTTTTATCTTAAACACTTGGTTACCATTAAAAATACTAGTAAAGCAGTAGTTGTATTAGAATCTAGTGCTCTCTGATAATAAAGAACAGCCCTAGTCTTATATACTGACTACCCAATTCTAGTAAAAATTTTCAAAATTTTCAATTAAATGAATTCAAAATCATGTTTATACATATTTATGAACGATAAAACTAGGTTTTAACACCGAAATTATTGTTACCTCGGAAAGGACATAAATTAAGAAACAAACTAAAATGTTAAAATTCATTTAAAATGGAATAGAGGACGATAAAAAGGAAAAATAAAAGCCAAGTGTGGGAAAATTTACCAAGTTATCTTAAACATATGTCACATATATCTGTAACAAATAACTGAAAATACTTTTGCTTTGGACTAAACTAAACTGTTTTACCCGATGAAAGAAAAGAAGAGATGGATCTACACGATGAATCAATTCCATCATTAAAAGGAAGTAAAGTCTTCCGAAAAAGACACGCGCTTCTTGATTTAGGTCATGAAGTTGTCGTCCAGACCAGCTGTAGGTTGACGAAAAATCTAGAAAAGTCATCACTAAAATCAGCAGGAAATCCACGGACCTCAGCATTAAACAGGGTCGCCATGTGGTCAGATTTATCCTAACCATGAGAAGGATTTATCTCGTACAATGGGGGGCACCATGCAAATTAGCTTGATAAGACTAATGAATCAGATCCCCAGAAAGGATAATCTCCTTAAAGATTAAAAATCAGCTTTTAAGACTGATATTACTCAATCCTAGAGATTGACCTTAAAGATTGAGAATTACAAACTCATGGAATTCAATGATATCTAAATTCGAGCTTAAACGAGAAAATATTTTGATCAAAATTACAAACCGATTTGTTTTCTGAAAGCCCTATTTTCAATACGTTCATTACCATTGAACGTAAAATCCTAGGAATTCACCTGGAATTCATTAGGTCACCTGAACCAAATCGGGTTTCAACCGTAAGAACGGTGGTTGCATAGTGGTCAAAGACAGGACCTTGTGCCAGACCGAAAAATTATAAGGGTGAGCTTTACTATTGCTCCTACCAAGGATAGTAATTGCGTCCGACACGTTATAGACCATAATCAAAAGCATGTCACGGGACATTGCCTTAACAGTTGCTTGTTCAACGCTTTCCTTTACAACCGGACGGTAGTTTGCCGAAAGGTAATATACGGAACAAGTAAACTGGACGTGTTGCTTTCCTAATACAAGGTTAGCAAGTGGGTGACACAAAACAGCAAGTTTTGAGCTAAAATTTTCAATTTTGAACCCCACCAAACCCACAAAAATATTTTGCAAACACCGGTAAAGGGTTATCCCGGAAAACTTATCTAGGGTAAAAACTAGATTTAATTTTCAAAAGATCAAATGTTTTCATAAAGATCCAATTTCCTTAATGGATCTAAATTTTTATAGTCATGTGGGACTGTAAACCATATCGTTACTACCATTGTTTATACCGCCGTATAGAAATCACTGATGTACAAAGTGTGAAGAATAAAGAAGTGATTCTAGTATTTCAAGACAATATTGCTTGAGGACAAGCAACGCTCAAGTGTGGGAATATTTGATAATGCTAAAAACGAACATATATTTCATAGCATTATTCTTCAAGAAAGACAAGCTTTTAGTTGCAATTGTTCTATTTACAAGTGATATTCGTTTAAATAATAAAAGGTGAAGACAAAAGACAGATTTGACGAATTGAAGACGCAAACGACCAAAAAGCTCAAAAGTACAAAAGACAATCAAAAAGGTTCCAATTATTGATAAGAAACGTCTCGAAATTACAAGAGTACAAGATTCAAAACGTAAAGTACAAAATATAAAATTGTACGCAAGGACGTTCGAAAATCCGGAACCGGGACCAGAGTCAACTCTTAACGCTCGACGCAACGGACTAAAAATTACAAGTTAACTATGTATATAAATATAATATAATATATAATTAATTATATTAATTATATATATATTATATATATATATTATAAAACCGTCGGCAGAGAAAGACTCCAAGGGTGTGAGCTGTAAATTCATTCTCCGCGACTCGCGGAGTTTGAAGAGGATTTTGCCGCGAGTCGCGGAGCCCCAAAAATCGACTCTGCCTATAAAGCAAACCGAATTCTGATCATTTTTCATAATCTTTTTCTTCTCTTATCATACGTAAACGATATATATATATATAATTTATATTTTAATTTTAATTTTAATTTTAATAATAAGGGTATGTTAGCGAATATTGTAAGGGTGTAAGTCGAAATTCTGTCCGTGTAACGCTACCATATTTTTAACCATTGTAAGTTATGTTCAACCTTTTTACATTAATGTCTCGTAGCTAAGTTATTATTATGCTTATTTAAAACGAAGTAATCATGATGTTGGGCTAATTACTAAAATTGGGTAATTGGGCTTTGTACCATAATTGGGGTTTGGACAAAAGAACGACACTTGTGGAAATTAGACTATGGGCTATTAATGGGCTTTATATTTGTTTAACTAAATGATAGTTTGTTAATGTTAATAAAAAGATTTACAATTGGGCGTCCCTATAAATTACCATATACACTCGATCGGACACGATGGGCAGGGTATTTATATGTACGAATAATCGTTCATTTAACCGGACACGGGAATGGATTAATAGCCACTAGAATAATTAAAACAGGGGTGAAATTACATTCAAGGGTAATTGGTGTAATTGTTAGCAAAGTAGTAAAACCTTGGTTTACACGCAGTCGATAACCTGGTGTATTCATTAAACAAAGTATTAAAACCTTGTTACAATTCGAATCCCCAATTAGTTGGAATATTTAACTTCGGGTATAATAATAATTTGACGAGGACACTCGCACTTTATATTTATGACTGATGGACTGTTATGGACAAAAACCAGACGGACATATTAAATAATCCAGGACAAAGGACAATTAACCCATGGGCATAAAACTAAAATCAACACGTCAAACATCATGATTACGGAAGTTTAAATAAGCATAATTCTTTTATTTCATATTTAATTTCCTTTATTTTATATTTAATTGCACTTCTAATTATCGCACTTTTATTTATTGTTATTTAATCGCACTTTTAATTATCGTACTTTTTAATTATCGCAATTTTATTTTATCGCACTTTTATTATTCGCAATTTCATTATCGTTATTTACTTTACGCTTTAAATTAAGTCTTTTATTTATTTAATATTTTACATTAGGTTTTAACTGCGACTAAAGTTTTAAAATCGACAAACCGGTCATTAAACGGTAAAAAACCCCCTTTATAATAATAATATTACTTATATATATGTTTGTATTTTTATAAAAGTAAACTAATATAGCGTTGAGCTTTGTTTAAAGATTTCCCTGTGGAACGAACCGGACTTACTAAAAACTACACTACTTTACGATTAGGTACACTGCCTATAAGTGTTGTAGCAAGGTTTAAGTATATCCATTCTATAAATAAATAAATATCTTGTGTAAAATTGTATCGTATTTAATAGTTTTTCCTTGTAAAATATAAACTATTTCGTATACCCCTCTGCTTTGACATCACCTAGTCTTATATACTGACTACCCACTTCTAGTATTGGAATCCGTTGCTTAACTATTTCTTGGTAACAGGCAAATCCAAACGAGCTAAAGCTGGCTCCAAGCAAACCACAGGAGGGATTGCCCCAGTCTTAACTGCTGCTTCTGCAAAAAAAGCTGCTATGGAACCTGGTGCGTCTCTAGACCAAACAGCAGAAATATCTAACTTAATTAAAAATCTTTTACCTGCTGACTTGAAAAATGAAAGTGGAGTTAAAGGCATAACCTTTACTCCCAAGCTGACTGGTTTTAAAACAAGCGTTAAGAAGAGCAGCAACCCATACTCTTCTAACCAGGCATTTCCACATTTTTCTAAAATGAAAATAATGTAATATCCTCTACTGACAGTACAACCAGCAGAGAACATAACTGAACCCCAAAGCAGTCTTGAGCTGGTTCCTCATCGTGTTGAATCAACTCAGGCCACTGTAGCCTAAATGTTACTTGGATCATGCTAAGAGTCTCACTCCTACATCATTACCAGCCAGAACTCTTACACTATCTGGGTCAACATGTGTTGCTAATGAGTCAGCAGAGTCACAGCTTTACTTACAGACACCTAACTCTGTCTCAATTGAAGGGCTGACTAAATCACCAGTCTATCCCCAGAGACCAACAACATATGCAATTGTTGAGTCAAATTTATTTGGTCCTACAATTGTTAATATAAAATGTTCTTTTTTTTCAGTTCTTAGCAGGGTAGATGAACAGGCAGAGGGGGAGCAAGAAAAGGATGTTATTGTTTCTACTGATGAGCTCTCTGTTTCTGCTACTAATATTGGTGCTACTGATTTGTCTATTGGTGGTACTGCTACTGGTACTGTTGCTTCTACTGCTGCTGGCTCTACTGGAGACAATGTGGTTGCTAGTTCCACTGTTCTTACTGATAATGAGGAGTTAGCTACTGCTGATATTTCTGCTACTCCTCCTACTGTCTCTGTTATTGCTGCTTCAACCACTGATTCTGTAGTGGTTGAGGAGATGATAATGGAACCTCCTCCTGCACTTGAAAAGGTGATTGGTAATATTGTTAAGGAGGTTCTTGATGTTGATATTTCTGGCACTACCACTGTTACTTCTCCAACTGCTTCTATTGAGGAGATTATCACAGGTAGTGACTGATAATGCTAAAAGCGAACATATATTTCATAGCATTATTCCTCAAGAAAGACAAGCTTTTAGTTGCAATTGTCCTATTTACAAGTGATATTCGTTTAAATAATAAAAGGTGAAGACAAAAGACAGATTTGACGAATTGAAGACGCAAACGACCAAAAAACTCAAAAGTACAAAATACAATCAAAGAGGTTCTAATTATTGATAAGAAACGTCTCAAAATTACAAGAGTACAAGATTCAAAACGCAAAGTATAAGATATTAAATTGTACGCAAGGACGTTCAAAAATCCGGAACCGGGACCAGAGTCAACTCTCAACGCTCGACGCAACGGACTAAAAAATACAAGTCAACTATGCACATAAATATAATATAATATTTAAATAATTACTAAAATTATTTATATATTATATTTATTTATATAATCCGTCGAAAAGCTAGGAGCCAAGGCTTGGTGAGCTGTAAAAATAAACTCCGCGACTCGCGGAGTTTGAAGAAGGAAAGGGCCGCGAGTCGCGGAGATTCCCTGGACTCAAATCCCTATAAAACCCAACGATTTCTGATCATTTTTAATATCAAATAATCAATCTCTCTCTATATATGTATACGTAATATTTATATTTATATTTTATATTTTAATTTTAATCCTAATAATAAGGGTATGTTAGCGAATGTTGTAAGGGTGTAAGTCGAAATTCTGTCCGTGTAACGCTACGCTATTTTTAATCATTGTAAGTTATGTTCAACCTTTTTAATTTAATGTCTCGTAGCTAAGTTATTATTATGCTTATTTAAAACGAAGTAATCATGATGTTGGGCTAATTACTAAAATTGGGTAATTGAGCTTTGTACCATAATTGGGGTTTGGACAAAAGAACGACACTTGTGGAAATTAGACTATGGGCTATTAATGGGCTTTATATTTGTTTAACTAAATGATAGTTTGTTAATTTTAATATAAAGATTTACAATTGGACGTCCCTATAAATAACCATATACATTCAATCGGATACGATGGGCGGGATATTTATATGTACGAATAATCGTTCATTTAACCGGACACGGGAATGGATTAATAGCCACTAGAATTATTAAAACAGGGGTGAAATTATGTACAAGGACACTTGGCATAATTGTTAACAAAGTATTAAAACCTTGGGTTACAAGCAGTCGATAACCTGGTGTAATTATTAAACAAAGTATTAAAATCTTGTTACAGTTTAAGTCCCCAATTAGTTGGAATATTTAACTTCGGGTATAAGGATAATTTGACGAGGATACTCGCACTTTATATTTATGACTGATGGACTGTTATGGACAAAAACCAGACGGACATATTAAATAATCCAGGACAAAGGACAATTAACCCATGGGCATAAAACTAAAATCAACACGTCAAACATCATGATTACGGAAGTTTAAATAAGCATAATTATTTTATTTCATATTTAATTTCCTTTATTTTATATTTAATTGCACTTCTAATTATCGTACTTTTATTTATTGTTATTATATTTAATTGCACTTTTAATTATCGTACTTTTTAATTATCGCAATTTTATTTTATCGCACTTTTATTTATCGCAATTTCATTATTGTTATTTACTTTACGCTTTAAATTAAGTTATATTTATTTTTATTATTTTACATCAGGTTTTAACTGCGACTATAGTTTTTTAAAATCGACAAACCGGTCATTAAAAGGTAAAAACCCCCCTTTATAATAATAATATTACTTATATATATATTTGTATTTTTATAAAATAAAACTAATATAGCGTTAAGCTTTGTTTAAAGATTTTTTTTCCCTGTGGAACGAACCGGACTTACTAAAAACTACACTACTGTACGATTAGGTACACTGCCTATAAGTGTTGTAGCAAGGTTTAAGTATATCCATTCAATAAATAAATAAATATCTTGTGTAAAATTGTATCGTATTTAATAGTATTTCCTAGTAAAATTTAAGCTATTTTATATACACCTCGCATAACATCAAGTATTTTTGACGCCGCTGCCGGGGAACATCTAGCTTAAAAGCCGGAAGCGCAACGCTAATATAAAAAAAAAATTATTTTTAGTTTACTAATATAAAAAAATACGCTTTTGTAAAAATACATTTTAAATATTCAAAAATATAAAAAGAAAAACAAAAATATAAATATTTTTAAGAGTTTGTTAAATATTTAAGTTTTATAAAGTTTCTTTATTTTTATTTTATAAAAAATATAAGTTTTATTTAAATATTTTGTGTTTATTTAAAATATAAAAAAAAATTTTAAAAAAACTGAAAAATAAATAAATATATATAAATCTATTTTTTTACATTGTTATTTTTATAAAATTATAAAGTATTTCTATTTTTATTTTAGTTTTTAAAACATAAGTTTTATTTAGTTTATATAAATATTTTAATTAAATTAAAAACAGAAAATATAAAAAAAAAAAAACTAAAACGAACGATTTTTAGCCTGCACCTAATCTGAAATTTCGAACCCCGCGACTTGCGGAGTTTTTCAGCTACGAGAACCGCGACTCGCGGAGTTCTCTCTGACACGGGTGCATAGAAACCCTAACAGCATCATTACGTAATTATTATTATTATTAATAATTAAAAAACCCTAATTAGGTTTTAATTTTTAATTAATTAAGTTTAGTTTATTTATTTAATTTGTATATTTAGTTTAATTAATTTAAATAAAATATAAAATTAACACTTTTATAAAATAAATAATATAAAAATAATATTTTTATAAAAATTGTACTTTTTACAACTTTTAGTATATTTTTATATTTTGTCTCTTTTTAACTGTTTTAGTGTAATATTTGTATTTTTCGCTTATTTTTAGTTTTTAAATATAGTTTTTGCCATAGTTATTTTTATTTCTAGATTTTTAGGCTTTGCCGTAAAACCCCTTAAGTGCTTTTTCTTTAGACTAAGATTTATGTGCTTTAGAATTTTGCGACGCCTTTTTAAGTTTTAGTTCCTTTTTAAGATATTGCCATTTGGGATATAGTTTTACTTGTAAGCTTTAATATTTTTATAAGCAACTTTTAATTTTTAGATTTTAGTGCCTTTTTAAGTTTCAACGCGTTACTTTCTTATTTTTATTTTTCGACACCTTTTACCTATGTATCAATTATCACTCCAATTAGTAATCTCAATTTGCGATTATAATTTTAAGTTAGTGATAGTAATAAGGTTGGGTTAGTCGAGTGTTTTTAAGTTCTATAAGTCATTGTTTTTATTATTTCTTATTTTTCGACGCCTTTTATTTTTCAACCCTTTTCTTTTTCGACGCGCTCTTTTTCTTTCTTATTTCTCGCTATTCTAGTTTTTAGGACTTAGAATTTTCTCTACTTCTTATCTAAATTTCTTAAAATTACGAAAATTTATTTTAAGTGGTTAAATTGATAGACATCAAAATTTTCTGGTTCGTAGTAATAGTTGGATTTGTACGTGGACCGGGTTATTGGAGCCAAACAGTCCTCAATTATATTGAAACCAAACGAATCCTGCCCCTCTGCTGCATCTTTTGGCTATTCGAAACGTGGGTAAAATCAGAAAAGTCTATTCATTAGATAACTTATATAATTTTTCTTTCCTTTTAAAAACTAATAGGATATTCAGTGAATGCACCGAGCAAGACGTTCACCACCTTTTGTACGTTCACCACCTGTAACTAGATCAAGACATCTAGCAAATATTACCGCCGTTGATTTTTATTTAGAATCGTCATCCAGTTGACCAAGTACTCCAGTTCAAATTTCCGATAATCCATTTTTTGAACCCGACCTCACAATTGAGAATCCGGAGAATATTCAGGGACAATTCATAGATCCTGAACCATTAATTTTTCCTCCGGAACCACCAATCATTCAAACAGAGATTGTTGAGGAACGAACCATTAAATCAGAATCCTCTAGTGATTCCGATTCAACAAATTCAATTATGGAGAATCTGAAACCTTTAAGTATGGAAGACCGAATGAGAGCTAAACGCACTGGCCAAGGTCACGCACTTACTCATCCAGACATTAATGCACCAGATTATGAAATCAAAGGACAAATTCTACATATGGTAACTAATCAATGCCAATTTAGTGGTGCGCCGAAGGAAGATCCAAACGAACTTCTTCGTACCTTTAATAGGATCTGCACACTATTTAAAATAAGAGAAGTTGAGGATGAACAGATATATCTCATGTTATTTCCCTGGACTTTAAAGGGAGAAGCTAAAGATTGGTTAGAATCGTTACCTGAAGGGGCGATTGATACATGGGATGTTTTAGTTGAAAAATTTCTTAAACAATTCTTTCCTGCATCTAAAGCCGTAAGACTTCAAGGAGAAATTGTTACGTTCACACAGAAACCGAATGAAACTTTATTTGAGGCATGGACAAGATTTGGAAAGTTATTAAGAGGATGTCCGCAACATGGTTTAGACACCTGTCAAATAGTACAAATATTCTACCAAGGATGCGACATCACTACAAGGAAAGACATCGATATAGCAGCTGGTGGTTCTATTATGAAGAAAACCGAAACTGATGCTTACAAAATTATTGATAACACTGCTTCCCACTCACATGAGTGGCACCAAGAAAAAGATATCGTTAGATCATCTAAAGCAGCTAGAGCCGATTCTAGCCATGACTTAGATTCCATTTCTGCAAAGATAGATGCTGTCGAGAGACGAATGGAAAAGATGACTAAAGATATCCACTCAATACGAATTAGTTGTGAGCAGTGTGGAGGACCACATTTGACAAAAGATTGTCTCAGTATTGAACTAACAATGGAACAAAGAGAGAATATTTCATACATAAACTAAAGGCTTGGAAATAATTATCAGAATAATTATCAACCGCCAAGACCGATTTACAATCAGAACCAGAATTATAACAGAAATGTTCCATACAACAACCAACAAGGTCCTAGCAATCAACAAGTATCCAATAATACTTACAAACAGCAAAGACCTAATTTTCAAAACAAACCAACACAAACCGATGATAAAAAGCCGAATTTAGAAGATATGATGACGAAGCTAGTTGAAACTCAAACGCAGTTTTTCACATCTCAGAAACAAACTAATGAACAAAATGCTCAAGCATTTAGAAATCAACAAGCTTCTATTCAAAACTTGGAACAAGAAGTAAGTAACCTAGCAAGGTTAATAGGTGAAAAAAAACCGGGAAGTCTACCTAGTGATACAAATGCAAACCCCAGGAATGAAACAGCTAAAGCCATTACCACAAGAAGTGGTACAACACTTAAACCACCTGAAATACCTGTAACTTCTGATGAAGCTATTCCTACTCCACAAGAACCACAACCTGAACAAGATAAGTAAAAAGAACCGGTAGTTGAAAAGGTTAATGAAGATAACACAGTTAAGGCTAAACCTTATGTTAAACCATACCAACCACCACTTTCTTACCCGAGTAAAATGGAAAAAGAGAAACTTGAAGCCGAGCAATCCAAATTATTGGATATGTTTAAACAAATAAATGTAAATCTTCCTTTCATTGATGTAATTTCAGGAATGCCTAGATATGCTAAATTTCTGAAAAAATCTAATCATAAATAGAAAGAAAATGGAAGAACTCTCGGCTGTTACTATGAATGCTAATTGTTCAGCAGTACTGTTGAATAAGATACCAGAAAAACTATCTGATCCAGGAAGTTTCACAATTCCATGTTTTCTGGGTAGTCTTAGTTCAATAGAAGCATTAGCAGACTTAGGTGCTAGTATAAATTTAATGTCGTATTCACTATACACTAAACTAGACCTTGGAGAATTGAAACCAACAAGAATAAGCATACAACTAGCCGATCGATCAATAAAATATCCTAGAGGGATAATGGAGAACATGCTAGTTAAAGTTGGTACTTTAGTATTTCCAGTAGATTTTGTTGTTCTAGACGTGGAAGAAGATTCTCAAGTTCCTCTCATATTAGGAAGACCATTCTTAAACACGACTAAAGCAATGATAGACGTGTTTGGTAAGAAACTAACCCTTAGTATAGAGGACGAGAGTGTTACCTTTTCAGTTGATAAAGCAATGCAACAACCGCAATCTGCAGATGATACATGCTATTATATTCAAACTATAGATTCACATGCAGAATTGTTAGAAGAATTTCCAGAATTACAAGGAACAGGAGGATGTTCTTTAGGAGAAGGAACTGAACTAATTGATGAAGCTGAAATGTTAGCAACACTAATGGCTAATGGATATGAACCAACAACAGAATAAATTCAAATGCTAAAAGAAGAAGATAGATATCGATATAAATCATCGATAGAAGAACCACCGACATTAGAGTTAAAGCCACTTCCAAACCATTTGGAATACGCTTATTTACATGGTGAATCTGCATTACCTGTAATAATATCGTCTTCTCTTATTGAAAATGAAAAATCTCAACTCATTTCTGTGTTGAAAGCTCATAAACCAGCCATTGCATGGAAGATTCATGATATTAAAGGAATAAGTCCTTCGTATTGCACACATAAAATCCTTATAGAAGAAGGTCATAAAACGTATGTGCAACGCCAACGAAGACTAAATCCTAATATGCAAGATATTGTTAAAAAAGAAATAATTAAACTGCTAGATGCAGGTTTAATTTATCCAATTTCTGATAGTCCATGGGTAAGCCCAGTTCAATGCGTGCCTAAGAATGGTGGCATAACTGTCATTACAAATGAGAAAAATGAGCTTATTCCTGCTAGGACTGTAACAGGATGGCGTGTATGTATTTATTATAGAAAATTAAATGACGCAACCAGAAAAGATCACTTTCCCTTACCTTTCATTGATCAAATGTTGGAAAGATTAGCCGAAAATAGTTATTATTGTTTTCTTGATGGATTTTCCGGATATTTTCAAATTCCAATAGCACCCGAAGATCAAGAGAAAACCACGTTCACGTGCCCTTATGGTACTTTTGCTTACAAACGCATGCCATTTGGACTTTGCAACGCCCCTGCAACCTTTCAAAGGTGCATGATGGCGATTTTTCACGACATGATAGAAGAATGCATGGAAGTTTTCATGGATGACTTTTCAGTCTTCGGTGATACATTTGAATCATGTTTAGTTAATCTTGAACGAATGCTTATTAGATGCGAACAATCAAATCTAGTACTTAATTGGGAGAAATGCCATTTCATGGTTAAAGAAGGCATCGTTCTTGGTCATAAAATTTTAAAGGAAGGAATTGAAGTGGATAGAGCTAAAGTAGATGTAATTGCTAAACTTCCACATCCCACCAATGTTAGAGGAGTTAGGAGTTTTCTAGGGCATGCCGGTTTTTACCGACGTTTCATAAAAGATTTTTCTAAATTTGCCACTCCTATGAATAAACTCCTAGAAAAAGATGCCCCATTCATCTTTTCAGATGAATGCATCAAATCTTTTAATATTCTTAAAGAGAAACTCACTAATGCGCCGATCATGATAACACCAAATTGGAATCTACCGTTTGAACTTATGTGCGATGAAAGTGATTTTGCAATGGGAGCCGTTTTAGGACAAAGGATTGAAAAACAATTTCAACCTATATATTATGCTAGTAAGACGTTACAAGGAGCACAAACAAATTACACAACTACTGAAAAAGAACTCCTTGCTATTGTCTTTGCTTTTGACAAATTTCGTTCATATCTCGTTCTAGCAAAAACGGTGGTCTATACCGACCATTCTGCTCTTAGATACCTATTTTCGAAACAAGATGCCAAACCAAGATTAATCCGTTGGATCTTACTCTTACAAGAATTCGATATTGAAATCCGAGATAAAAGAGGAGCAGAAAATCTCGCCGCCGATCATCTTTCTCGTCTTGAAAATCCCGAATTAGAAGTTCTAAATGAATCGGCCATACAAGACAACTTTCCTGATGAATATCTATTGAAGATAGATTATAATGAAATACCATGGTTTGCAGACTATGCAAACTACTTAGTATGTGGATTCCTTGAAAAAGGATTGTCGTACCAAAAACGAAAGAAATTCTTTAGTGATATAAAACACTATTTCTGGGAAGATCCACATCTGTTTAAAAGTTGTCCAGATGGAATAATACGCCGATGTGTATTCGGAGATGAAGCTAGTAAAATTTTAAACCATTGTCACACAGGACCAACAGGAGGGCATTATGGGTCTCAACTAACAGCAAGAAAAGTTTATGATGCTGGATTCTATTGGCCTACAATTTACAAAGACGCACACCTTCTTTGCAAATCCTGTGATGCTTGTCAAAGGGCCGAAAAAATAAGTCAACGTGATGAAATGCCACAAAATGTCATTCAAGTATGTGAAGTATTTGACATTTGGGGTATTGACTTTATGGATCCATTTCCAAAATCTCATAATAATCTATATATTCTCGTAGCCATTGATTATGTATCTAAATGGGCGGAAGCACAAGATCTCCCAACTAACGATGCACGAGTTGTAGTCAACTTTTTAAAACGTCTTTTTGCAAGGTTTGGAACACCGAAAGCTTTAATAAGTGATCGGGAAACTCATTTCTGTAATAATCAACTTGAGAAAGTTCTTAAAAGATATGGAGTAACTCATAAAATCTCCACTGCATATCATCCACAAACAAGTGGACAAGTTGAAAATACCAACCGAGCTTTAAAACGTATTCTATAAAAAACCGTAGGATCAAATCCGAAGGAATGGTCCATTAAATTGGAGGATGCACTCTGGGCTTTTAGAACAGCCTACAAAACTCCAATTGGAACCACACCTTTTAAACTCATTTACGGAAAAGCATGTCATCTTCCAGTAGAAATTGAACACAAAGCATTTTGAGCTTTGAAGACATGTAATCTTGATTTACATGAAGCTGGACGTCTACGGTTAAGTCAACTAAACGAATTAGAAGAATTAAGACATGAAGCATACGAAAATTCGTTAATCTATAAAGAAAGAACAAAGAAATTGCATGATAAAAGAATCAGAAGTTCAAAAGAATTCAAAGAAGGAGACAGAGTTCTTCTTTTCAATTCACGATTCAAGCTATTTCCTGAAAAATTGAAATCAAGATGGTCTGGACCATTCATAGTCAAAAGAGTTTTCTCATACGGAACGATAGAATTAATAAATTCAAATGAAATTGAATTTAAAGTTAATGGTCACAGAGTTAAACATTACATAGATAGTCCAATGGAAGTTGACAATGAAGTTAATCACAATTTCGATACCACAGCTAACTAAGTGTGGGGAGAATCAATTCTTTTAAAGGATAATATGTATTTCTGTTAGAGTTAGATTTTCTGTTTTCGTGTAGTTCTCGAGAATGGAACCCGAATGCTCTTTCCCTAGCAGACCCTAAAGAACTAGTCTTCTCCCCCCATTCTGAATTTTTATTTTTTTAGGTTTTTACGAAATGAAGACTTCCTGTGAACAAAACCATGGTCTAATGCTACACTCTTTGATCACTAAACATAATAATGACACACTTCCGAGTGAAATAGTATCAGTAATCAGAGAAAGATTGGACGGAGTAAGAAAAGAATCCAGATGCGAAGATAATAAGTTACAATTTGGTAAAGGAAAATCAAAATCCGCAGCGAAAAGAAGAGCACGACACCTAGAAAGATGTCACAAATGCGGAAAATGGTCACATGGAGGTAAATGTTCAAATAATCAAACCTATTCAAACACCGAATTTGTTACTTTATGCAGAGACGGACCGTTCATATGTTTAGAAGAAAAAACACTGAATGCTCGAGGTTACGCCTATGTAGCCATGGAAAATCAATTAAATCGACTATCTTATGAATGGGAAAGATCATATCACTAAGAATACTATCTCACCGGTAAGTCTGTAAAGTTTTTATTTTTGTTTTTATTTTTAACCTTTTGATAATAAACGCTAATTTGTTCGCTATAAAGTATTAAATTGGTATTGAATAAAATTAGGTTTGGCGACCGAAATTATTGATATCATAAAAGAATTTATTACATCACTGCGAAATTTAACGTTTATTCTTAAGGTATAAATATCTTTAATCAATCAACCCAAAATATTTCAAAAATTCGTCATGAGTTAAATTAGATCATGGAACCGAAATTACTTTACCGAAAAGAGGGGCGCATATTTTTGATAATATTTGATTGATTAAAGTGGGATAAAAGACCAAAAAGATTTTCAATTTTATTTTTACCATGTTTTTAAAATTAATATATAAATCTTAAATTAATATTGTAAACTTTTTAAATTAATATATTTAAAATTGTAAATATTTGAACAATTGATATTTTTAAGTTTGTATGTATAAAAACAAAAATATAATATAAGTTTGGTGTGAATTTATAATATGAATTTAAAATTAAGTTTGGTGTGAATTTTTAATTTTATGCATTTTTAAATTTAAGTTGTGTGAATTTAAAAAAAAATTTACTTTATTTTGCTAAGTTAAAAATATGATTTTTAAAATTCGTCGTAAGTTGAAGACTAGGTCTTTGAACCGAAATTGCTTTACCCGAGGGAGGGACGAGAACTTTTATTATCATTATTTTTAATCTTATTGAATTAAAGTATGCCAAAAACATTAAAAACCCCAAAAATCTTAGCTTTTAAAACAATCGCTACAAAAAGACAAATTTTAAAATTTTGTCGAAGGACGAACTAGGACATCGTTCCGAAACGACCGCGACATTTTAAAATTAATTAATTAATTGTTTTATAAGATAAGGTTTTTACAAAAAAAAAAAAAAAAAAAAAAAAAAACACCGCGACTCGCGGAGTTTGCAAGGGTCAAACACCGCAAGTCGCGGAGGACCGAAATTACAGAAAAAAATAAAAAGGGCCGAACAGCTCAGTTGCACACACCCCCAACCCAAAAACTGCGAAAAACACCCGAACAAAACACACACAAAATCGAATTTTTGGCCATTTTTCAACAAATCTTTTACAAAATCATGTTGAGAAGGATGCTATCAAGGAATTACTCAAGAAAAACGGTAAATTTCTACACCAAAACACCCTTTAATCCGAAAAATTAGTGTTCTTAAGCAATTTTATACCCAATTCGATTTTGATGCTTTTTAGTGTAATTATGCTTAAATTGTTTATGTATTATGCTTGTATAACCTAGATTGATGCTATTTAACATGATTAGAAGACTTAAACTTCAAATTTTGAGAAATCTAGGGTTTGTGTTCTTGAGCAATTTGGGACTTTTTGATATAAACAGGTTATGGCCGATTTTTTTCATGAATTATTGCTAAATTAAGTAGTGTAACATGTTTAGGTAGTTAAATGATCCAAACTTTGAGCCTAAACATGATTTTTGAGAATTAAAGTGGACTTTTTCAAGTCTAAAATTCATGAACTTGATTTTTGAGAGATAATGTCATTTGAAACTTGTTTAATTGCTAGTAATGATTATTTTGACATGTTATTTGAGTTGAATGCTTATGAACTTGGCGAACATTTTCGTATATGCTTATTTGAAAAAGTGTAGATTTGATAAAAATATGAAAATGAGCATAAGTTTGATATAAATTGGACATGTCATTGTAATTATTTTGATTGATGATTTTGCTGACACTAATGCATATTTAGATGCACAAAAATTATGTTTGATGTGTTTTGCAGACTGAAAGGGGTGAATCTTCATCCCAAGCTCGCAATGCTCCTCCTGAGAATGCGGAACAACAGGATGTTGATAGCTATTATAAACAAGATATACCTCATCCAGTTATGACATTTTCAGATATGCACTTGGAAGATTTGCACCCGAACTTGAGATTTGACAGACGTTGGATAGATTATCCAAAATACCAAAGGGGCTTGCATACTCTTCATTCTAAAGTTGTTGAAGTACCTAGGGTAATAGAATGGGGACCATTAGAAGCTGTAGAATTGGCCGGGCCAATTAGAGAATTACTTACACAGAGGTATGGTAATTCTACTTTTAATGATTGGGTACGATTATTCAGCATGCGTAGACCTGTATATAAAGTATGGTGTGAAGAATTATTGTGTAGTATAGAAATAAATGATCGCGTAGTTAGTTTAACCGATCGATCTTTTATTAGATTTTTTTTAGGAGGTTCGATGCGCTACATGTCTTTACTAGACATGGCTCAGGCCTTACGTATATATACGCCTGAGGAGTTAGCATCTGCCGATTGTAGAGGGTTGATATTGAACGGTAGGAAAATTGATGAAAATTTTGATACGCATGGTGTATGGAGTTAAATGACTAGCCATCACCGATTTAAAGGGGAAAATTACTCTTATTTGGATATAGATAGAGCAGAGTTAAGAGTAATTCATAGGTTTTTAGCCAATTCGATTACACAACGAGGTAAGAATAAGGAAAAGGCAAATGAACAGGATTTGTTTTACCACATGTGTATTCGAGACCCACAAAGAGCTGTAAGTATACCTTATTGTGTGGGTTATTATTTATCAGCTATGGTTAGGGGGATGAGACCGCACAGTATAATAGGAGGTGGTATATTTATTACACTAATTGCTGAGTATCTCAATGTGTATATAAGTCGGGGGGGATTATTAGTCGAAGAACCAGAACCTCACGATACAATTGGTTTAAATGTATACCATGATGCGAAGGTTTTGAAGAGGCGAAATAACGCCGCAGTACAATACCATGGTAGACATCCACAGGTTGAGAGAAACCAACAGCCAGGTAATGTGGGAGGGGGAAATGAAATGACAGAAATGCAAAGGTTTATAGCTTCACAAGAGTATAAAAATGCTAGACATCGAGCATTTGAAGATTGGCAAGTTCATCAAAACCAAATCACAGCTCATTGCCAACATGTAGGTAGAAACTATATTCCTACTCCATCGCCCGTATTTCCTCCCTGGTCTATAGAGATCCAACCACCGTATCCTACGTATAACCCAGCCGAAGCATTCTATAACACATACGGTTATGCATGGAACCCCTACTGGTATCAGTATCATCCCTAGTCTACTTAGTTTTATTTATTTTATTATTTGTAATGTTGATACATTTAATACTTATGTTAATATTGTAATAGTTTTTATAATTTTCTAACTTTTATTATTAGATTTTAATAATTTTTGAATGTGGGGTAATATACCAAACTTCAAAAATATGTATATATGTTTGCAGTTTATCTTATGTACACAACAGGGTAAAACAACGCATTTTCAAAGACTGGCATTAAGTTCAGCAAAAGCAACTAATTTTTACGACAAGATGCAAAATATATGTGAAATAACAACAAGACAGAATGAACAAATGATGTGCACCATTTATCATTCAACACAAACAACAATATGTTTGGAAACTTTGGTAAAATTTAATCATTTCTACGCTAATCACCCTCAATAATTTAAATTGTTACTGATTTCTTGCAAATGAGGGCATTGCAAGATCTTAAGTGTGGGAAGGGGTTAAATTCTTTCGGATTTTTAAAATTTTTATCTTAAACACTTGGTTACCATTAAAAATACTAGTAAAGCAGTAGTTGTATTAGAATCTAGTGCTCTCTGATAATAAAGAACAGCCCTAGTCTTATATACTGACTACCCAATTCTAGTAAAAATTTTCAAAATTTTCAATTAAATGAACTCAAAATCATGTTTATACATATTTATGAATGATAAAACTAGGTTTTACCACCGAAATTATTGTTACCTCGGAAAGGACATAAATTGAGAAACAAACCAAAATGTTAAAATTCATTTAAAATGGAATAGAGGACAATAAAAAGGAAAATAAAAGCTAAGTGTGGGAAAAATTACCAAGTTATCTTAAACATATGTCACATATTTCTGTAACAAATAATTGAAGATACTTTTGCTTTGGACTAAACTAAACTGTTTTACCCGATGAAAGAAAAGAAGAGATGGATCTACACGATGAATCAATTCCATCGTTAAAAGGAAGTAAAGTCTTCCGAAAAAGAAACGCGCTTCTTGATTTAGGTCATGAAGTTGTCGTCCAGACCAGCTGTAGGTTGATGAAAAATCTAGAAAAGTCATCTCTAAAATCAGCAGGAAATCCATGGACCTCAGCATAAAACAGGGTCGCCATGTGGTCAGACTGATCCTACCCATGAGAGGATCTATCTCGTAAAATGGGGGGCACCGTGCAAATTAGCTTGATAAGACTAATAAATCAGATCCCCAGAAAGGATAATCTCCTTTAAAGATCAAAAATCAGCTTTTAAGACTGATATTACTCAATCCTAGAGATTGACCTTAAAGATTGAGAATTACAAACTCATGGAATTCAATGATATCTAAACTCGAGCTTGAACGAGAAAATATTTTGATCAAATTATAAACCGATTTGTTTTCTGAAAACCCTATTTTCAATGCGTTCATTACCTTTGAACGTAAAATCCTAGGAATTCACCTGGAATTCATTAGGTCACCTGAACCAAATCGGGTGTCAACCGTAAGAACGGTGGTTGCATAGCATGGTCAAAGACAGGACCTTGTGCCAGACCGAAAAAATTATAAGCGTGAGCTTTACTATTGCTCCTACAAAGGATAGTAATTGCGTCCGACACATTATAGACCATAATTAAAAGCATGCAGGGGACATTGCCTTAAACAGTGCTTGTTCAACGCTTCCCTTTACAACCGGACAGTAGTTTACCGAAAGGTAATATACGGAACAAGTAAACTGGATGTGCTGCTTTCCCAATACAAGGTTAGCAAGTGGGTGACACAAAACCACAACTTTTGAGCTAAATTTTCAAATATGAAACCCACCAAACCCACAAAAATAATTTGCAAACACCGGTGAAGGGTTATTCTGGAAAACTTATCTAGGGTAAAAGCTAGATTAAAATTTTCAAAAGATCAAATGTTTTTATAAAGATCCAATTTCCTTAAAGGATCTAAATTTTATAGTCATGTGGGACTGTAAACCACATCGTTACTACCATTGTTTATACCACCGTAAAGAAATCACTGATGTACAAAGTGTGAAGAATAAAGAAGTGATTCTAGTATTTCAAGACTATATTGCTTGAGAACAAGCAACGCTCAAGTGTGGGAATATTTGATAATGCTAAAAACGAACATATATTTCATAGCATTATTTCTCAAGAAAGACAAGCTTTTAGTTGCAATTGTCCTATTTACAAGTGATATTCGTTTAAATAATAAAAGGTGAAGACAAAAGACAGATTCGACGAATTGAAGACGCAAACGACCAAAAAGCTCAAAAGTACAAAATAAATCAAAGAGGTTCCAATTATTGATAAGAAACGTCTCAAAATTACAAGAGTACAAGATTCAAAACGCAAAGTATAAGATATTAAATTGTACGCATGGACGTTCGAAAATCCGGAACCGGGACCAGAGTCAACTCTCAACGCTCGACGCAACGGACTAAAAATTACAAGTCAACTATGCACATAAATATAATATAATATTTAAATAATTACTAAAATTATTTATATATTATATTTATTTATATAATCCGTCGACAAGCTAGGAGCCAAGACTTGGTGAGCTGTAAAAACAAACTCCGCGACTCGCGGAGTTTGAAGAAGGAAAGGGCCGCGAGTCGCGGAGATTCCATGGACTCAAATCCCTATAAAACCCAACGAATTCTGATCATTTTTAATATCAAATAATCAATCTCTCTCTATATATGTATACGTAATATTTATATTTATATTTATATTTTATATTTTAATTTTAATCCTAATAATAAGGGTATGTTAGCGAATGTTGTAAGGGTGTAAGTCAAAATTCTGCCCGTGTAACGCTACGCTATTTTTAATCATTGTAAGTTATGTTCAACCTTTTTAATTTAATGTCTCGTAGCTAAGTTATTATTATGCTTATTTAAAACGAAGTAATCATGATGTTGGGCTAATTACTAAAATTGGGTAATTGGGCTTTGTACCATAATTGGGGTTTGGACAAAAGAACGACACTTGTGGAAATTAGACTATGGGCTATTAATGGGCTTTATATTTTTTTAACTAAATGATAGTTTGTTAATTTTAATATAAAGATTTACAATTGGGCGTCCCTAAAAATAACCATATACACTCAATCGGACACGATGGGCGGGATATTTATATGTACGAATAATCGTTCATTTAACCGGACACGGGAATGGATTAATAGCCACTAGAATTATTAAAACATGGGTGAAATTATGTACAAGGACACTTGGCACAATTGTTAACAAAGTATTAAAACCTTGGGTTACACGCAGTCGATAACCTGGTGTAATTATTAAACAACGTATTAAAATCTTGTTACAGTTTAAGTCCCCAATTAGTTGGAATATTTAACTTCGCGTATAAGGATAATTTGACGAGGATACTCGCACTTTATATTTATGACTGATGGACTGTTATGGATAAATACCAGACGGACATATTAAATAATCCAGGACAAAGAACAATTAACCCATGGGCATAAAACTAAAATCAACATGTCAAACATCGTGATTACGGAAGTTTAAATAAGCATAATTATTTTATTTCGTATTTAATTTCCTTTATTTTATATTTAGTTGCACTTCAAATTATCGCACTTTTATTTATTGTTATTATATTTAATTGCACTTTTAATTATCGTACTTTTTAATTATCGCAATTTTATTTTATCGCACTTTTATTTATCGCAATTTCATTATTGTTATTTACTTTACGCTTTAAATTAAGTTATATTTATTTTTATTATTTTACATCAGGTTTTAACTGCGACTAAAGTTTTTAAAATCGACAAACCGGTCATTAAATGGTAAAAACCCCCCTTTATAATAATAATATTACTTATATATATATATATATATATGTATATATATATATATATATATATATATATATATATATATATATATATTTGTATTTTTATAAAATAAAACTAATATAGCGTTAAGCTTTGTTTAAAGATTTTTTTCCCTGTGGAACGAACCGGACTTACTAAAAACTACACTACTGTACGATTAGGTACACTGCCTATAAGTGTTGTAGCAAGGTTTAAGTATATCCATTCAATAAATAAATAAATATCTTGTGTAAAATTGTATCGTATTTAATAGCATTTCCTAGTAAAATTTAAGCTATTTTATATGCACCTCGCATAACATCAGTGACCAAGATGACGTGGTGCTTACTGATGAGCTTATCGCAGAAAATGCTGCCTATTCTGCACATGTCACTGGTTCTACAGAACCCACTATGGATGCTGGTACCTCTGCTATTGCCACCACTGACTCTTCTCAGGCTACTGCTTCTGCTGAGAAGAAACCATATGTGTGCCAGGTATAACTTCATCTATAGGGGAGCATCCATCACTCCCAAAGTTTCCTTGCTGGTGGATCAGCTGACTATTGATCCCCAAAGTGCTATAGTCTCAGCCAGCAAATTACCAGAAGAGGAGCTGACTGAGCTATTATCTCAGCTGGATCGACCAGCAAGAGAAGAGATATATGAGAGGTTGGCCACACTACAACAAGTTAATGAGTAGTCATACTATCACTACTTTGGTATGGCTCCAGCTGCTTCTCCATGGCCTGGTACATGGAGGCCTCTCAAGTTCATCATAGATCCTACTACTGGTAAATTTGTTATGAAAAATGTCCCTGATTCGCTAGTACCTTCTGATTCATCAGCTTCTTCCTCATCATCTTCTTCATCTGATGGTGATGCTGATAAAGGTACTGGTAAGGGCGAACCAGTCACTCATGATAATGTGACTGGTTCCAAAGACAAACCAGTGGATATAACTAATGATGCTGATAATGATGCTGACAAGAATACCCGTGGTTCTAAACCTTCGGGTGAAGGTAAAAATGATGGTGATCATGGTGACGAGTCAGATTCTGACCTTCCACCTCCACCACCCCACGGAGGTACTTCTATGTTAGCTGCTAATGATCGCCCCTCAACCAGCAGTTTTAATGCTGATGAGGTGGCTGCCATCTCCACTCTGGCTGTCTATAAGACGTTAGCCGAAGTTACACCAGATCTACAAAGCACCATTCGCTCTGCTATTGTTGATAAAATGACTGAAGCCATACGCAGAGCTGGGGATGTTACCACTTCTACCATTGAAAACCAGCTCAAACAATTATGTGCTTTTGCTGATCTAGCGGTGGAAGCTATTGTCAAATAATTTGAAGAAGAGGAGGATTTCAAAAGGCGAATCATCTCTTATAATGAATATGCTGATCATATTTCCCATCTTCAAACTGATCTTGATGCTGCTAATTGAAGGAATCTTTTCCTTAATGAAGAGAATCGGGTATTGACAGAGAGGTTGGATTCACAGGAACAGAAAATGGCTAATATGGTTCCTATCTCTGCTTATCTTCAATTGGTGGAGACTATGCAATAAATGACTGCCCTACAAGCAGATGTTAGGGCCACTGTTAATCAAATGGCCATGGGTGTTGCAAGAAATGAAGTTAGAGCTTCAAATCTGTGTCTCCGACAATATGGTGTAGATCCTAGTGCCCATCTTTCTCCTGCTGATGCTGACTGGAACAACTTTTCATTTTCAGTTCCCGAGTCAGATAGTGACCTTGATGCACATGTTTTCCCTGATCACCCTTCTTGTAACGTCCTCCCAATAGGGTCTGGAAGGAACGTCACTAATATCAAAACATACCAACATATTATAATAAACGAGAACAATACTAAATGATGAATTTAACTTTAATGAGTACGCAGCGGAAAATGAAATGTCGTTACAATAACAGGAATAACAATAATGTAAATGTTCACATGCAGAAGTAATAAATGTGATATCTCTTGATCCTATGTCCAAGTAGCATCACATACGCAGTAAGTATAAGAGCTTGAATCAAACAGCACCTGAGACAAAACATGCTAAAGTGTCAACCAAAAAGGTTGAGTGAAGTTCATAGGTTTAACAAAAAGTTTGACCATTTTTTTTAGACCACAAGATTTAGTTTGTAAAGTTGATCTCCCGTAGGATCAAAAAGTTATGCCAATGCGTGATATTTAGACTAAACGTTCAAGTTTGCCCCATGACAAGTTGTGTCTGTCCTTGTCAGTTTAATTTCATTATTAAGTAATACAAAGACTTAGTCAAATGTATCAGGGACGTTACTCCCAATAGGCCTATCCTCAATAATTAAGAATGCAGCAGCAATTAAAAATATCACACTAGGGACTTAGTCGGACATAGCCGGGTATAGCATAGTTTTAACAGTTGGTACTGATATTTATACTAGACTTTCAAGTTTGCCCCGTGACAAGTTATCGTTCATACTTGTCGGTTGGGGACTTGCTGGTCATAGCCCAACATACCACAGTTTAGTAGTTTGGTACTTGTGTCTAAGTTGTAAAAAGTAAAAACAGCATGTGTCTCACCCCAAAAGTAAGTAAGTTTGCTAGCAATAAAGAGGGGCTATGAATTCACCTTAGTAAGTAGAGAGAGAGTTATTCCTTGGAATAGAGGGTTGAACGAGTGAGCAGGAAAGTCAACCTATTGACATTTAAGAGTAGTTAAGTGTTTTGCCCATGTTTAAGTTTAAGTATGTGTTTAAGTATAGTTTGTTTTACTAAGTTTCTATTCCTAGTAAGTTACTATTTTTATAAAGTTTCCATTTTTAGAAAGTTTCTTATTTTACTAAGTTTCTATGACTAGAGAGTTTCTACTTTAATCAGTATTTTCCATTTTAGGATATTTGCCGTATTAGATAAGCTTCCAATCACCCCTTTCCCTTTGAATGGCTAATTTAGATCTAGAGGCTTGAGCCATAGGACCCTTTAAATCGGAAATCCAAACCCTCTGCCTAGAATCTCATAGAAACCATTCGTCAAGAAAGTTCGAAGATCTATACATCTCTAATACATATCACAAAATGTTTTTATGTTACAATATAAGTAGTAGGTTATAGGTGCTAGTAATAGTAATAGTGTATACATGTTATTTATTTTATTTTTAATTGCATATAATTTATAACATTATTTAAATGTTTCGGTAAAAATAATAACCGAAGTAAAAAGTAAAAAGTAAAAAAGTAAAAAGTAAAAAGTAAAAAAATAAAAAGTAAGAAAAGAATACTTACTAGTAGTAATTCTTCAAAGAGAGAATGAGAGAAATTTTGGTGTGAGTTTGAATGAGAAATGAGGGGTATTTATACTTGAAAAAATTAGGTAAAAAGAATAAAATAATTAAAAGAAAAAGAAATATTTTAATTCTTAATGGAATTTTAAAATTAAAAAGTATTAAATGTTAGGTCATGGCATAATGGATAAAATAAAATAATAAAAGTAGTTTTTCCATTACAATTTTTAATTAAAAAGTAATTTATTTATTTATTTATTTTTTTTCATTTATTTTACGGATTTTTTTATAAATAAACAAATTGATTTAATGCTTTTCCAAGAATATTTGTCAATAATATTTTATTTTATTTTATTTTTATTTTTTTATTTAATTAATAAATACCTAGTTTTATGCGCTTTATCCAAGACTAGTTCACGGAGATTACCGAAGCGAGGACCCCAAATTATATTGCCAAAGTACCGTGTACCATTAGCTTTCACTTGGAGTTGGTTCTCGAAACCGATAGGTCCTTCACCTTCGATAAGTGTTGGTTTAATAGCTTCCAGTTGAGCTTCGCAGATTCGTGATATAAGATTTGATTTGATTTTCAGGTTGAAGGCACGAACACGTTTAACATCGTCTTTTCGAGTAAGGGCATCGGCAACTACATTTGCCTTGCCATGATGATATTCCATCTTACAGTCATAATCGTTCAATAACTCGAGCCATCGGCTTTGCCTCATATTCAGCTGTTTTTGATCAAAGATGTGTCGAAGACTTTTATGGTCAGTGTACACCGTAAACTGGGTACCATATAGATAATGTCTCCATATCTTTAATACAAATACCACGGCACCTAACTCAAGGTCGTGTGTGGTATAGTTCTCCTCGTGCTTCTTCAACTGTCTAGATGCGTAGGCAATAACCTTTTCATGTTGCATTAAAACACAACCAAATCCTTGCTTTGAGGCATCGCAGTAAACAACAAAATCGTCAGTACCTTCAGGTAAAGATAGAATCGGGGCTGTGGTCAACTTCTCTTTCAGAATCTTGAAAGCAGATTCCTGTTCTTCGGACCACTCAAACTTTTTCCCTTTTTGAGTTAGCTTCGTAAGAGGTTTGGCAAGAAGGGAAAAATCCTTTATGAATCTCCGATAATAACCGGCAAGTCCCAAAAATTGGCGAATATGCTTCGCAGTCTTTGGTATCTCCCAGTTCTGGATAGCCGTAATCTTAGCTGGATCGACATGTATTCCATTACTATCAACAACGTGTCCGAGGAATTGTACGGTTTTGAGCCAAAACTTCACTTAGAAAACTTAGCGTAGAGTTATTCCTTTCGTAAGAGTTCAAGAATCACGCGCAGATGTTGCTCATGTTCCTTCTCACTCTTGGAGTAGATCAAAATGTCATCAATGAAAACAATGACAAATTTATCGAGATAAGGTTTGCAGACACGGTTCATGAGATCCATGAAAACGGCAGGAACATTGGTCAAACCAAAAGGCATGACACAGAATTCATAGTGCCTATAACGAGTGCGAAAAGCAGTCTTAGGAATATCAGATTCCTTGACTCTAAGTTGGTGATATCCGGACCTCAAATCAATCTTTGAATAAACAATTGACCCTTGAAGTTGGTCGAATAGATCATCAATACGTGGCAATGGATAACGGTTCTTGATAGTAAGCTTGTTAAGTTCGCGGTAATCAATGCACATCCTTAACGTACCATCCTTCTTTTTAACAAATAGAAATGGAGCTCCCCATGGGGACGAGCTTGGATGAATGAAACCTTTATCCAATATTTCTTGGACCTGGTTGGGAAGTTCCTTCATTTCGAAAGGTGCTAAACGGTATGGTGCTTTAGCAATAGGAGCAGCACCGGGAGCTAAATCAATTTGAAATTCAACTTGTCGAGGAGGTGGAAGACCTGGAAGATCTTCAGGAAACACATCGGGAAAGTCTTTAACCACTGGTACATCTTCAATACACTTCTCTTTCGATTCGATCATCTTAACGTGGGCTAGAATAGCTGGATAACCTTTCATAAGATGTTTGCGAGTTTTAATACAGGAGATAATATTGAGATTGGAACCACTCTTTTCACCTTGGATGATAAGAGTATCTCCATTTCCCAATGGAACATGAATGGTTTTATCGTAATACATGATGGCAGCTCTCAATGGACGTAACCAGTCCATTCCAACTACGACGTCAAAACTTCCGAGCTCGACCGGCAAAAGGTCTATCTTAAATTCTTTATCGGCTAAGATTAGGTTGCAGTTTTTATAGACTTTATCGACTTGCATGACCTTTCCATTGGCTACTTCTACTAATCTTTTAGTTTCTAAGGGTTGAGGCTTTTCAGCAAATAGGGTACAAAAATCACTAGACACGTAACTTCTGTCGGCACCAGTATAGAATAAAATAGTTGCATAGAAATTATTGACAAGATACGTACCCATGATAACTTCATCTTCATCTCGGGCTTCAGCAGCAGTAATAACAAACGCACGACCCTTCGCAGCAGTAGCATTAGCTCCAGTAGCGGGATTATCTTTCTTCTTAGGACAATTCGGACTAATGTGTCCCTTCTCTCCACAAGTATAGCATGTAGGAGGAGCTTTAGCCGAAACAATAGCCTTATCCTTCGGAGGAGTCTTACACGTCTTAGAAACGTGTCCCACTTTCTTACAAAATGCACAAACCGCAGTACACTTCCCAGGGTGATGCCTTTCGCAACTAATACAGAAAGGATAAGTACCCTTATAATTCGACCTTGAACCATCCGCAGGCTTCTTATTATAATTCTGAGCCGAACCTTGAGATGGCTCAAACTTCCTCTTACCATCATTACCCTTAGTTTCAACTTGCTTATTGGTCGACGCCCTTCTTCTCTTGGCCAACATGAGATTTTGTGCCATGAGAATCACAGCATCCAAAGTAACCTTCTCAGTAGCAATAACATTCCCTTGAACATCCTCAGGAAGACCTTCAATATACCGCTCAATTCTTCTAGCTTCAGTAGGAAACATTTCAGGACATAGAGTAGATAGCTCCAGATAACGATTGGTATAGTTCTCAATGTCAGTACCCTTGACCTTGAGTTCCCAGAACTCAGCTTCAAGTTTCTGAACTTGACTTCGAGGACAGAATTTGTTGACCATCATGCTTTTGAGTTCATCCCATGGAATTGCATTAGCATTATCAATTCCTATGGACTTGGCATGAGCAGTCCACCAAGTTAAGGCATTGCCACCCAATGAGCTAGTGGCATACTTTACTCGATCGTTATCACCACAGTTGCAAATACGAAAAATAGATTCCATCTTCTCGAACCAACGGACTAGTTCGACAGCTTCTTCAGTCCCCTTAAATGCAGGAGGATGACAGTTTGAAAAATCCTTGTAGGAACAAGGTTTCGGTTGAGTATTAGCATGATTAGCTTGGGCGTTGCCTTGGGCGGTAGCGAGTAACTGTTGGAATTGTTCAGTAGTTAACACAACGTTGTTAACGGTAGGTGCAGCTGAACGAACCATGATGTCACTACATAAAAGTGAACATATGTTTGATAAGTTTAACAAGTAATAAGTTTGAGCAATCACAAGTATGAATAAAATAAAGTATTGATATCGCATGATATTAATAAAACACTTTAAATTATTAGAATGAGGCATTAAATAAGCCTTTATTACACGATTCGGAAATAGAAATAGTTTAAGGCATAGCCTTTACATAGACAAGGAATTGGAAAAATAATCTAGGAAATATTAAGATTGAAGTAATCTTCATATTTCTTCTTCTCATCCTCCACCTTCTTCATATACTCATCAACTTTCTCGTTCCTCGCCTTTTGTTTCTCATACAGGAACTCGAGATTATCATAAAGGTTAGAAACTTCATTGTTGATTACATGGTACTTGTGGTCCCTTATAGAAAGTTGATTATTCACGCGGTTTTCCTCCATCTTCAATCTAAGGTCAACATCTTCTCTTAGGCAAGAGAGAGATTGCTTCCCCCATCGGGTATTTCTATCACCTTCATACTTCACCAACTTTATCTCTTTCTTTAGTTCAGCATTTTCCTCCATGAGCTTCTTGATCGCTAGGTCTTTTTCCTTCATTTGAAAATCGATCCTTGCAATATGGCGAATTAGGTCATCGGTAGTTTTTCGCAGATTCATGAGCTCGTACTTGGCATCAACTTCATCGTAGAAAGGAGATCGGGATCTTTTCTTTGACGGCCCAGTTTCTTCAAAATATTTCCTCTTGTCTTTATTCCTCGGGGTTGGATAGTATTCAGGAGACCCATGTAACTTTAGAGTAGTATTTGGGCTATAATTTGGTGAGGGAGGACCACCAAAGCCATAAGGTGGACTTTGGACTGGTCTTTCTGTGGAAGACCTTTCAGTATCTTTTTCGGTTGGATTGAAAAGATTCATTTTGGTCGTTTGATGATAATTAGACATCCTAACATTAGGAAGGATATTTTGATTAGAATCTTTAAGTCAAGTTTATTAAAGCATAATCGTTAAGATTATGGGGCAATCCTAAGTGCTTTAATTCTAAGGCAGGAAAGGTTATAGTTTCCTAGATTGCTAAGGCACCCTAGCTAACAAGTAAGGCACACATAAAAATGCAATCCTGGTTCTCTATAACAGCCTGGTTATGCTCTGATACCAATCTGTAATGTCCTCCCAATAGGGTCTGGAAGGAACGTCACTAATATCAAAACATACCAACATATTATAATAAACGAGAACAATACTAAATGATGAATTTAACTTTAATGAGTACGCAGCAGAAAATGAAATGTCGTTACAATGATAGGAATAACAATAACGTAAATGTTCACATGCAGATGTAATAAATGCGATATCTCTTGATCCTATGTCCAAGTAGCATCACATACGCAGTAAGTATAAGTGCTTGAATCAAACAGCACCTGAGACAAAACATGCTAAAGTGTCAACCAAAACGGTTGAGTGAAGTTCATAGGTTTAACAAAAAGTTTGACCGTTTTTATTAGACCACAAGATTTAGTTTGTAAAGTTGATCTCCCGCAGGATCAAAAAGTTATGCCAGTGCGTGATATTTAGACTAAACGTTCAAGTTTGCCCCATGACAAGTTGTGTCTGTCCTTGTCGGTTTAATTTCATTATTAAGTAATACAAAGACTTAGTCAAATGTATCAGGGACGTTACTCCCGATAGGCCTATCCCCAATAATTAAGAATGTCGCAGCAATTAAAAATATCACAGTAGGGACTTAGTCGGACATAGTCAGGTATAGCATAGTTTTAACAGTTGGTACTGATATTTAGACTAGACTTTCAAGTTTGCCCCGTGACAAGTTATCGTTCATACTTGTCGGTTGGGGACTTGCTGGTCATAGCCCAACATATCACAGTTTAGTAGTTTGGTACTTGTGTCTAAGTTGTAAAAAGTAAAAACAGCATGTGTCTTACCCCAAAAGTAAGTAAGTTTGCTAGCAATAAAGAGGGGCTATGAATTCACCTTAGTAAGTAGAGAGAGAGTTATTCCTTGGAATAGAGGGTTGAACGAGTGAGCAGGAAAGTCAACCTATTGACATTTAAGAGTAGTTAAGTGTTTTGCCCATGTTTAAGTTTAAGTATGTGTTTAAGTATAGTTTGTTTTACTAAGTTTCTATTCCTAGTAAGTTACTATTTTTATAAAGTTTCCATTTTTAGAAAGTTTCTTATTTTACTAAGTTTCTATGACTAGAGAGTTTCTACTTTAATCAGTATTTTCCATTTTAGGATATTTGCCGTATTAGATAAGCTTCCAATCACCCCTTTCCCTTCGAATGGCTAATTTAGATCTAGGGGCTTGAGCCATAGGACCCTTTAAATCGGAAATCCAAACCCTCTGCCTAAAATCTCATAGAAACCATTCGTCAAGAAAGTTCGAAGATCTATACATCTCTAATACATATCCCAAAATGTTTTTATGTTACAATATAAGTAGTAGGTTATAGGTGCTAGTAATAGTAATAGTGTATACATGTTATTTATTTTATTTTTAATTGCATATAATTTATAACATTATTTAAATGTTTCGGTAAAAATAATAACCGAAGTAAAAAGTAAAAAGTAAAAAGTAAAAAGTAAAAAAATAAAAAGTAAGAAAAAATACTTACTAGTAGTAATTCTTCAAAGAGAGAATGAGAGAAATTTTAGTGTGAGTTTGAATGAGAAATGAGGGGTATTTATACTTGAAAAAATTACGTAAAAAGAATAAAATAATTAAAAGAAAAAGAAATATTTTAATTCTTAATGAGATTTTAAAATTAAAAAGTATTAAATGTTAGGTCATGGAATAATGCATAAAATAAAATAATAAAAGTAGTTTTTCCATTACAATTTTTAATTAAAAAGTAATTTATTTATTTATTTTTTTTTTCATTTATTTTAATGATTTTGTTTTATAAATAAACAAATTGATTTAATGCTTTTCCAAGAATATTTGTCAATAATATTTTATTTTATTTTTATTTTTTTATTTAATTAATAAATACAAATTTTGCATAAAAATAATAAATAATTAGGTATTTTGTATTTTTAATAATAATTATGATTTTAATTATTAAACTATAGTTTTAGTAAGTTTGAAAATATTATTACATTTATATATAATTAGATTTATTATATAGTTAAATATATAATACATTAACTAAATAATAAAAGTGATACAAAGTTTATATACTTAGTTAAATTATGTCAAATTATATAAATTAATAATATATTATTTATTTAAGCGTACATTGTTGACTAAAAATTACTATTCGGTCAATATTTAATTGTATATAACAACCCTTAATACATATAGTCAGGCAGATAACCCTAGGGTTAATTCAGTAAATTTAGAAGTCGAAAAGTGAGGGTTGTTACACTTCTGCCCCTGCTGATGAAAAAAGGGGGAGAAGAAGTCTAAAAAGAAGTCCAAAAAGAGAAAACAATCTGAGGGGGAGCATGAGCATAAAAAGGCTCCTAAACAGCAAAGGAGAGATGGTGATGATGATGGTACTGGTATTGATCAAGATGCTGGCACTAAGCCCAGCAACGCTCATCCTGAAGCTGGTGTACAGGCAGCTGGTGAATCTCAACCCAGTGTGTCTGCCACATCAGTAGATGATATTGGTTCTGGCAGTAATCCCAGTGATGTTTCTGAGCTGGCTGTTGCTGAATCTTTTGTTGTCTCTCAAACGATTGAAAGGAAAATGAAAAGAAAACTGGAGAGACATCAGAAGAGACAGCAAGATTTAAATGATGCCTTTAATGCCAAATAAGAGGCTTATGTTGCTCGTAAACAACACAGAATTGAACATAGAAGAAGCCTGGACCCAGACAAGTTGGATATTAATGATGAACTAATCAGCATTAAAAAGTACAAAAGAGATGCTCGTAAAAGAAATGATAAGTTCATGATTTAGTATGACAAGAAAAGGGCAAAGCTGTATGCTGAGCGAGCAGACAGGATCAAAAGAATGACCCCTAAAGAAATGAAAGATTATCTGCAATCTACTGGGTCAGGAGTAGTAAGAGCTAACGTGTTCATGAAATGGCGAGATGCAATGTTAGAAACTAGCTCATCTTCTCGACCAGCATCTTCTGCTCAGCCAGCTACACAACAACAGCCAGCAGAAATAACAGACCTTGATGTTGATGATGTTAAGGGGGAGCATCTTGCTATTGTTCCCTATCTGTCTCCACAAGAACCAATATCAACACAAGAACCATCAGCTGAACCCATTCCAATCAATAGACAAAGGGTGAAATCTGTTCCTAGGGACAACCAGCCCCTAAGGAAATGACCCCTATTTAAGGAAGCTGATGAAGATACTGTGGCAGGTGTGCCAGCTGATACTAATCGGTCAGCTGGTACTGAAGACATAGCAAGGAGTGCTGTGATAGAAGACCCAGCCAGTAGTGTGCTACTGGGTGAAACAAGTGTTGAAGATCCAGCCAAGGCGGCTGAGCTGGGTGCTAAGCAAGATGATGATACTATTGATCCCGCTGACTTCACAGTCTGGGGCAGAGGAGATCACTTATTCGTTCAATCACCTATCTCTCCCCGGACTCTTGCTTATTTTAACAAAACACAGGATGAGCGTATTAATCATTTTTCAGTGAGTTCTTCAGGCATATTGAAATGTCCCGTTCATATTGATTATAAACTTTCCATATTAATTGATTTCGTTGCGAGGTTTTGACCTCTATATGAGAAGTTTTTCAAAGACTGCATTCGATTTTAAAACAAACCATAACCTTTAAAATATTACGACAATTATCAAAAATGATAATCTGAAATATAGCGTTTTCACACGACCATTACATAATGGTTTACAATAATATTATGCATCAATATATGTCTTCGAATGCAGGTTTTAAACAATATAATACAAGCATGCTGACTCCAACTCTTGTCCATAAATTAGCATGCAACAGCGGAAGCTCTTAATAATCACCTGAGAATAAACATGCTTTAAACGTCAATAAAATGTTGGTGAGTTATAGGTTTAGCCTATATATTTATCAAATCGTAATAATAGACCATAAGATTTCCATTTCTATTTCTATTTCTCAATAACATGCAACCTGCATTAAAATCATTCATATGATGAACAACTGGTAACCGACCTTTACAAGATGCATATAGAATATCCCCATCATTCCGGGACTCACATCGGACATGATAAATCGAAGTACAAAAGCATCCGTAACTCGGATGAGGCTTGTTGGGCCAAATAGATCTATCTTTAGGATTCACGTCAATTGGTGGCAATTATCATAAACACCAATTCTTAGGCTACCAAGCTAAAAAGGGGCATATTTAGTTTGATAATTCAACATAGAATGTAATTTTGATCACTTGTGTCTATTTTTTAAAACATTTATAAAACTGCATGTATTCTCATCCCAAAAATAATAGATTTTAAAAGTGGGACTATAACTCACTTTCACAGATTTTTACTTCGTTGGAAATTAAGACTTGGCCACGGATCGATTCACGAACCTATAACAAATATATACATATATATCAAAGTATGATCGAAATATATTCACAACATTTTTCATTACGTTTTAATGAATTAAGTTTGTTAAGTTAGCAGTCCAATGTTAGTAATCTACAACTAGTTGTCCACAGTTAGATGTACAGAAATAAATCAATACAAGTCTCAGGCTAGATCACAACTCAAAGTATACATATTATTTTGGAATCAACCTCAACCCCGTATAGCTAACTCAAGCATTACTGCATATAGAGTGTCTATGGTTGTTCCGAAAAATATATATATATATATATATATATATATATATATATATATATATATATATATATATATATATATATATATATATATATATAGATGGGTCGATATGATATGTCAAAACATTGTATACGTGTCTATGGTATCCCAAGATTACATAATATATGTTAGAATACATGTATAATACAATATAAGTTAGTTAAGTTATGATTTGTATAGATTTGTTACAAATTTCACGTAGCTACAACAAGCAAAAATATCTAATTTTGTTTTACCCATAATTTCTTCGTTTTAAATCCGTTTGAGTGATTCAAGTTGCTATGGTTTTTAATGAACTGAAATTTATGAAACTAAACATAAAATGTATAAGTTTATAGTCGGAAATACAGGTTACAAGTCAATATTATAAGAGGTAGTCATTTCAGTCGAAAGAACGACGTCTTGATGACCATTTTGAAAAACATACTTCCACTTTGAGTTTAACCATGATTTTTGGATATAGTTTCATGTTAATAAGAAAAATTATTTTTCCAGAAGAACAACTTTTAAACCAAAGTTTATCATAGTTTTTAATTATCAAACCCAAAACAGCCCCCGGTTTCACTACGACGGCGTATGTCCGGTTTTAAGGTGTTCTTCGTGTTTCCAGGTTTTAAATCATTAAGTTAGCATATCATATAGATATAGAACATGTGTTTAGTTGATTTTAAAAGTCAAGTTAGAAGGATTAACTTTGTTTGCGAACAAGTTTAGAATTAACTAAACTATGTTCTAGTGATTACAAGTTTAAATCTTTGAATAAGATAGTTATATATATATATATATATATATATATATATATATATATATATATATATATATATATATATATATATATATGAATCGAATGATGTTACGAACATCATTACTACCTCAACTATAGTAGGTAAACCTACTAGAAGTGACAAGAAATGATCTAGCTTCAAAGGATCTTGGATGGCTTGAAAGTTCTTGAAGTAGAATCATGACACGAAAACAAGTTCAAGTAAGATTATCACTCGAATTAAGATTGTTATAGTTATAGAAATTTAATCAAAGTTGGAATATGAGTATTACCTTGATTTAGAAAGATAACCTACTATAAATAACAAAGATTTCTTGAGATTGGATGATCACTTGAAATGGAATTGCAAGATTGGAAGTAACCTAGTAACCTTGAAAGTGTTCTTGAAGTTTTCTTGAGTAGTTGTTTTATAAGTTGATATATGTTAGGATTTATGAGCTAGATTGATGTAGATTATGAAGGAAATGATGAAGAAGACTTAGAACAATGGAAGAACACTTGAGAGAGAGTTGTTTGATGTAAAAATAATTGAAAATGAATGTGTTTGTGATGAGTACCAAAATCGTGATATTGCTTGTCAATATAAGGTCACATTTGTTTGTTATTTTGTGTAATATTTCATGCTAGTTTCCAAATGATGGTTCCCACAAGTGTTGGTAACTCACAAGGGCTGCTAAGAGCTGAATTATTATGTGTATATACCAATAGTATATACGTCTAGGAGCTGGGTATTGTACGAGTACGAATACGGGTGCATACGAGTAGAATTGTTGATGAAAATGAATGAGAATGCAATTGTAAGCATTTTTGTTAAGTAGAAGTACTTTGATATGTGTCATGGAGTCTTTCAAAAGTGTACTAATACATCTTAACATACTTCATGTATATACATTTTAACTGAGTCGTTAAGTCATCGTTAGTCGTTACCTGTAAATGTTGTTTTGAAACCTTTAAGTTAACGATATCATTTAATGTAGTTAATTCATTATTATTATACATAAATGAGATGTTAAATTGTTATGTTGACATGATAACATGGTATATAAATATATCTTAACATCATATATATATATATATATATATATATATATATATATATATATATATATATATATATATATATATATATATATATGTTAAAATACATTTACAACGATAATCATTACATATATATATTGTTTCGAAACTCTTTAAGTTAGTAGTCTTGTTTTACATATGTAGTTTGCTGTTAACACCCTTAATGATATATTTAACTATCATTTTATCATGTTAAACATAGTGTAACAATATCTTAATATGATTCGTATGTATTTAGTAAGACGTTGTTATAACGATAATCGTTATATATATCGTTTCGAGTTTCTTAATTCAATAATCTCATTTTTATGTATATCACTCATCGTTAATATACTTAGTGAGATACTTACTTATTATGATCTCATGTTAATCATATATATATCCATCGGGGCAGGATCAATGGGGAAGTATCCAACCGGGGGGAAGCGGGGGGAAGCAATTTTTTTTGTTTTTGTTTTTTTTGGAATTTTTTTTCCCGGCATCAAGATCACACGAAAATAAGAACATTTAGAATAGACACTTCGTGATGAATGTTATTATTTAGGCAAGAAAACGATCGACAAAAATAACATTCAAGATAATATTGTTCGTGAAGAATATGAAGGTTTTTTTTTCTTCATGTTTTGTGAAATAAAATTTAGCCCGATTTAGAGTTTAGGGTTTAGGATTTAGGGTTTAGGGTTTGGTGTTTTGGGTTTATTCCATAAACCCAAAACACCAAATCCTAAACCCTAAACCCTAAACTCTAAACTGTTCGTGTTAAAAACTCAATCTAAATTCTAAATCTAAACCCTAAATCTAAACCCTAAACCCTAAATTTCTAAACCCTGATATCTAAACCCTATAAACCCTAATATCTAAACCCTAATATCTAAACCCCAATAGCTAAAACCTCAACATACGCTCGAAAACACGATAATTGTTATATATTACTTCTTCGAGCGTTTTCCCGCCAAAATAAAAACATTTATCACAAAGTGTCTCTACTAAATGTTCATATTTTCATCTCTTCTATAATGTTCGTGAACAAAGTTTTTTCAAAAAACGAATAAAAAAAAGCTTTTGCTTCCCCCCGCTTCCCCCCGATTGGTTACTTCCCTCTTGATCCTACCATTATATCCATATATATATCATCATGTAGTTTTTACTAGTTTTTAACGTTCATGAATCTCCGGTCAACTTGGGTGGTCAATTGTCTATATGAAACTCATTTCTAATAATCAAGTCTTAACAAGTTTGATTGCTTAACATGTTGGAAACATTTAATCATGCAAATATAGTTTTCATTTAATATATATAATCATGGAAAAGTTCGGGTCACTACACATATCAGAATCAATCATGTATCCTCCATCTTCCCCAAAATCACATGATAAACACACAACTTGGGAAGATGATTCAGTTTCCCGTGGTGAGCCAGATCTATTAAGGATGAATCCAGATGAAAGAGAGGCTTACAGGCTGGAGATCACTATATCTGAATTGCTTGAGCAAAGACAAACAGCTATTTCTGAAAGGATACACCAAGTTAGATTGCTGCATCATCCTCTTAATCAGACATTCTACATCACTGCCTTAACTTATGGCATTGAAATTGGCGTGTATCTAAATAACAGTGGTTAAAGGCTATATACTGATGAAGAGAAAGCTCAATTTCATGAGGCTCGACAACTGGATATGGATCTAAGGCAGTATCGTGATACCCTTAGAACTGATGAGGGAAGGAAAATGATTGAAACAGCAAAGTCCCTGAATATTACTGCCGATGATTATCTTTTGGACTTAGAAGTTGAAAGGCAAAGAAGGGAGGATGCTGATGCTGAATATGCTGAAAGGGTAAGGCTTCAGGAAGTAGAAGCTAAATTGGCTGTTGATAGAAAGCAAGAGGCTGAGTCCCTCAAGCTAGCCAAAGCTATTATTAAGGAACAAGATAAAGCTCTTGATAAATAGGAAGCTGCTGAGAAAGCACCTGCTACTGCTCCTATAGAAACTGAACGAACAATTGAGCTATCTGATCACTATTATAGGAGCAAGTATGAAGATGTACTGACCAGGATATCAAATCCCAGCAAGATCATCAAAGTGCACAGAGGCACAAAAAGAGCTTTCAGTATCAGCAGGGAAGATAACATTTAAGAGAGGATAGACTACACTGATTTGAGAACCTTTGGATTCAGTGAATGGATGGAGATATTGGAGTACTTCATTGGTAAATTTGAAAGTGGTATTAATAAACATTGAAGCCAGAACTCCAAGAGTTCTTCAACAAAGCAACAAAATTTAGGAATGCACCAGTAGTAAACGTAGAGGAAGTTCTTTCTCAAAAGCCTAAAAGAAAGAAATCTACTGGTGAAGGCCCTCACAGAAGAGATCCTATCATTCTACCTCCTCATGTTCCAGTTTATGACCCTACTGAGCTGCCTTACTTGTTTCCTGAAGCCTGGGCGGCTTTGAAAGTGAAAGAAGAAGAGCTATCTGGTGATGAACTAGAAAAGGCTAAAGATAAAGACAAAGTTGAACAGGAAAGGACACGCGTCGGCGGCTGACAAGTGACCTTACAAGACCACATGGGAATGCAGAAGTTTAACGCATGTACAGATATGTGCTATACTTTGTCAATGCCTAGGGAACACAACATTCTATTTGTTTAAACAAATAGTGGTTCCAAACCGAATTGGGGTGTTCTTGCAAATAGCTACCAAAGAGGAAAGAGGAGAGCACGCTCTTTGATGCAGTTGTCCCCACAAGTACAGACATCCTATGTACCAGTGGACAATAGAACCATTACACGGTTAATAGGACTACTATAAATTGTTGTATCTACTATTGTAACAACTAGTGGTGTGGGTTTTGTTATTTAGAGTCCAAAACGTGTAATAGCTTTAAGTTTATCCTCATAGCTATATATAGGTAAATCTGTATCAACCAACTATCATTCCACCAAGGATAGTTGTAATTCTTTGTGATTTAATCAATAAAGAATAACAGTTGAAAAATTACCTTTGACTCTACTTACATTACATGCTAGAATACTAAACTGTGTTTAATTGGTTAGTTAATTAAAAGAAATTGTATCCAACCCTGCACTTGTTCAGTGCCGTCATATTCATTATTACTACGAAATACAGTATTGTGAGTTTCATTTGCTCCCTTTTTAAATGCTTTTGCAATATATGTTTTGGGACTGAGAATACATGCTCTGCTTTTATAACTATTTTACGAAATAGACACAAGTACTTGAAACTACATTCTATGGTTGAATCATTATACTGGATATCACCCTTTTTAGCTTGGTAGCCTAAGAATTTGGGAATAGACCCCCAAATTGATGCGAATCCTGAAGATAGATCTATGGGCCTAACAAACCCCATCCAGGTTATGGATGCTTTAGTACATCAATTTTTATATACAGATGAGTGTACCTGTATATGTAGGGATATTCTAGATGCATTTGTTAATGTCGGTTACTAAGTGTTCACCATATGAATGATTTTTAATTCGCAGGTTATGCGTACTATTTTGTACTCGGGTTACGTGTACAATAAAATATTCGAAATCTTGTGTTCTATTAAAATGATGGAAATGAATGTTTATGATAAACTAATGAACTCACCAACCTTTTAGTTGACACTTGAAAGCATGTTTATTCTCAGGTTTGAAAGAAATCTTCCGCTATGCATTTGCTCATTTAGAGATATTACTTGGAGTCATTCATGACATATTTCAAAAGACGTTCCGTTCAAGTCATTGAGTTCAATAAAGATTATTATTAAGAAGATAACAGATTAAGTCATTTATCGATTGGATATATTATGAAAGGGTATGCATGCCTGTCAACTTTCAATGAAATGAAAGTTTGTCTTTTAAAAATGAATGCAATGTTTGTAAAATGTAACATATAGAGGTCAAGTACCTCGCGATGTAACCATATGTTATTGTATTCTTCCTTATGGATTAGGACGGGTCATTTCATTGAAAAGGTTATTTAGATAATAAAGATGATGAGAAAAGGACAAAACAGCCGCCAGCTAGTGTGCGGTCGAGGCTACGGTCGACCGTGCTTCGACCGCACGGGTTCTGTTGAATTTTTATTAAGGCACAAGTTCCATCATTTAAGCAAAGTTAAGGTTTCTTTTTCAGAGGCTTAGTGAAGAAAAAAAGTTAGGTCCCCCTAGAACTAAGCGCTCCCTAGAGTAATGCTCCCTCTTGAATCATACATAGGACTGGATGGTATAGCTCCCCCTTGAAATGTAAAACATAAGACTCATGGTTGATACGGGACGAGGAACCCTTAGTGGAGTTATCACACCTATGTGACGAAATAGGCGATTAAGATGAATATAGTAGGGAAGTGAACGATTGGGTAGTTCACGAAGGTTGATCATTCGTTGAGTCATGAGGTATTCGATATTCATGGCATCGTTGGGGAGAAAGGACCATATAAGGGTCACTTCGGTTCCCGATAGATGATTGACAAGAGTTGTCACACCCCCAAATAGGGCCTGGGGTATTTGTGACTAATTATATCAAATCACAGTTGTATAAACGAGAACGACTCTATATGAGACGTTTTATTGAGTTTTGCAATGGAAGATAAATAGATTACATTGTATATAGAATATTAAATGTCTTTGATTGATATGATATGTAATGAAGACTCCAAGCATAGCAAGCAATCATCATCAAAGCAGCAGATATACAGCGGAAGCAATATTTAAGTACCTGAGAATAAACATGCTTTAAAAAGTCAACACGAGGTTGAGTGAGTTCATAGGTTTATCATAAATCAATAGTTCAGTATAGCATTAGACCACAAGATTTAAGTTTAAAGTTGATTGATACCCATCATATCAATATAAAGAGTTGCTGTAGTTTGTAATATCGCGACTAAACAGAATTTTACCCCGATACACCTTGAATAGTCAGTGTCAGTTTGAATCATTATTATGTAACCAAAGACCAGAGGTCAAATGATTAGATACGTTACTCTCAATAGCGCTATTCATAATAACTAAGTTTGCGTTCACCAAGCAATTAATGATATTACGACCGGGATTTAGCATGACAAAGCACGTATTCAGCATAAAAGTTTGAGTACTTGTGTCTAACGTGTAAAACAGTTATAAAAGTTACGCATGTATTCTCAGCCCAAAAATATAGATAAAAAGGGAGCAGATGAACTCACAATACTGATACGATAGTTTGTAGTAAATATGTGTATGATGGTACTGAACAAGTGTGGAGTTGTCCTCGGATTCACGAACCTATATCAAGTATGTACATTAAAACATATAATGACAATTAACCTGTTTATATATTAATATTATTAATATACTTCCTATATTAATAATTAAATAATTTATTAGTTATATTCCTTTTTATATATTTCAAATTAATACTTAATATATGTATATATCATATTTAAAGTATATGATGTGTCTTTTATTATAAATATCATATTTTAGTGTTTAGACGTATCATATCATGTATTAAAACTTATTATATTTGTTTTCAATATTTGAAATAAGTATTAAATGTTAGTTTTAAAAAAGGTAAATTAAAATATCTTAGTGTTAGTAATAATCATAAAAATAATGATATTAGTATTAATGTTAATAACTTTAATAATAATTGTAGTTCTTAATAAGAATGATCAGTTTAATAATAATGATAATAAAAATAATAATTTTGATAATAATACTAATAAAGATAAAATGATACTAATACTAATGACAATGATAATGATAATGATTTGTATTGTTTTCGAAATATTAGTAATAATAATTCTAATCATAATTATAATAACAATAACCATTAATAATAATAATAATAATAATAATAATAATAATAATAATAATAATAATAATAATAATAATAATAATAATAATAATAATAATAATAATAATAATAATGATGATGATGATAATAATATAAGTTATTTTAATGGTGACAATAATAATCATGATATTAATAATACTTATTAACATAACAGTAATTAATAATAATAATAATAATAATAATAATAATAATAATAATAATAATAATAATAATAATAATAATAATAATAATAATAATAATAATAATAATAATAATAATAATAATAATAATAATAATAACAACAACAAGGATAATAATAATGATAATAATGAAAATAAAAGACTACCTTTAAATGTTTTCCCAAAAAGAAATGCCTACGACGGGGCTCGAACCCAAGACCTCTTGGTTACCTGAAAACACCCCAAACCATCGATCTGTCTTCTGTTTTTCTAATTAAACTGACACTTAAATTTATTTAACCCTTAATTTTATCTGTTCTCCTTCTTCTTCTTATTTAATCGAACAGTAACCCAGCTCATAACCAAAATAGGGAGTTAAGGTTTGAATTAAGGTGTATAATTGAAACAGAAACAATCAAGTCTCGTTGAATTGATTTAATAGAAGAAAAGAAAAAAAAATAAAAAGCAGTAGCAGAACTTATTAAAAAAAATGAAGAACTCAATTCTTGATTTAAAATTCTAGACACTTTTAGGTTGAAATTACAACATGAAATTGATAGTAAATCGTTCTTAGAATCTTCGGAGATCATCAATTACAACAGAAATATCATCTAAATTTTGAATTCGAATTAACAAGAAACAGTTGACTTTTGAAAATACTAACTTTGACCTCGAAATTAAAGCTCGATATCAAGAATTAGAACTTAGGATTTCGCAGAAAGTTTCACTAGGGAATTCCTAACAAAACTGCATTATTAGATTTTGTAATGGGATTCGATTTCGAGGTTTTGTAAAAATGGACAAGAACAGGGACCGACGGCTTTTTATTTTTTTTATTTATCTGTTTTGATTTTCCCTTGGTAGCAATCTAACACTAGATATGTAAATGATAATGATAATGTCATTTGACTGTATAAAGCAGTAATGGAAATCGATTTTATAATGTTGTTTATGGTTGTCGACTCAGATGGATCAAACAGAAAAATAAAAATAGATAAAAAATAATGGAAAGCAGATACAATTTCGATCAAATTAAAAAAATAAAAAGCAGATTAAAGTAGTTTACCTAATTTAGGTATCTGACTGGATTAGCATAACAGATAACATATATATATATATATATATATATATATATATATATATATATATATATATATATATATATATATATATATATATATATATATATATATATATATATATATATATATATATATATATATATATATATATATATATATATATATATATATATATATATATGATATTGCTCTAAACATACATATTATTCAACGCAATATCACTTATATTTCATAGGTTTTTATCATCTACAAAGACATTCAATGCGCATTTCACGAGAAAAACGACAAAAGAGTGAAGTTAGAAGAAACGACGATAAAACGATAGTTTTAACCAGATTTATATCAAGAAACGTTTATCCGAATGAAAGTACAAGATAGATGAAGAAAAGAGTTCAAATGTAAAGTGCCAAGTCAGTACACGTCAATACGAGGTCATCAGAGAACAAACGAAAAAGAAAAATGAAGAAAACTGTTATTTGATCTTACACGAATCGTGTATGTCTACACGAAACGTGTAGAATATTTGTTCTCACACGAATCGTGTAGTGATACACGAATCGTGTAATGTTAGGCCGAATTTAATCATTCATCAGATAAGGGGCGGCTACTTTTGGAGTTTTAAAACCTTTCTTTTGGCTAGTGCTTCAGCAAATGGATCTTTTTGACTCACCTACTACTTCTAATACATGTTAAATAGAGAGTACGTTCAGAGACAGAAGAAGGATACAATATTACACACATATTTTCATACAACAATTATTATACGCAAGTTATTATTCTGTAATCAATTACTCTATTAGTTCAAGGTTAAAAATAGTTGTAATATTAAGGGTGTATTGTTCGTGATAAAGGGTGTTATTGTACGCGTGAAAGGGATGTTATTATTGTAATTTTTCTACCGTTTGAAGTTAATGCAAGTGAAGATATTTTAGTAAGTTTACTCTGTTAAAATTAGCGTTGTTATTATGTTTGCATATCTATATTTTTATGTCTACCTTAGTGTAATGGATAGCTAAATTTCCCTAGTGTTTGCTTAAATGTAGAGCCCCTAGTGAAATGGATTGTTACCATATGTAAAAGTTAAAATGTAACTTTAGTATTTTTAATATTGAGCTTAGTTAAAAGAACCATTTTTATGTAATTAGGTATTTAACTCTTCCCACTTAATTTATTAAATTTAAATAACGAAAGTTATATTTATTTACATAAATTAAGCTTCAACATTAAAAGTGATCTAGACGAATTTATGGATAAGTTATTGACACCAATTTAGAAATAAACTTCGGTGGTTTGGGTGATATCAATAAATTATATGAAGGTGAAATTATAAAAAGGGAAACCGTTATAATTTGGGTATTGGCGAAGGTCAAAACTAGGCTAGGTCTCAATTTAAATACTTGGGGAATAGTAGCTTTCTAAAAAGAATCCGATGAAAATTAGATTTTATTTAGTTAAGTTGTAACCTTATGTTTATTCGAGAGAAAAATGTAAAGTTTGATACTAGAACATTTTAATAGGGCGTAAAACTTAAAACAATCCATGGACCTAGGGGTGACACAATTAAGTAAACACTCTCATTTATCTTATTTATATTTGTTATAACAGTATTATCATTATTATTTACGATTTACTATTTTAAAATATAAGAAAAATAAATAAAAACATTTACTTTTCGTAACTGTTAAGTGTCACATATTTTTACACGTACACGAATCGTGTATCATCACACGAATCGTGTAAGGCTAAAACGCGGCTACAGTACAGCTAGTTTAAAATTAGGGTTTTTGTTATTTAATTATATTTATAATTAGGTTATTAGTTATTTTAATTATTATAATTAAGTTATTTAGTTTTAATTATTATAAAATACTTAAATACATGTTTTAATTCTAAAAATTAGTATTAATTATAAGTTTATAAATTGTAACTAGTTTATAATTAGTAAATTAATTAATTTCCTTTTAATTTGTATTAGTTTAATTAAAAATGTCATTTAGTTAATTTAAATAAGTTTATATAATAATTACTTAAAACAAAATTCTAAATATATAGTTTTATTGAAAATTACTATTTTACTAATTACCATCTAGTAATATAATTATCGCATCATAATTAGCATAATTTCATTTAGTTTCTTTTTAAGTTAATTATTGTAATCTTGTAATTTTATTTAGTAAATTAGTTAGGTTATTTTCTTTTACTGTTACCATAAATTGCCTAATCCAAAACCCTCTTTAATTAAGTTTGACATCAAAGACTATTAAAAACCATTAAACACTCCATCTCCCTGTGGAACGAATCGGATTTACCAACAAACTAAACTACACGGATAGGACTAGTTGCCTATATATATGTGTGAAATCAACCTAAAATCAATAAAATACCACATATACAATAAATCAATTCGTGTAACAAAACAACTCAAATCCGTTCATAAATAAAGGTCTCGATCGCACACATCAACTTTTTGGCGCCGCTGCCGGGGAGTTGGCAGTTAAATAAATAGATAATTTTTCTGATTCGTAGTAGTAGTTGGATTTGTACGTGGACCGGGTTGTTGGATCACCAATTTTATTGGTCAATAGAAGGATCCTGCCCCTCTGCTGCATCTTTTGGCTATTCAAAACGTGGGCAAAATCAGAAGGAAAATCTGTTGTTTAAGGGTTTTTATCATTGTTTTTATGTTATTCGATCCTCTCGAGGAAATTCATTTCCAAGAAAGTTCAAAGTTTTTGAATAAATCTTTTAATTCTTTGTACAATTTCCCAAATTGTATGATCCGTTCAATCCTAAACTCGTTAAACTTAATCCGGAACCTCAAAGAATTAATAAAGGACAAAAACAACAAAAAGAAATAGGAAGTACTAGTAATTTTAAAACACCGAAAAACACTAAAAAAAGAGAAACAAATAGGTAACCCTAGATAAACCTTTAGTGAAGTGATATCATAATAGAAATTAATGTATGAACTTACGTTCCTCCAACGCTGAATTAACTCCTTCACATCCTGAACCCGAAAGAAAACTCCACGAACGCTTAAGAGCTCAAGACGTAGATACTCTTGCTAAAAATTTAGAGTCACTTTCTTAGAATCCGACTCTGAACCAATAATTCAACCAATCATAGAGCCGATTATTAAAGAAGAAGAAGAAATGGCTGATACAAATCAAACGATGGAAGCATTAATGAAGGCCACAAGAAAAGGTCAAGGCCACGCAATCATCCAACCCACGATGAGTGATGGCTTTGAAATAAAAGGTCAATTTTTACACATGGTAACTAATACATGTCAATTCGGTGGAGCCCCAAATGAGGATGCTAACGAGCATCTTCGTAAGTTTGTAAGCATTTACAAGCTTTTCAAAATCAAAGATGTCACCGATGAAGTTGCATGTTTAAAAATCTTTCCATGGTCATTAAAAGATGATGCAAGAGATTGGCTAGACTCATTACCAGAAGGTTATATTGAAAACTGGAATGATATGACGGATAAATTTTTGTCAGAATTCTTTCCTGCTTCAAAAGCAGCAAAATTACAAAGTGATATAAATCACTTTAAACAAAAACCTAATGAAACTCTTTATGAAGCTTGGACTCGATTCAATAAAATGCTTCGAATATGTCCTCAACACGGGTTGAGTACATTCCAAAAAGTCTGTGTATTTTATAAAGGAGTCAATGTTGCAACTCGGAAAGATATAGATGTTGCAGCCGGAGGTTCAGTTATGAAGAAAACACCTGAAGACGCTCATACAATCATTGCTGATTTAGCGTCCCATTCTCATAACTGGCATCAAGAAATAGAATTTTCTAGATCATCAAATGTTGCTAGTATTGAAAGTAATGATGAAATTGCTTCTTTAAAAGTTCAAATAGCAAATCAAGCAAGACAAATCGAGAAAGTAACCAAGGAAATGCATGCTATTAGAGTAGGATGTGAACTATGCCAAGGTCCCCATCTTACTAGAGATTGTGATCAAAGTACAATGGAAGAGCAAGCAAATTTCTTAGGTTACTTACGAAAAGGTGAAATGAACTTTAGCGATTTTCCAGCCTTAGAAGCAAACAATCGAAAATATCCTCCTATAAACAGCTATCAAGTAGGAGGACCTTCAGGATCTAATAATAATAACTATCAGAATAATAACTATCAAGGAGGAAATTCAAGTTACCAAAACAACCGGAATTTCCCAAATCAAAATCAAAGAAATCCGCCACCAGGTTATAATAACCGAAATCAACCTCAAAGAAATTATCAAAATAATTTCCAACCAAATCAACCACAACCTCTAGCACTTATGCAACCACAACCATTAGCAATTATGCAACCTCAACCCGAGAGGAAATCTGGTTTAGAAGATCTCTTAAGAGATTTTATGGTTAAGCATGAGCAAAATGCAGAGCTCCAAACTCAGCAAATTCGAAATCAACAAGCCACGATTCAGATTTTAGAAAGAGATGTTGGAAGGATCTCACAGTTACTAGTAGAGAGACCACCAATTGCAAGTAACCCTCCGTTTATACTAAAGAAGAATGATCCTCAAGCCCCAGCATATTCACAAGTGAATGCTATTTTTAGTTTCTGTGAGGATGAAGCAAGTTTCAAAACACCGGAGCATAGTCCTATTTTTACTCTTGGGTGTGAAGATGATGATGAAGAGTGTGATGAGTTTATATTTTCTGATTTATCCAATATGGCGGATTACACTCCTTATCAAGAGATGGATGATACCCGAGTTGAAAGTGTGAAAAGTATAACATGTGAAGATGAAGAGATCCGAGTTGGTGACATAACTCCCGAGTATGGTGATTATTTGATGAGGTTGATGTCGGGAAATCATGCGGAAGTGCAGAAAATTGAAACCACCGAGCCTTCTGAATTTAGGGTTGATGATGATTTGAAGATGATCAAAGAAGAAGCGGAAGATACGGTGAAGCAAGCACCTAAAGTGGAAGACTATAAAGAACCCATTCCATACCCACAAGCACTTGCATCCAAAAAACCAAAGGAGAATCATTGTAAGCCTTTAAATACGGATAATATCTGTGTAAATGTACCTTTGGTTGATGTTGTTGCAGGTATGCCAAACTATGGGAAATTCTTGAATGATTTGATGGCAAAAGAAGGAGTGTGTGAGCAGGCATCATCTGCGTTTCTTAAAGCAGAATGTGCTGCTATTGTGAAAAAGAATGAATTGCCACCTAAGTTAGGTGATCCTGGACCGTTCATAGTACCTTGTAAGCTTAATGAATCTGAAATTCTTAGATCATTAGCTGACTCAGGTGCAAGTATAAATCTCATGCCTTATTCCATTTACTCACATTTGAACTTAGGTGAACTTAAACCCACCAATTCAGGCATTAGATTCATTGATCAGTCGGTTAATAAACCTATAGGGATTGCTGAAAACTTAGTAGTAAAAACAGGTGAACTTGAGTTTCTAGCTGACTTTGTAGTTGTAGACATGAAGGAAGATAAGTTTGTACCTATTATTTTAGGTAGACCATTCTTAGCAACTGCATGTGCTTTAACAGATTGGAAAACAGGAAAACTAGTTTTGAAGGATAGAGGCAAGAGTGCAACCTATCAAACTGAGTTTAGTATGAACCCACCACCCACACCGATAGTTTCAGTGAATATTGTTGACAATGTCAAACCCATTAGTCAACAAGCTAAGTGTGGGGAGGGTGATGAGGAGAAACTAGATAGTAAACCGCCCAATGATAGTGTTGTTGAGAAAACCATGAAGAAGTTATATGGTAGGATTAGAAATGCTATGTCGAAAAAAGATAAACATTTGAGAGAGAGATTGATTTCAAACCTATCAAAACTTGAGAAATATAAGTTGAAAAAACTGGTTGAAGAGTCAAGATTTTCGGACTCTTGGTTATTATCAAAAATTAGTGGTAAGAATGGTTGCAGTAATGGTTCTATTGGAGTAAAGAAGGGTGATGTTTATCACCCCGACGTTAGTTAAAATTAGGGTGGAGTCGCGTGAACGACTCGCTAATAAACTTCACAAATTGTAAATAGTCCCATTCGTGTGTCTCGTTTTTATTTTAAATTCCTTTTTATTTGTATTTCTCATATACTTGTTTTAAAATTTAAAAATGTTAATCTTTTTAACACAAAAATAGAGTGTTTTTATTTTATTTTAAATTTGTTTTCGAAAAACATTAAAAACTTTAACTTTTAATGAATTAAATTTTATAAATTGAATTTAAAAATTTATAAACGGATTAAGATCAGGTATAACAACCGAATTTCCGTTACAAATATAAATTTATAAAAGATATTTTAAATTTAATTGATTATAAGTTATATAAAAAAAATATAAAATGAAAAAAGTAAAAAAAAAAAATTTTAGTTTGTAATAACATAATTTTTTGGTGTGTATTGAAACTTATTATATTTTTATTTTTTATATATTAGCAAGAAAATATAGTGTGGGGTAAAAATGTGTTGAACGATTGAATTAAAACCCCATATTTTGTGTGTTTTTAACATGGTTTTGACAGGTACAGACGAAAATGCAATTAGACGAAACGAAACATCAAATTACATTGTGATACAAACATTGGATATGATCATAGGTAAAACAATTTGAAAATCCAAATCGGTTAACAAAGGGAGTTCCAAATACTCTACACTTTTTGTCCTCTCAAATTTATACATTATTATCTGATTTTATGTAATGAGGGCATTACATAATCTTAAGTGTGGGGTGGGAATATATAAATTCTCGAGAACTAATAAGTTATTGGTTTTTATGAAAATTTGAAAATTTTTAAACAAATGTATCTAATCAATTTTTAAGGTAACTACGAGCAATTAAAGATCAGGTGTAAAAACCGAAATTGTTGTCTCCATACATTAAAAATACATAAGTTTATTTGTTTAAAACTTATAAAAGAAAACCATGTATAACAAGAATTTATAAATCCTTATATTGAGAACCATTTATCACATGTTTCTTTGAAATTTATTGCAGATATCATTGCTACAGAATGTATAAACCTGAATATTCCATTATCACGAATAATAGAGGATGAATCAAATCCATCCCGTAAGGAAGTAAAGTCTTCCGAATTGACACACTTGCTAATTTATGTTAGAATATGTAGTCCAGAACAGCTGTAGGTTGACGAAAAATCTTGAAAAGTCATCCCTAAAATCGGCTGGAAATCCACCTAACCTCAGCATCAAACAGGGTTTTTGGTGGTCAGACTTATCCTAACCATGAGAAGGATATGTCCCGTACAATGGGGGGGCACAATGCAAATTAGCTTTTAAGACTAATGAATCTAATCCCCAGATGGATGATCTCCGTAAAGATTAACCGCATCTATGTTTGACCGCGGTCAACATACATATGCCATAACAAATTGAGGTGTGCAAACTCATGGTTCACCGATGATATTTGGACACGATATAATTTTGTTCTAAAACTTATGCTATTTTATGAATTATATTTGTGTAAAACTATTTTTGGACATTTGGCTTCAAGTTCCATGATACTACAATCATGGGGGCGAATAGCTTGCTAATCGCCGACTGAGACTTCGGTTTTCAGTTACCCTCAACCGGAATTTAAGGTTAAAACCGGAAAACGTATCTAGTGTAAAAACTAGCCTGACATTTTATAAAATCATAAAACGTTTTCACAAGGTCCAATTTTCCCTAAGGATCCAAATTTTTAAACCCTAATCACGAGTTTCATGTTTGTTTCTGTTGTCAGAATTTCGTTTCGTGTGCGTGTGATCCAATAAATACTGTGTTGTGTAATATATTTCATATAGCGTGTGTTTCATTTCGTGTAGTGTGTGTTGTGTGATCTAAATGTTCGATAAGAAAGATATATAATGTTCTAACTCTGTTAAAAGATGTAATTGCTTGAGGACAAGCAACGTTCTAGTGTGGGGTATTTTGATATTGCTCTAAACATACATATTATTCAACGCAATATCACTTATATTTCATAGGTTTGTATCATCTACAAAGACATTCAATGCGCATTTCACGAGAAAAACGACAAAAGAGTGAAGTTAGAAGAAACGACGATAAAACGATAGTTTTAACCAGATTTATATCAAGAAACGTTTATCCGAATGAAAGTACAAGATAGATGAAGAAAAGAGTTCAAATGTAAAGTGCCAAGTCAGTACACGTCAATACGAGGTCATCAGAGAATAAACGAAAAAGAAAAATGAAGAAAACTGTTATTTGATCTTACACGAATCGTGTATGTCTACACGAAACGTGTAGAATATTTGTTCTCACACGAATCGTGTAGTGATACACGAATCGTGTAATGTTAGGCCGAATTTAATCATTCATCAGATAAGGGGCGGCTACTTTTGAAGTTTTAAAACCTTTCTTTTGGCTAGTGCTTCAGCAAATGGATCTTTTTGACTCACCTACTACTTCTAATACATGTTAAATAGAGAGTACGTTCAGAGACAGAAGAAGGATACAATATTACACACATATTTTCATACAACAATTATTATACGCAAGTTATTATTCTGTAATCAATTACTCTATTAGTTCAAGGTTAAAAATAGTTGTAATATTAAGGGTGTATTGTTCGTGATAAAGGGTGTTATTGTACGCGTGAAAGGGGTGTTATTATTGTAATTTTTCTACCGTTTGAAGTTAATGCAAGTGAAGATATTTTAGTAAGTTTACTCTGTTAAAATTAGCATTGTTATTATGTTTGCATATCTATATTTTTATGTCTACCTTAGTGTAATGGATAGCTAAATTTCCCTAGTGTTTGCTTAAATGTAGAGCCCCTAGTGAAATGGATTGTTACCATATGTAAAAGTTAAAATGTAACTTTAGTATTTTTAATATTGAGCTTAGTTAAAAGAACCATTTTTATGTAATTAGGTATTTAACTCTTCCCACTTAATTTATTAAATTTAAATAACGAAAGTTATATTTATTTACATAAATTAAGCTTCAACATTAAAAGTGATCTAGACGAATTTATGGATAAGTTATTGACACCAATTTAGAAATAAACTTCGGTGGTTTGGGTGATATCAATAAATTATATGAAGGTGAAATTATAAAAAGGGAAACCGTTATAATTTGGGTATTGGCGAAGGTCAAAACTAGGCTAGGTCTCAATTTAAATACTTGGGGAATAGTAGCTTTCTAAAAAGAATCCGATGAAAATTAGATTTTATTTAGTTAAGTTGTAACCTTATGTTTATTCGAGAGAAAAATGTAAAGTTTGATACTAGAACATTTTAATAGGGCGTAAAACTTAAAACAATCCATGGACCTAGGGGTGACACAATTAAGTAAACACTCTCATTTATCTTATTTATATTTGTTATAACAGTATTATCATTATTATTTACGATTTACTATTTTAAAATATAAGAAAAATAAATAAAAACATTTACTTTTCGTAATAGTTAAGTGTCACATATTTTTACACATACACGAATCGTGTATCATCACACGAATCGTGTAAGGCTAAAACGCAGCTACAGTACAGCTAGGTTAAAATTAGGGTTTTTGTTATTTAATTATATTTATAATTAGGTTATTAGTTATTTTAATTATTATAATTAAGTTATTTAGTTTTAATTATTATAAAATACTTAAATACATGTTTTAATTCTAAAAATTAGTATTAATTATAAGTTTATAAATTGTAACTAGTTTATAATTAGTAAATTAATTAATTTCCTTTTAATTTGTATTAGTTTAATTAAAAATGTCATTTAGTTAAGTTAAATAAGTTTATATAATAATTACTTAAAACAAAATTCTAAATATATAGTTTTATTGAAAATTACTATTTTACTAATTACCATCTAGTAATATAATTATCGCATCATAATTAGCATAATTTCATTTAGTTTCTTTTTAATTAATTATTGTAATCTTGTAATTTTATTTAGTAAATTAGTTAGGTTATTTTCTTTTACTGTTACCATAAATTGCCTAATCCAAAACCCTCTTTAATTAAGTTTGACATCAAAGACTATTAAAAACCATTAAACACTCCATCTCCCTGTGGAACGAATCGGATTTACCAACAAACTAAACTACACGGATAGGACTAGTTGCCTATATATATGTGTGAAATCAACCTAAAATCAATAAAATACCACATATACAATAAATCAATTCGTGTAACAAAACAACTCAAATCCGTTCATAAATAAAGGTCTCGATCGCACACATCAATATATATATATATATATATATATATATATATATATATATATATATATATATATATATATATATATATATATATATATATATATATATATATATATATATATATATATATAAATACTAATAATATTAATATTAATAATAACCAATAATAATGATAAATAATAATAACAATATTACTAAATATCAAAATAATGTTAATAATAAGAATGATATCAAATGATATTAAAAGATGATAATTAATAATAATATCAATAATAATGATAATAAGTATATAACAATAATATTAGTAATAATAATACTAATAATGATAATATTAATAATAATAATAATAATAGATTATGTTAATGATACTAATAATCATATTAATCATAATAATAATAAATGATAATTGATAATGATAATAATAATAATAATTTGTCTTAGTTTCATAGTAATAAGAATAATGATAATTATCAATATCAATAATAGTATTAATAATAATAATATTATTATTAATAATAAGCTGTATTAATAATGATGATGTAAATAATATATTAGTAATTATATTAATGATATTAATAATAATAATAATAATGATTGTAAATGATATAAAGTAATTAATGATAATATTGTTTAAAACAATATTATTAATAATACTAATACATAATTATTTTCAAATAATTGTTCGTGAATCGTTGGAATTACATAAAAATTAGGTTTAAATTTTGTCGAAAATTTCTGGGTTGTTATAAGAGTCTCCCTACAAAATATGTTGTGTCATTCGATGGTCAGGAGGAGTTGAAGATCATGACAAATCCCAGAGTCTTGAACAAGGATTCGATGGTTGAGGTTGTGAGGTACACCGAGTCAGTGATGGTGGAGAGTACATCTTGTGTCAAGTAGGTAGGATGCAATGATCTAATATAGGTTTGAGGAGTGTAGAAACGACGACCGTGTGGGGGAATCTCCAGAAACAAGGCAAAGTAAGAGAGAGGCCAAGAGTGAGTTGTAACAACCCTACTTTTTCCGTTACTTCCGTTAACTATCTGTTAAATTATTTAACGGTGACTACTTGAAAACTTGTGTATTTAATTTAATTAAATGCATACTTTTATTTCGAATAATGAAATACGTAGAAAACGATACAGTTTGAATAACTGTGTAACTATTATTTAGAAAAATAAATTTAATTTATGAATTGTTTTAATAAATTAGATCATTTGGTTGCGTTTAAGCATTCGGTAATGTTTTGGGATTTCGGTATGGTTAAACGGCACTAGAAATGGACCACGCGAACATGTAACTAAGAAAAATGAGCCCGGGAACCCCCTAGTGGGCCATTCGGCCGAAACCCTCCCCATCTCCCCTTGTTGGACTTATTTTGTTTGGCCTTGTGATCTTAAGTGTTATTTAGGCCCTAATCTAATTAAGGAAAATATAAAACACTATGTAGATTAATCCCTAAACCTAATTAAACCCTCACACTGCTGATTCTTCTTCTTCCTCTACTCCACCTTGTCGTCGAACACCAACACCAACACAACCCCATCAATTTTCACTTGTTTGCTCACACACTCTACATGAAAGTTATTGTTTTTATCATTCTCTATGCATTGGTATAAGCTAATTGATCTCTAGAGGTATAAAAATTAAAACCCTAATTTTTAATTTTTGTTTTTCAATCAATTATGTCCATGACCAATTGCGTGTATTTGATTGCTAGATTGCGTTGTTTGTACATCTGGTGTAAAATTCGTTTTTGAATCTGAACTAAACCATATGTATGACTTGAAATCAGTAGGTAATATGTATTTAGATGGTAAGCTATCGAAAAATTAATAAGTTTTCTAGCACGAATCACCTGATTTCGTTAAGAATTGCTCCAGTTATACTTATTTGAAGTTTTGTCATGATTATGCTTTGAATATCAATTTTCTGAGTAAAATGCTTTGTTATTGAGAATGTGAAATGTTTACCAATGTAAAGCTAATTAAAAATCACTCAAGTTAGACTTAAGAATCATGCAAATCTGATTCGTAATGCTCATGTTATGCTAGGTTTTTTTGTGTGCGACTACTTTGTTGATTAATACCTAAAACAATCGACTAATTTAAAGTAACTTCTGGAATATACGATTTTGATTTTTGAAAAGTACATGATTATTACTTCACCTTTCATATAGTTTATGTATGCTAATTTTTCCTAGATGTCCGGATAGTTGCGTCCGAAAATGACTACCTGAATTGAGGCAAATCTGTCTCGTATTCACAAAGTTTGGTCTAACATGAACTAGAAGTTTATTTGAGGCTTAGCCTTATGATATGTTGATATTTGGTTCTTAAGAAGCATATTACATTTTTATGTCAACATATTAAACATTATACTTTGTGTGCTACATGTGTCCTAATACGATGTGTCTGCATTCTGTCCAAATCAGAATGTCTGATTTCCTTTGCAAAACTGTACAAATTGGCTAAACACAAAGCTTAGATCTTTTTACCACTTACAATTTGGGATGTTAGTGATCATATCCCACTGGACATGTGTCAATTTCATTTTTCTAGAATAAATGATAAATGAAACAAAACTGTTGCGCGTGCAAAAACTGACTTGGTGAAAATCGTATGTAACATGAGTTATAGAAATCATTTAAGGGAATTGTTGGAATTTTTAGAAAGCTTATAACATTTTCTTTAATTTGGAGTGAACCACATTGCCATGATTTATGAGTTTTGATTTATGCTTGTTGAATTGCATGACTTACATGAAACTGAGATGACACGATAACTAGTAAACACCTAAATGACAAACTATGATCTAAAACTTGTTAGTTGACCTAACATTGACACATTGACCAATATTTCATAACTTACTAATGTGTTTGACTTTGGTTGACCACTTTGACCAATTTTATTTTTGTTGACTTGCATGAACTGTGTTGACTATGTGTTGACTTTTACAACCTTACCGAGTCGGTCTGAGCTATAAGACAACATGTACACTATGGGATAACATAGTGTGATATTATAAACTTACTTGAACAATCTAAATGATTAGGTTGCGTTACAGGATAGTAATCGTCCGGTTTACATACTACTTTTACTATCTACAGTCCTACTTTTACTTATTTTTTGGGAAGAGAATACATGTTTTTTACAAATGCTTTTACTTTTGACACGTGTACTATTATTCATATGAGTTATTGTTCAGAAATCCCTTAGCTTGAATACTTTACTTACCTTTTGGTAAGCGCGAACTAGATGGACGGATCCATTAGGTTAGACAAGCCTCACCCTACTTAACTTGGGTGCACGTTCTTCGTACTATTTTACACTCGGACAAGTGTACGCAGTATAGGGTAAAGGAAATTGTGTAGCACTAAGCTATTAGTGGTGTTAAGCTTTGTATTCATGTGCTCATTAGATTGTATATAATTTTTACAGCACTTGCGTTGTACGCAGAAAATCTTGTTGTCTAAAACAAACTATACTTTTCTGAATATTGTTTTTCTGATATTGTTTCATGATACTTAAACCTGTAGATTCATCAACATTATTGTTGACCTATTTTGCGTGTTTGTTCTCAGGTCCTTAGAGGTATTGCTTCTGCTGGTTTGCTTGGTGCACGGTCTTGCTATGGAGTTAACATATTTTAAGAAGACAATGTCATATACATTTCAGCATTTATACTTTTTATATTTACTCAATACTTTTGGCTTGTGATTACGATCATAATGGTATTTCTTTACATTTGTTGACTAGTATTTTTAAAGTCAACCGTTTTAATAAAATTAAATGCGAATGCTTTTGAAACGTCTCATATAGAGGGCGTAACCTTTACTGTGGGACCTATGATTAACACGCCGTTAGATGGAATTTGGCAGGGTGTTATAGTTGGTATCAGAGCTTACGGTTATAAGGAACTAGGATTGCATTAGTGTGTCAGTAGGATACATTAGTGGGTCTAATCTATAACTGTATTCATACATTAGTGGGTCTAATATTATGTGACTAACTGTGATTTCTTCTTATTTCATCTTCCTCTATCCTCGTGCTTGTGCTGCTGTGATAGATGTCAATCTCTGGGGGATCAGCTAATTCAAGAATGGAACCCGAGCCTGTTCCGGAAACTACTGGACCTGAACACATTAATACTCAGAAGAGGATTCACAATAACAGGCGCCTGTTCATACGAGATCATGTTGATGCTATTTGCGAGATCGCGAGGGCTACACCACATCTGGAAGCGACCGTGCAGTTACAAGAGCGGGTGGCGTCTTTAAGTGAGTACATGTGTATGTTAGAAGGTAGGCTAAGAGCGTTAGTTGAGCGGTGTACGGTGCAACTGCATAGTACGATGCAAGGATATCAAGTCTCTAGACAGCCCTAGCCAAGCCTAAGAGAAATGATGGGCCAACATTTCATACTAGACAGAAGAAGTAGAAGTGACTTGCTTGGATTTATTCTTTCACTTCTTAGACTCTATTTCTTCTACTACTTATTATTTTATGAGACTTACCGATGTGATTTTACCGGGCTACTAGTACTTGAGATTTCGTTTGGATTATTACTTTATTTTGGATATGATGGTTATTTCATTATTTATGAATGACTTTTATCTTATATATTGTGTGGTATTGGGTTATATACTTTGTTTTTGTGTGATATTGTATAGTTAGTATACTTGATGCTTGTGTGATGGATAATTGCATGTATTGTAGGAATACTATTATGATTATCACTATATATCACTACTTATTGCTACTATCACTACATATCACTACTGTCACTACTTATCACTACTATTACCACTTAACACTACTTCTCACTACTAAAATCTCTGCGATTCGCTACTATTTACAATGCATCACTACTCGCTGCTAATATACTTTTAAGACGTTGTTTTCATTGAAACAAATCTGGCGTGTTGGTTAGTGATCCAATGATAATATTCAAATGTTAAACCACTTTTTTGATAATGACACCAAGTCTTGTATACTTAAACAACGTATAGAACAACACAAGTTCACAAGCCTACACAATCTCTAGCAAACGACCAATACACAAAACCGTTAAGTCAAAAGAGTCATTTGAAAAACACTGGAAGAGCACGACTGGAACCACGGTCGACCACAGGTCATACCGTGGGATGCCCTGTACCTTGATTCTACGAAACAAGGTGCACGGTCGACTCCACGGTCATCCGTGGTTCGACCGCAGTTTCTACTATCCAGATTTTTGATCAAAAATGTTTGACTACTTCGGGGCATCTTGTAACAACCCGACTTTTTCCGTTAATTTATTTTAACGCCCGTCTTTTTCTTTAAATAATAACTTTCGTTATCTAAATTCGTATCCTCTGTTAATTAGCGTTTTCAATAATTCCATTATTTAATTTCAACGTCTCTCGGTTACTCTTGCGTATTTAAAATAATTCGTTGGTTAATTCATGTACCCACTTTCAAACTCGAGGGACTAAACCTGCCAAGTGGGCAAACTAGTTGACTAGGTCAACTAGTCAACCCACCACCACCACCACTCATTCATTCACTCATCTCTTTCTCTCATCCTCCTACTTCTCTCTTAATGCTCTCAAACCCTCAAACACAAATTCATCATCTAAATCCGATCTAGCAAGCATTCTTCAAAACAAATTACATATTTGGAATCCTTGCAATTTCCTCTTCGAATCCATACCAACTTCATCTCATTTGGGTAACTTTCTAAAAACACTAGATTTTATGTTCTTGATGCTTTTGACTTATAAAAGTGTTAATTAGTGTCTATGGCTCGAGTCTAACATGAATATATGATTTGTATGCTCGATCTTGTTATTTTAGTGTAACTAACTTGAACTTTAAAAGTGTGTATTTAATCTTGAGTTTTGGATGATTAAATGTTGTTGTTATGTTAAAGTTCATGTATTAAATGTGTTACTAGCATCACTAGCTTCATTTTGATGTGTAGATTGATTAGGAAAACTTCAATAACATGATTAATGAGTTCATGACTTTTGGTTAGGGTTTGATAGTCTTTAATATGAATTTTGATGCAATAAATGCTTGGCAATGTTGTTTGCAAGTGTTTAGTTGCAATATATGTGTAATTACCTTCGAAACGGCATATCATATACGTAAATTGGATCACCGAATCTTGGAATGAAATTAATGAACTTCAATGAAATAAATGATGAACATTTAATACGAATTCGGTTGTTGTAAATGAAGAATTGATTGATGAAATGTGTTTAGTCATTTTCCTCGTCAAAATACCTTTCCAACGGTGTAAGATACATGTTTTAAGTGTTTTCGGTTCACAATTTGTGTTTATTTGAGTTTTGGTTCGAGACTTGTGAAATTTCATCAAACTGCAACTGCCCAGGTGTTTGGATTCCGTCCAGGCCTTCATTGTTGGATGCCGTCCAGCCAATCTGGACGCCGTCAAAATGAAATGCAGAATTCTATTTTAATTGGTCGTTTACCGTTTAATTCTAACTATACTACGCACCTCCGATTAACATGTAACTTGTTCTAACATGCTCATATACGATTATATAACTCAGAAAAATTGTCCGAGACCCGACCCGGACGTGTTGACTTTTTTGTTGACTTTGACTTGACCAAAGTTGACTTTTATTCAAACTTAAAAGAATACTTATGCAATCGTTCTAACATGCTTTTATACTTATATCTTGCATGAAACTTGACAACGTGATTAGCATGCTATATATAATCGAGTCGTAACGAGCCATAGGACTAATTGAACGACTTTGATCATCCGTGATTACTGTTATTGATACAACCTATTTGTTTAGGTCAAGACTAGCATTGTTCTTTGCACACGTTTACTTTGTGAAGTACCGTTTAAACCGTGCACTCAAGGTGAGATCATAGTCCCACTTTTATTCTTTTATACTTATACTTGGAATGAGAAAACATAAACGTTTCGTTTTACAAAGTGAACACAAGTATGAAAACGAACATTCTACGTACGAGTTAGAATAAAAATGCCTCAATTCGATTATCATTAGTTACACTTGCCGGGTGTAAGCGAGAACTTATGTTGTATGGCCATATGGGTTTGACAAACCCTCATTCGGACGGTTCGCTACCGTTATTCGGATGAAATATATTTTCGAGAATAAAGTGTAGGTTCTAACACTATGTGATGGGGTAACGTTAGTTAAGCCTTGATAATTGGGTGCTCGTGATAATAATTTTTAGAATGATTTTTACTATTACTTCAATGTTATAAATCTTGTGGTTCAACTTACTTACTTACGTACTCACTTACTAAACCTATGATTTCAACAACGTTTTCGTTGATAGATTTTCTATGTTTTTCTCTGGTCCTTGAACGATATGTGTTAGATGCTTCCGCACTCTATTTTGATACTTGCTTGGATGTCGAGTATACTTGCATACATGGGGCGTCTTTTGACTTTACATTAAATTGTGTCGTATAAGTTTCATTTGTACTTAAAAACGTTGTATCGTATTAGTCGTTGAACTACTTTGTAAACTTTAAAACATATTTACATATGAAATGAATGCGACATATTTTGGTCAAACGTTGTTATAAAGACTTATGACCACGTAACGGGACCTAAGTAGACGGTGCCGTCAATGACGATTTTTTCGGGTCGCTACACATCTATAATTTACAAAATTCATTTAAACATGCTTAGAATAGTTGCCTCCTTCATATCTAAATGGGTTTTGGTCACTAAAACACTAATCTAGGTTAATCACACTTAATGATGTCTTAATGACACTTTTAGCTTGTGATTAATGTTAAACACACAAGTAAGGCTAAAAGTTTTTTTTTTTTTTCAAAAATTATCTTTTTAAATCTAAACTAAAAGTAATGAAATACTTAAGATGGCCATTAAGTCCCAATTAAAGAGATGCTCTCCACTTGATTAACAATTAAGCATTAATTACATGCTTAATAAGAGTTTAGTGTAAACTCCCAAAAGTCTTCATGTAGAAACAAGTTGATCTAATTTGGAAGGTTGCAAGAAACCAATGAATTCATATACTTGCAAAATTAATGTTGACAAAAGGCTTGAAGACTTGTGACTTGAAGTTTGGAAGCTTGTGGTTGTCATTGGATCAAAATTCTGCGTTTGCCTTAAAGGGAAATCAATGACACACCTCTAGTACAATGTGACTTTCCTTTTTTAAGCCAAGGTCAACTTCAAAGAATACATCTAAGATAAAAGGGGTAATGCAGGTCTTTTCAGATATTTTTTGGCATCTAATGCAGCCATCCAATAAGGGAAAATGACAAAGTTAAAGATCTCAAACGACTAAAAATTCAGAGGTCAGAAACTTGCACGGTCGACCCACGGTCGATCGTGAGGTGAGACGCATTCATCCGAGTTTTATTCTCTCTTGCCCATAAAAGGCAAACCTTGGAGCACTTCACCTCTTGCACTTACATTTTCATACATTTACTGATATCATTCAAATATTATTGTAATCTATTTAGATTGATTCAAGCAAGAGTGATTGTAAACTTAGTTGTGAGTTTACTTGTAAACTATCTTCTTAAAGGGATCTAGAAGATAGGTGAGATTTCACTTAGAGGAAGCATTAGGATCTTGTGGTAAGAGCATTTGGTAATTGTGAATTCTTCAAAGGGACGTAAGGGTTCATAAGTTGCGGCTTATCGAGGAGCTAGTGTTGTATCCAGACACTCCACCGAGTTTGGAGTATCATAGTGAAACTAACATTCAGTTCATTAGAATTGACGAGTGGATTAAGGAAGATTAGTTTAACGACCCGTTCATATCGATTATAAACGATTCATATCAATTGGTTACATTGCGAGGTTTTGACCTCTATATGATACATTTTACAAATATTGCATTCGTTTTTAAAGACAAACTTTCATTTCATCGAAAGTTGACAGGCATGCAATGAAAGGACCCGTCCTAATCTATCCGGACGAAGTCCATATTGATTATAAACGAATCACAATAGTTGATTACATCGCGAGGTACTTGACCTCTATATGATACATTTTACAAACATTGCATTCATTTTTAAAAGACAAACTTTCATTTCATTGAAAGTTGACGACATGCATATCATTTCATAATACATCCAACTATAATTGACTTAATAATAATCTTGATGAACTCAACTACTCGAATGCAACGTCTTTTGAAATATGTCATGAATGACTCCAAGTAATATCTCTAAAGTGAGCAAATGCACAGTGGAAGATTTCTTTCATACCTGAGAATAAACATGCTTTAAAGTGTCAACCAAAAGGTTGGTGAGTTCATTAGTTTAACATAAATAATCATTTCATAATTTTAATAGACCACAAGATTTCATATTTCCATTTCTCATAAACATACGTCCCATGCATAGAGACAAAATAACATTCATATGGATTGAACACCTGGTAACCGACATTCACAATATGCATATTAGAATATCCCCATCATTCCGGGATCCTCCTTCAGACATGATATAAATTTCGAAGTACTAAAGCATCCGGTACTTTGGATGGGGCTTGTTGGGCCCGATAGATCTATCTTTAGAGTTCGTGTCAATTAGGGTGTCTGTTCCCTAATTCTTAGATTACCAGACTAAAAAGGGGCATATTCGATTTCGATCATTCAACCATATAATGTTGTTTCAATTACTTGTGTCTATTTCGTAAAACAGTTATAAAAACAGCGCATGTATTCTCAGTCCCAAAAAATATATTGCGAAAGCATTTAAAAAGGGATTAATGAAACTCACCTAATGTATTTTGTAGTAAAAATACATATGACTATATTGAACAACTGAACAATTCAAGGTTGACTTCGGATTCACGAACCTATATCAAGTATATATATTAACACATATAGTAATATTTAAATACGTTTATATATATTAATATTTATATTTATTAATAAATAACTTAATTATGTATATTTATATATTTTAAATAAATACTAATTAATTATATTTTAGATTCATATTTAAAGTGTTTTAATTAAAATATATATAATGTATTAAAATTTATATATATGATTATATAAGAGTATATTTATATATTATATGTAACTTAAATAATAATAATATTTTAGTTTTTTTTTTAAAGTAATATTTAATATGGTATATATCTAAAAAAATCATTATAATAATACTAAAATAATGATAATATTAATATTATTAATAATTCATTTTAAATTATAACCTAATCATTTTCATAATAACATTTGTATTTATAATCTTATAATGATAATAATAATAATAATGTTAATAATAATGTTAATAATAATAATAATTATTATTATTATTATTATTACTATAATTATAATTATATTTATTTTCTTATACCTCATATAAAGAACAGATCGAGATGGAAAAATTGAAACGCAGAGGAGAATTGTCGCGGTTTTTAGGGTTCTTTGATTCATCCACAGATCGATCAAACATAAATCATAATTGTTTCATAGTCATCGATTTATCCTTATCATTGATCAAAGTCTTCATCAGTTTTCAATTATCGTTGATCGCTACCCCTCATCAATCGATTAGGTAACCGATCCATCAATTGATTCAAGTAAGTAGTAGATTCAATAATTTTCTCTTAATTTCTTAAATCCCTCTATATTTATGGTATAATTATTTATTCGAACAGAGCAATAATTCATGGATTCCAGGTTTGAAGGATTTATTAATTAGAATAAAAATATAGAAATTTTTAATAGTGTGAACTTGGTATTTTGGTATAGTGAAGATGGTTTTGCTGGTGGTGATTTCTAATGGTTGTGATGGGATTTCAATGATGCTGTTATAGTGTCGTCTTAGTGTGAACTAAATCGAAAATCATCAAACAGATAGGAGAAACACAAGATGGCCGTCCACAATGGTTTTTGAACCAACAGTAGTTGAGATACTTTGCAAGTTATGGTTATGGTGGTTTGAACCAAAACAGAAACTATAACAGTATTTGAGGTTTGTCTTTGATTGTAATAGAAGGTATTGTTTTGTGGGTGAGTGTGTGATGGTATTCTAACTCGCACAAGAAAACAGGAGATGAGTTGCAGCAGTTAGGAGAACATGTAGCAGCAGCAGCATGTAATGAAAATGATGGTGATGATGCTAGAGACGATAACAGTAGCAGTGATAATAGAAGATTAATAAGTGAGTATTTGGTTAATTGGTTTCCCTGTGAGACTTGTTTGGTGTGAGTTTACAAAAAGGTTGTTGATGTTGTGTTCTAGGATGCTGTAATTGGAGTCCTTTTTTCACTAGAAGGTTGCAGCATATACAGCAGCATAGTGAGTATAAATGTATTCACAGTCGCCTAAATCTCTGTAAGAACTTCTCAACATTTTATATAAAGAGTATAAGGTTACTCATTAGACAAACATATCATGATCTGTATATATTGTTACCTCGTATTATATAGAAGGAAAGAAGCTTCTATATTTGTTACAATTAACTGCAATTTTATTGTATTGAAACATGTTAACAACCCGTGTTCTCTTGTTTTCATAGTTAATCATTGTCGGGTTTTTACTACCTTAGATTCTTGATTTGAATTTGATGACTCATCTTACCAGGTATTAGCTTTGTAATGGCTGCAGGTATTATACTAGTTACAGTCATGATAAACTGCAATAACAGTAAGTGTGTAGTGGGTTTTCAAGGGTTGTTATGGTGGTTTGGATTGGTGATCATAATATGACAGTTTGATGATAGAAGGGTGACTTTGGGTTTGTTTTTACAGCGGACAGCAGCAGCCCCCATGGTGGTTGTTTGTGGATTCAACAAGACAGGAGTAGGAGATAGATAGGGACGTTGTTCTTGGTGGTTTGAGGTTGCTATGGGGTGGTATTGGGTTTTCCTTTGGGTACAGGAAGATAAGTAAACGGCAGCAGTAAATACACTCGATAACCTTGAGTGTTGGTGTTTAAACTTGAAACAAAAAGAAGTGTATAAAAATATATTGAACTGTAAATCACGGGTGCTTCTTGTAGGCAATTGATTTGACTATGGCCCCTCTAATATTCGGTCACCCCACCCATATAAAGTGAATGACAAAATGTTGATTGTAGTTGCAATATTCACTTTTTTTCTTTTTGTATAGAAAATTTATGTGGTCCGTGAACTTAGAAAAGTTAAGCCAACACATCACCCTATTCATATATTAAATTGCCATGTTTTCAATTATCATCAACTTTATCATAATAACTATCACACAAATGAATGCATCAATAGTTTGATGGTTTTGGTTGTGAGTGTTTTCATGGATACAGGGTTTATTACATTAATTCAATATATTGTGAGTTGTTGTCTGCCCAATAGATATATTGATTTGTATAGATGTAGATTACACGTAAATGAAAAGAGAACATGGTAGTCGCTAATAACTTAAATCACAGAGTAATGATACAATTGAGTTTGAGATTGAATTGAATATGCATTACGAGTATGTATATATAATTTATATTCAATATTAATAATAAATAAATATAATTATATTAATAATAATACAATTAATTAGAAATAATTAAAAGACTTATAATAATAGTAATATGAATAATAATAATAATAATAATAATAATAATAATAATAATAATAATAATAATAATAATAATATTGATCATAAACATTATAATCATAATAATAATTAATAATAATGAATATATTTATATTTATTATAAAAATGATAGTAATAATAATATTAATGGTAACAAATAATAATTTGTATTATTTAATATTAATGCTATAACAATTTAAATATATCATATTTCTATCTATATATTATATATTAAATTAATAATATTAATAATACAGATATCGATATTAATAATAAGAGAAATAATAATATTATTAATATAATGACTATATTTTAACTCGTAATTACATTTAATATACTAATATCACAATTTATTAATTATGTAATATATATATATATATATATATATATATATATATATATATATATATATATATATATATATATATATATATATATATATATATATATATATATATATATTTTTATATCCTATCTATCAATTATATAATATATTGAATCTTTATTATTTATATATTACAATATATATGATATTACTTATATATAGAATTCATATATATTTACGTTTTTATTTACGCATAAATGTTCGTGAATCGTCAGGATTGTTAAAGGGTAATTGATTACATGAATTAAATTCCAAAACTTTCGTGACTCAACATTACAGACTTTGCTTATTGTGTCGAAATCATATAAGAATAAAGTTTAAATTTGGTCGGAAATCTCCGGGTCGTCACAGTACCTACCCGTTAAAGAAATTTCGTCCCGAAATTTGAGTGAGGTGGTCATGACTAACAATAAAAATGTTTTCACGAAGAATTTGAGCTGATAAATAGAATTTTATCATTATTGAATAATATAGATAAAATAATTCGATTATTCGAAGAGCACGAATGAAGATATCACAAAAGAGTGAAATGAATAAGTGCAGATTCGTCTTGTCTGGTGATTTTAAAAAATATAAGGTGCGCCTTAACTTTTGACGTTGTCTTGGTTGAATTCAGGAATTCAAGGGATTTAAAAGAAAATCTTTGAAAATCTATAAGATCTGATTCTTCGGCGAATAAGGAAATTAAGATCTCTCTAATTAAATACGGTGATCTGTTTCGATTACTCTGTCTGATATTTCCATTATAAATTAAACTCTTCTGTTCCATTATTTTCACCATTCCTATACTTTCCTTCTTATTTCATACATCCAAAAGATTCTGAAATGCTTAATCCAGTTCTGATCCTTGTCCTCATCCTTACTATCGCAACAATCATTCTCCTTTTCCAACTTCCACCAGAGGAATCTGCTTTTTTTCTACTTTGCCCTTGGAATTATAATGTTTTTAATTCTCCCGTGTCTTTATGTTGTGATAAACATTGATATACACAATTTGTAATTTATGTGTTGTTATCGGGCTTTTTATTTTCTTTTAAATTTCAAAGTCACTGCTTATGTCTTTAATAATCATTGTCATTCATAGTTAATGCTATCTCCTATTTGCTGTGATTTATACCCCCCATTTCTTTTTCGGAGATTCATTCTTTTGTTTTCTCTTCTCGACTTTAAATCAAGCGAGTAATGGTCCAGAATTCGTAGATATGAATTTCGAAATGAACATAGTTAATGTTAAAAAAAAATGGTAATAACACGATCTTGATTTGTTAAATTACCAGAATATCCAGGAAAGATAGAACTATCAAGAAAATATGTTCTTGATATGTTTATATATCAGATAAAATGTAAAACTCGTGTAACATGGCACATGATGACGTTATAATCTGTGAATCATCATGTCCCATTTAGAAACTCAGCATGACTTACTGTAATATAATCACGTTGATCAAGTGTCATTATATTATACTAACTCATGCATCAGTTCCCAACATTACTTCAATAACATTCCTGTTTTAAGCTTGAAAGTTTACAGAATATAGAAACTAACAGTTTCTATATGATGTAACACTGATAGCATGAAGAGATTAATGATTTCAGATAGGAATAATTATAAAAATATCTTCAAAAATATGGAGGATATTTATAATGAAAGTTACGATAATATCTTTGAATATCTAAGATCAGAGAATGATGGAAACTATTGTCTTCAAGAGTTTAGAGTAACGAGCAAGATATTCGCGAAAGACTTCAGTAGACATTGAATCATTTAGATTCTTTGAAGTCAAACTTATTCTTTGTGATTTGTCCACGGATTTCTTCATAGTTTTCGCATAACCTGATTTTTGGTACTAAATTTTCTCTTGAATGTCTCCAATATAATGATACACAGGAAACACGAAGAAGTATATAATTTTGGACAAGAATATTTTTGAAAATATCCTCAGAAATATCGAAGATATTGATGATGATATTTTGGAATTTCTAAGTTCGATGGTTGATGGAGAAAGATTTTCCGCAAGATTTTAACATGACTTTGGAGCAAGATATTCTCTAAAGATTTCATCGGATTCAAAATTACCTGGATTCTTTGAATATAGGGTTTGTTCCATGTATTTGTCCTTGGTCTCCTTCGTGGTTAGCTCAATCCGTTTTCCAGTTCCAACGTTTCTGAGTTTTTCCAACATACTATTCTTTATCATCAAACTTCCGATGACTAAGATCGTTTACGGTTTCCTACAGTTTCTGCTGATTCATTAAACTTTTTCAACATTCATAGTATTGATTTGTGACTGAGTGCTTTTCAGAATTTCAGAATGAGAGATCATAATTCTAAGAGATAAATGTCATACATATAACTGTTGATGTAGATATGATGTGAGTTTTCAAAGTACTGATTGCTGATTCCCGATAATTGGTATGGCAGTTCTCGTTACAAGATGCGGATGAGTATATGATAGGGTTTCAATGAATAAATATCATGATTTGTCAGAGAGATTTAAGCCAAGAAGCAACGAGGTTGCTGGTACGCCTCCTGGTAATATGGTGAAATATAAAAGAATTCTCCGGTATCAAAAGGGTAATCGTATATATATCAGGATTATAGTAGGGCTACTTCGAATGAAAAGTCGAAATTGACTTGCTGGAGCTGTGACAAAATTGGCTACTTTGAAAAGAGATCGCAAAATTATTTTTGCTAATAAATGCCCAAGGATCTAACGCGGCTACGTGTTAAACTTTTACTCAGTTGCCGAGGGTTTCTTAGGTGCATAACTATATACATAAATCTTTCCTTCCGTAGATAAAGTGCGGTTGATTCATCCTATCGATTGAGGTGTTTTAAAGAATTATGAAAGATTGGAATGCAGATTGTAATCGTCAAGATACAAATGAGGTTTAAAATGAAATCGAGTGGCAAACTTGAAGAATTGTTTAGTTTCATATGTTATAATTAGTATTTTAATTCTTTTTAATTGTCCAATGTTGGCAGTCCATAGTCGATAGTCCACAGTTGACGGTGCAATCATTCATATATAGTTTAATATATAATATTCGAATTAATTAATACATGTCATGACCCGTATACGTCTCAGACTCGATCACAACTTAAACTATATATATTATTGTAGAATCAACCTCAACCCTGTATAGAGAACTCGATCATTACTGCATATAGAGTGTCTATGGTGATTCCAAATAATATATATAGATGCGTCGATATGATATGTCAAAACCTTGTATACATGTCCCGATATTTAAAGTGCGTAAAATAAATAACAGAAATTAAATGACGATAATTTAAATGCGTAATGTAAATAACAGAAATTTAATGACGATAAATAACATTGCGAGAATGTAAATTGCGATAAAGTAAATTGCGATAAATAAAAGGTAATCAGTTAGCTAGGAACAGTTAGCTAGGATTTTGTTAGCGTGGATTCTTAACAAAATTTCTCATAGTTAATTTGTTTGTTTCTAACAAATTTTATTTTGTCCAATGTTTTCTTCATTATGCCACTTGTCGGATTCTGATAGGTCAAAATCCAAATATGAAATTGAATGAAAATGGTTATTCTGTGATGAACGGATTCGTATAGCTGTGGTTGCAAGTAGGATAGTAAATGACTGTTGAATCAGATTCGAAGAATGTACATTGTAACTTATTAATGCGAAATCTAAATATTCCTCGGGTATTACCTACCCATTAAAATATTTTCACCATTAATAATTTGTTCAATAAAAATTTTAATTACAATCTTTATGAAAACATATATACATATATATTTTCTTCAGACGCAATTATTGATTTAATGAGTCAATGTGATATTAAACTCATCAGATTTACGGCTAAAACTAGAGTACATAATCTCTAAAATATTAGAGATTACATAATCACCATGAAGGACGAAGATAGTTTATGTAGAACGATTCGTAAAACGATTCGTAGAACGATGATTATGCTTGAGGTATAGATTGCGAGGTGTGATAATGTTGTTGTTGTTGGTACTCCTTGGTATCCATGGTGCGTATGACGTTGATGTTCGAGGTATAGATTTAGATGTTGAGGTGTGGGATGCGGATGTTGATGTTGGTGGTGGTGATGGTACTGTTGACATTGTGGTGGTACTGGTTATGCTGCTGGTGCTGCTGCTGGTGTTTGTAACCTTCGCACCATATTCTCTAAAGCCACTACCCGAGCGTGAAGCTCGTTGACTTCTTCTATTACACCGGGGTGATTTTCGGTTCGAACTAGCGGATAAATATAATCTAGAATTTGGTATAGTATATAATCGTGGCGAGATACTCTGGAAATGAGAGAAAAGATGGTGTTTCGAACAGGTTCACCGGTAAGTGTTTCAGGTTCTTCGTCAAGAGGGCAATTTGGTTGGTGGAAAGGATCGCCTTCTTACCGTCTCCATCGGTTAAGTCGACTACGAACCCATCAGATGAATTGGGGATGGCTGATTGGTTGATTCATTTTGGTGACGCTGCTTTCGGAGCTTAGGTGAATATCCATGTCGGAATAGTTGTCGGAATAACTATCGGAATAGCTATCAGAATCTGAGGGACTCGAACTGGTTGAGGGATTCATCTCGTACGATCAGATGAAGGATTTTCGATAAAGAATAGATTATAGGATGTAGATTAATACCCTGCAATACATAGTTTACATATGCATATATAATACTAAAATCCCATAAGTTACGGAGGAATCTACGGAAGCTGTCAGGCAAAGGTAACAATAACAGATACGCTAAGATATGAATTAGCAAATACACTAAGATACAAATTTTGTCTATACACTATTCATGCAATCATTGCAGTAAGATGTGTCTAGACTAAGAATGATAAGCAGGTAATTTTTTAAGGGTGGTAAGCAGATGATTTCCGACTAGAAATGATAAGCAAAACTTTTGACATGCAGACACGGTCGAAGTCCAGACTCACTAATGCATCCTAACGACTATCAGTTAGACACACTTATGCAAGACCTTGGTTGCTAAGACCACCGCTCTGATACCAACTGAAAGGACCCGTCCTAATCTATCCGGACGAAGTCCATATCGATTATAAACGAATCACAATAGTTGATTACATCGCGAGGTACTTGACCTCTATATAATACATTTTACAAACATTGCATTCATTTTTAAAAGACAAACTTTCATTTCATTGAAAGTTGACGACATGCATATCATTTCATAATACATCCAACTATAATTGACTTAATAATAATCTTGATGAACTCAACTACTCGAATGCAACGTCTTTTGAAATATGTCATGAATGACTCCAAGTAATATCTCTAAAGTGAGCAAATGCACAGTGGAAGATTTCTTTCATACCTGAGAATAAACATGCTTTAAAGTGTCAACCAAAAGGTTGGTGAGTTCATTAGTTTAACATAAATAATCATTTCATAATTTTAATAGACCACAAGATTTCATATTTCCATTTCTCATAAACATACGTCCCATGCATAGAGACAAAATATCATTCATATGGATTGAACACCTGGTAACCGACATTCACAATATGCATATTAGAATATCCCCATCATTCCGGGATCCTCCTTCGGACATGATATAAATTTCGAAGTACTAAAGCATCCGGTACTTTGGATGGGGCTTGTTGGGCCCGATAGATCTATCTTTAGAGTTCGCGTCAATTAGGGTGTCTGTTCCCTAATTCTTAGATTACCAGACTAAAAAGGGGCATAATCGATTTCGATCATTCAACCATATAATGTTGTTTCAATTACTTGTGTCTATTTCGTAAAACAGTTATAAAAATAGCGCATGTATTCTCAGTCCCAAAAAATATATTGCGAAAGCATTTAAAAAGGGATTAATGAAACTCACCTAATGTATTTTGTAGTAAAAATACATATGACTATATTGAACAACTGAACAATGCAAGGTTGACTTCGGATTCACGAACCTATATCAAGTATATATATTAACACATATAGTAATATTTAAATACGTTTATATATATTAATATTTATATTTATTAATAAATAACTTAATTATGTATATTTATATATTTTAAATAAATACTAATTAATTATATTTTAGATTCATATTTAAAGTGTTTTAATTAAAATATATATAATATATTAAAATTTATATATATGATTATATAAGAGTATATTTATATATTATATGTAACTTAAATAATAATAATATTTTAGTTTTTTTTTTAAAGTAATATTTAATATGGTATATATCTAAAAAAAATCATTATAATAATACTAAAATAATGATAATATTAATATTATTAATAATTCATTTTAAATTATAACCTAATCATTTTCATAATAACATTTGTATTTATAATCTTATAATGATAATAATAATAATAATGTTAATAATAATAATAATAATTATTATTATTATTATTACTATAATTATAATTATATTTATTTTCTTATACCTCATATAAAGAACAGATCGAGATGGCAAAATTGAAACGCAGAGGAGAATTGTCACGGTTTTTAGGGTTCTTTGATTCATCCACAGATCGATCAAACATAAATCATAATTGTTTCATAGCCATCGATTTATCCTTATCATTGATCAAAGTCTTCATCAGTTTTCAATTATCGTTGATCGCTACCCCTCATCAATCGATTAGGTAACTGATCCATCAATTGATTCAAGTAAGTAGTAGATTCAATAATTTTCTCTTAATTTCTTAAATCCCTCTATATTTATGGTATAATTATTTATTCGAACAGAGCAATAATTCATGGATTCCAGGTTTGAAGGATTTATTGATTAGAATAAAAATATAGAAATTTTTAATAGTGTGAACTTGGTATTTTGGTATAGTGAAGATGGGTTTGCTGGTGGTGATTTCTAATGGTTGTGATGGGATTTCAATGATGCTGTTATAGTGTCGTCTTAGTGTGAACTAAATCGAAAATCATCAAACAGATAGGAGAAAAACAAGATGGCCGTCCACAATGGTTTTTGAACCAACAGTAGTTGAGATACTTTGCAAGTTATGGTTATGGTGGTTTGAACCAAAACAGAAACTATAACAGTATTTGAGGTTTGTCTTTGATTGTAATAGAAGGTATTGTTTTGTGGGTGAGTGTGTGATGGTATTCTAACTCGCACAAGAAAACAGGAGATGAGTTGCAGCAGTTAGCAGAACATGTAGCAGTAGCAGCATGTAATGAAAATGATGGCGATGATGCTAGAGACGATAACAGTAGCAGTGACAATAGAAGATTAATAAGTGAGTATTTGGTAAATTGGTTTCCCTGTGAGACTTATTTGGTGTGAGTTTACAAAAAGGTTGTTGATGTTGTGTTCTAGGATGCTGTAATTGGAGTCCTTTTTTCACTAGAAGGTTGCAGCATATACAGTGGCATAGTGAGTACAAATGTATTCACATTCGCCTAAATCTCTGTAAGAACTTCTCAACATTTTATATAAAGAGTATAAGGTTACTCATTAGACAAACATATCATGATCTGTATATATTGTTACCTCGTATTATATAAAGTGTTATATAGAAGGAAAGAAGCTTCTATATTTGTTACAATTAACTGCAATTTTATTGTATTGAAACATGTTAACAACCCGTGTTCTCTTGTTTTCATAGTTAATCATTGTCTGGTTTTTACTACCTTAGATTCTTGATTTGAATTTGATGACTCATCTTACCAGGTATTAGCTTTGTAATGGCTGCAGGTATTATACTAGTTACAGTCATGATAAACTGCAATAACAGTAAGTGTGTAGTGGGTTTTCAAGGGTTGTTATGGTGGTTTGGATTGGTGATCATAATATGACAGTTTGATGATAGAAGGGTGACTTTGGGTTTGTTTTTACAGCGGACAGCAGCAGCCCCCATGGTGGTTGTTTGTAGATTCAACAAGACAGGAGTAGGAGATAGATAGGGACATTGTTCTTGGTGATTTGAGGTTGCTATGGGGTGGTGTTGGGTTTTCCTTTGGGTGCAGGAAGATAAGTAAACGGCAGCAGTAAATACACTCGATAACCTTGAGTGTTGGTGTTTAAACTTGAAACAAAAAGAAGTGTATAAAAAATATATTGAACTGTAAATCACGGGTGCTTCTTGTAGGCAATTGATTTGACTATGGCCCCTCTAATATTCGGTCACCCCACCCATATAAAGTGAATGACAAAATGTTGATTGTAGTTGCAATATTCACTTTTTTTCTTTTTGTATAGAAAATTTATGTGGTCCGTGAACTTAGAAAAGTTAAGCCAACACATCACCCTATTCATATATTAAATTGCCATGTTTTCAATTATCATCAACTTTATCATAATAACTATCACACAAATGAATGCATCAATAGTTTGATGGTTTTGGTTGTGAGTGTTTTCATGGATACAGGGTTTATTACATTAATTCAATATATTGTGAGTTGTTGTCTGCCCAATAGATATATTGATTTGTATAGATGTAGATTACACGTAAATGAAAAGAGAACATGGTAGTCGCTAATAACTTAAATCACGGAGTAATGATACAATTGAGTTTGAGATTGAATTGAATATGCATTACGAGTATGTATATATAATTTATATTCAATATTAATAATAAATAAATATAATTATATTAATAATAATACAATTAATTAGAAATAATTAAAAGACTTCTAATAATAGTAATATGAATAATAATAATAATAATAATAATAATAATAATAATAATAATAATAATAATAATATTGATCATAAACATTATAATCATAATAATAATTAATAATAATGAACATATTTATATTTATTATAAAAACGATAGTAATAATAATATTAATGGTAAAAAATAATAATTTGTATTATTTAATATTAATGCTATAACAATTTAAATATATCATATTTCTATCTATATATTATATATTAAATTAATAATATTAATAATACAGATATCGATATTAATAATAAGAGAAATAATAATATTATTAATATAATGACTATATTTTAACTCGTAATTACATTTAATATACTAATATCACAATTTATTAATTATGTAATATATATATATATATATATATATATATATATATATATATATATATATTTTATATCCTATCTATCAATTATATAATATATTGAATCTTTATTATTTATATATTACAATATATATGATATTACTTATATATAGAATTCATATATATTTATGTTTTTATTTACGCATAAATGTTCGTGAATCGTCGGGATTGTTAAAGGGTAATTGATTACATGAATTAAATTCCAAAACTTTCGTGACTCAACATTACAGACTTTGCTTATTGTGTCGAAATCATATAAGAATAAAGTTTAAATTTGGTCGGAAATCTCCGGGTCGTCACATGCAAACCATTTCATAATATATCCAACTATAAATGACTTAATAATAATACTGTTGAACTCAATGACTCGAATGAAACGTCTTTTGAAATATGCCATGAATGACTCCAAGTAATATCTTTAAAATTAGCAAATGCACAACGGAAGATTTCTTTCATACCAGAGAATAAACATGCTTAAAAGTGTCAACCAAAAGGTTGGTGAGTTCATTAGTTTATCGTAATCAATCATTCTATAATTTTAATAGACCACAATATTTCATTTTTCATAGTTAACTGCAGGAACACTCTTCTGCAAAAATTCATTCATATGGTGAACACCTGGTAACCGACATTAACAAATGCATCTAGAATATCCCCAAATATACAGGTACATCATCTGTATATAAAATCGAAGTACTAAAGCATCCGTAACCTGGATGGGACGTGTCAAAGTCCATAGATCTATCTTCAGGATTCGCGTCAATTTGGGGTCTGTTCCCAAATTCTTAGGCTACCAAGCTAAAAAGGGTGATATCTGGTATAATAATTCAACCATAGAATGTAGTTTCAAGTACTTGTGTCTATTTCGTAAAACAGTTATAAAAGCAGCACATGTATTCTCAGTTCCAAAAATATATATTGCAAAAGCATTTAAAAAGGGAGCAAATGAGACTCACAATACTGTATTTCGTAGTAAAAATACATATGATGGCATTGAACAAATGCAAGGTTGGCCTCGGATTCACGAACCTATATCATTTGTATATATATTAACACATATAATGTAATCGAACAATTTATATATTATTATTAGTGATGTAATTTATATATTTAATAATTTATAAGTTTCATTATTTAATTATATATCTTCATTTTATATATACATATTAATATAAATATTAATATAGTTAAGTTATGTGTATAAAATATATTTAAATTATTTATTTTTATACCTATAATCTTAACAACATCATTAAAACTTTTAATGATATAGATAAAATGATGGTTTTTATAAAAATAATATTTTTAATAATAATAGTAATTTTAGTAGTAATAATAATAATAGTTTGTATAGAATTTTTAGTAGTCGTATTAATAATGATACTTAGTTATATTAATAATACTAGTTTTTATAAAAATGATAGATTTAAAATACTGATACCTTTAGTAATAATGATAATAATAGAAATACCGATAATAATAATAATAATTATAATAACAATTTATTACTAATGATAATCATATTAATAATATTGATAAAGATAATGTTAATATTAATACCAATGTTAATAATAATAATATTAGTACTAATAATTGTAAAATTATACTAATACTAATAAATTGTATTATTTTCATAATACTAATAATAATAATAATCATAATGATAATAATACTATAATGATAAAATTAGTAATAGTAGTAATAATATTAATAATGCTTATAATAATACTAATGATAATAATATTTGTAATACTTATAATTATGATAATTCTAATATTAATAATTATAATACCAATAAAAATAACAATAATAATCTTAATAATAATAATAATAATAATAATAATAATAATAATAATAATAATAATAATAATAATAATAATAATAATAATAATAATAATAATAATAATAATAATAATTATAGTCATAATAAAAAAAATAATAAAAATTAATATTAATAATAATAATAATAATAATAATAATAATAATAATAATAATAATAATTTGATCAAGAAACTACCTCAAAAATGGTTTTCTAAAAAGAAGTGTCTCAGACCGAAATCGAACTCGTGACCTCTCGCTTTTTTTCATTTATTCTGTATAATTCAATCAGGTAAAAGAGTGTAATAGTTATAATTGATAATGGTATTGAAGGAATGAATGAGTTAATCCATATTATTGAGGTACCGATTGTTTTATAGCAGAGGATGGGTCAACAAGGAATCTTTGGTAACAGGAAAAAAAATTAAAAAAAAATTAAAAAAAAAAGATAATGAAGTGTAACAGATTTTGTCCAGTATATAACCAATTCGATTATTGATTTCCAATCAAACAGACAATTCAAATAGGATAGATAGCGATGCCAAACAGATTTTGTATTGATCTGTGTTTTTAATTTATATATAATAAATATTAATACTAAATATGTTAATATTAATTAATATTAATATTAATAATAATAATTATAATAATAATAGATAATAAAAATGATATTAATTATAAAAATGATAATAATAAAAATCATGATATTAATAATAATACTAACAAAATAATAATAACAATAATTAATAATACATATAATAATAATTATTAATGATAATAATTATTGATTATATTGTTAATAATAATAATGTCTAATAACACTAATATTTATCATAATAACTAACATTATAACTTTACTACTAATTATGATAATGTTGATATTAACAATAATAATAAATCAAATGTATCAAATTTTAGCATTATAATTTTATTAATATTAATAACACTAATATTAATATTAATAATAATAATGAATATAATAATAATATAATAACTATAATTAAACCTGTAATTACATTTAATATATTAATATTACAATTTATAATATTTAATAATTATATCATATGTTACATGATAACATTTATTGAATATTTAATTACAATATAATAATTATTGATAGCAATCATATATATATATATATATATATATATATATATATATATATATATATATATATATATATATATATATATATATATATATATATATATATATATATATATATATATATAATATACCATCATATGTATATTTAATAAATATATATTCTTTTTAATAGTAACCTAATTATTCTATTTATTATTTTACATAATTAGTTCTAATTGACTAAAGATATTTTATTAATTTAAAATATTATATATATACTTATATTTATATTTTTATATATATTTACATATTTGTTATACACAATTGTTCGTGAATCGTCGGGAGTAGTCAAAGGTTAACTGAATCTATATAAATAGTTCAAAAATTTTGAGACTCAACATCACAGACATTGCTTATCGTGTCGAAATCATATAAAGATTAAGTTTAAATTTGATCGGAAATTTTCGGGTCATCACAGTACCTACCCGTTAAAGAAATTTCATCCCGAAATTTGATCGAGGTCGTCATGACTAACAAAAAGAATGTCTTCATGACGAATATGAGTTGATAAAATAGAATTTTTATTACCATAGAGTAATATGAATAAAATGATTCGATTACTCGAAGCGTATGAGTGAAGCTATCACAAAAGACTGAAATGAGATAATAAAGATTTGTCTTAACCTCTGACGTAGTCAAGGCTGATTTATGGAATTCAAGGGATTTAGAGGAAATCTTCGTAATAAGATTTGATTCTTCGGTAATTAAGGAAATTAGGATCCTCTTTGGTTAAATGCGATAATCTTTCTCGATTGCTCTGTCTGATATTTCACTATAAATTCACCCCTTTGTTTTCTTATTTTCACAGCTCACACCTTCTATTCTTTCTTCCTCAATTCACATTTCCAAAAGATTGTGGAAATGCTTCATCCAGTTCTGATCCTTCATCTTATTCTGACTATCACAACAATCATCCTTCTATTTCAACTCCCACTGGAGGAGTCTGTTTACTTCTACTTCACTCTTGGGGTAGTGATTTTTATAATCCTTCCTTGCATCTGTCTTTCTATAATTATTGACATCTACGGTTAATGCTCTCTCCTATTTGCTGCGTTTTATAATCCCATTTCTATTTCGGAGCTTCATGCTTTTGTTTTCTTTTCGCAAGTAATGGTCCAAAATTCGTAGGTATGGAGTTTTGAATGAACATGGCTAATGTTCTAAGAGAGAAATTGTAATAGCACGATCTTGATTGTTTAACTACCAGAAAGATAGAACTATCAAGAAATTATGTTCTTGTTATGTTTGGAGATTAGATAGAATGTAAGAGTCGTGTAAAATGGCACATGATGACGTTGTGATCTGTGAATCATCACGTTCCATTAGAAACTCAGCATGACTTACTGTAATATAATCACGTTGATCAAGTGTCATTATATTATACTAACTCATGCTTCAGTTCCCAACACTACTTCAAAAACATTCATAATTTAAACTCGAAGGTTTACAGAATATAGAAACTAAACAGTTTCCTTTATGATGTAATATAGATAACACGAATAGATAAATGATTTCAGATAAGGATAGTTATGAAAATATCTTCAGAAATGATACCACCTGTGAGGACCCGTCCTTATCCACCTGGACGAAGTCATCAGCATTTGGTCCCATTGCGATGATCGACTCCAAGTAATGTCCTTAAAATGAGCTAATTCACAGCGGAAGACTTAATTCGTACCTGAGAATAAACATGCTTAAAAGTGTCAACCAAAAGGTTGGTGAGTTCATAAGTTTATCATAACAATCATTTCAATATTATAATAGACCACAAGATTTCATAATCATAAACATAATACACTCGCAAGTGTATGTAAAGCGTTCTAAGTGGTTGAGCACTTGGTAACCATACTTAACATTTAATCACGTCGCATATTCCCTTTATTATGAAATCTCACTACACCGTACCAAGTGTAGTCACCGAAACGAAGTACTGTGCAACCGTTGAATACTGGTCGTCCAGTCCGGTTGGGGTTGTCAGGCCCGATAGATCTATCAACAGGATTCGCGTTTACAATACCCAAGTAAATAGTAGTTACCAAGCTACAGGGAAGTATGCCAGTGGTACAACTCAACGTAGAACGTAATTTAAGTACTTGTGTCTATTTCGTAAACATTTATAAAAGCAGCGCATGTATTCTCAGCCCAAAAATATATATTGTAAAAACAATTAAAAAGGGAGCAAATGAAACTCACTATACTGTATTTTGTAGTAAAAATACATATGACGTCATTGAACAAATATATGGTTGGTCTCGGATTCACGAACCTATATCATTTATATATATATTAACACATATAAGTGATATAATTGTTAGTTGACAGAATAATATTGATAATAATAATAATTAAAAGTTGTTTTATTTTACAATAATAATAATATTAGTTATTATGATAATAATATTGATAATATGAAAATAATAATATTGGTTTCAAGGTAATAATAATAATAATAATAATTTTGATAAATATGATAATCTTTCTAATAATGATAATAATAATAGTAATGATGATACTTTTAATATAAATGATAGTTTTTAATAAAAATGATACTAATAATAATATTAATGATATTATTTTTTTTTATATATAATCATTTTAATAATAATAATAATAATAATAATAATAATAATAATAATAATAATAATAATAATAATAATAATAATAATAATAATAATAATAATAATAATAATAATTAGATAAATAACTACCTTAAAGAAGTAGCCCTTAAAAAAATGCTCAAGTCCGGGTTTAAACCTGCGACATCTCGTTCTCTAACTATACACCCAACCATTTATCTGTTGGTTACTTTCTGAAACAACTTAAATACTAAATTTTTCTAACCCTTTTCTGTGATCTTCTTCTTTCCTCCTAAAATTAACCAACTGAAATCCACTATAATCATAACAACAATCGTCATCATCCTCTTGTATTATTTTCGATTCATCAACTATATAATCTGATCATTATCCTCTTATATTACTGTTACTAGTTTTTCAACTTCATCCGTCATCATCATTCTATTTTCGTTTTATGATTATCAAATTATGCTCACCATTATTATCATGTCATCTTGTCCACATAAATCATCAAATCTACACGTTACCACATCTTTTTCTATGATTCGGTCCACTAATTACATTTAAGCCTAGTTAATAATCTTCCGTCCCAACATAGTTTAATCGACCAAACATAGTTCAATCAATCCCGAAGTATCAAATTAAGGTGGTCCATCTCTAAATCAAAAATCCCGAAATAATTGAAAATACATCTAATTGATATGATTTGTGGGGTTTCATCCTAGTCATACTTTATCCAAGGAACAAAATTTACGTCCCTTTAGTGGCTCCCTTGGTTGGTCACAATGATAACTAGTTCCATTAGTTTCTTTTAAAAATCCATAATATAACCCTACTTAATTAAAGATGTGACCTGTAGCCTAATTCTATCGATATACCACTGCATCATCATCTTCCTAATTCGTTTAGCAGCAGATACAATGGGGTCTTGGCTCAATATTAATTGCATTTAATCGGCCGAAGTTGAGGTTAAGTATGGTTTTACGGTTGCCAGATCTTGGAGAAAAAGAAAACCCACATGGCCGCCTATTACACTTACTATCATCTCTATTAATTTAGAACTCGTTTATAAATTAATATTGATCCCCGATGTAGCAGTTTAAAAACTGAAACAGAATAGTCTCTCTACCTAATCCTTATTTAATCTCACCTTTACTCCTCATTATACTTTAATATAATGATCATGTGCTTCTCTCAATAAAAAGAATAAACGTCCAAAAGTATTAGTCTTGGTCGGCCAAAAAGGAAAGTAACCAGATATCGAGCAAAAGGAGGTGGGGTTTTCGGTTTAATATAAAATTATCCACTAACCCATCATCTTGTCCTTTTACCCGACAACAATAATAATATTCAGCTGGGTTCGAATGATGGCACAACAAGTAAAGTTTCGATGAAGAACAACATCATCATCATCTTAATACATAATCATGCTCGTTACTGTAGTAGAATAAAAGAGACGCAGCGAGCTTGCACGTGGTTTGTGGAGGTGATTTTGATGGTTTAAGGTGAAGGTTTTACGGGTTTGAAGTGGTGATTTTGCCAAGATGGTTAAAGGTTGAAGATGGCGATGGTAGCTTAATGATAGTAGGTTGCAAAGCAGAAACGTGAAGACGACGGTTATGGAGGTATAAAGTGATGGTTTTTAGTGATCATTAACTATTAAATAAAAATTACATTAATTATTCACTCCCAACCCCAAGTAAAATATACTAAATGTAAAAATTAACAATTAGCTCCTAAATATACTTTTAATAAGCCTATAATCATATCACTCATTTTCGGATCACCGTTTATTTTTAAAATAATATTAGTTCGTATTTTACTCATGTAATATCCATTAAATGGCAAATGAGTGTAACAGTCGTTTACTAAATAGATTTGAAATCACAAATTATATATTTAATATACTTTATTTATATATATAAATATGTTTTTAAATAATAATTATCATAATATTATTTTTACTTTATTTTACATAATTACTTTTAATAAGAGCAACCTATAATATTTTAAATTAAATATATATATATACATATATATACACACACACACACACACATATCTATTTATAATTAATGGTTCGTGAATCGTAGAAACTGGTCGGAGATAATAGAATACATGAACAGAGTTTCAAATTTTTTTGAGACTCGACATTATGGACTTTGCTTATCGTGTCAAAACCATATAAAGATTAAGTTTAAATTTGGTCGGAATTTTCCGGGTAGTTACAGTACCCACCCGTTAAAGAAATTTCGTCCCCGAAATTTGATCGAGGTCGTCATGGCTAACAATAAAAATGTTTTTATGACGAATAAGAGTTGACAAAATAGGGTTTTATCAAGATTGAGTAATATTGATAAAACAATTGAGTTACTCGAAGCGTATGAGTGAAGCTATCACAAAAGAGTGAAATGAAGTAAATAGAGGTTCGTTTTAACTTTTGACGTAGTCACTGTATATTCCTGAATTCAAGGAATTTAAAAGAAAATCTTGGAAATCTATACGATTTGATTCTTCGGGATATATGGAAAAATTAGGATCCTCTTAAATTTAATGCGATTATCAAACCGAGGTGGTTTCAGGAGAATGGTGTTTTTAGAGGATTAAACGCTGATGGTAATATGGTGGAATATAAAAGATTCTCGGGAAACAATAAATGAGTACGCATATATATCAAGATTATAATAAGGCTGTTTCGAACGAAAAGTCGAAGTTGACTTGCTGGAGCTGTGACAAAATTAGCTACTTTGGAAAGGGATTGCAAAGTGATTTTCGGTAGTAATATCGCCAAAGGAGCTAGCGCAGATACGTGTTAAACCTTTACTCAGGTTCCAAGAGTTTTTCATGTGCATAACTATATGCATAATTCTTTTCTTCCGTAGATGAAGTGCGGCTGGTTCATCCTCTCGATTGAGGTGTTTTCAAGAATCATGAAAGGTTCGAACGCAGATTGTAATCGTCAAGATACAAATGAGGTTTAAGATGAAATCAAGTGGCAAACTTGAAGAATTGTTTAGTTTCATATGTTATAATCAATATTTTAATTCATTTTAATTGTCCAATATTATTAGTCCACAGTCGATAGTCCACAGTTAACAGTCCAATAATTCATATATAGTTTAATATATAATATTCGAATTAATTAATACGTTTCGTGAACCGTATACGTCTCAGACTCGATCACAACTCAAACTATATATATTATTGTAGAATCAACCTCAACCCTGTATAGCTAACTCCTACATTACTGCATATAGAGTGTCTATGGTTATTCCAAATAATATATATAGATGCGTCGATATGATATGTCAAAACCTTGTATACGTGTCCCGATATTTAAAGTGCGTAAAAATAAATAACAAAAATTAAATGATGATAAATAAAGTGCGTAAAGTAAATAACAGAAATTAAATGACGATAAATAAAATTGCGAGAATGTAAATTGCGATAAATAAATTGCGATAAATAAAATGTAATCAGTTAGCTAGGAACAATTAGCTAGGAACAGTTAGCGTGGATTCTTAACAACATTTTTCTCGTAGTTAATTTGTTTGTTTCTAGCAATTTTTATTTTGTCCAGTGTTTTCTTCATTATGCCACTTGTTGGATTCTGATAGATCAAAATCCAAATATGAAATTGAATGAAAATGGTTATTTTGTGGTGAACGGATACGCATATCGGTGGTTGTAAATAGGATCGTAAATGACTATTGAATTATATTTGAAAGAATGTACAATATACTTATTAATGTGAAATCTGAATATTCCTCGGGTATTACCTACCCGTTAAAATATTTTCAACATTAACAGTTTGAAAGAATTTTTAATTACAATTTTTATGAAAATATACTTACATATATATTTTCTTCAGATTTAATCATGGATTTACTGAATTAATATGGATTTACTGATTGGTTGACTCATTCTGGTGACGCTGCTTTCGGAGCTTAAGTGAGACTTCATTTCGGAATCCGAGGGACTTGATCTAATGGTGAGTTCCACTGCGTACGATTGAATAAGGGATTTTTCGATATGAAGTGATTTTCGGATATCGGATGATATTCTAATTATATAGAATACCTATACATAGTACAGAAGATCCCGTAGATTACGAAGGAATTTAAGGAAACGTGTCAGATAAAGTCTACAGTAACAGATACGCTAAGATATGAATTAATATGTACACTATCTATCAAATAAGTGCAGGAAGTCGTGTCTAGACTTAGGAATGATAAGCAGGTAATTTTCCACTAGGAATGACAAACAATACTTATAATATGCAGCTAAGGTCGAAGTCCAGACTCGCTAATGCATCCTAACAACTATCAGTTAGACACACTAATGCAAGACCTGGTTCACTAGGACCAACGCTCTGATACCACCTTAAATTCGATCACTGTTTTCTTCCTTCATCGAAACCCAATTCAAACCGAGTGTGCTACTGTTCGTCTTCTACTTTTGTATTAGTTGCTTCTTGTTAAAATCACGACCACCACCAACTTTTCATTTTATTTTTTTCTGTCTTCCTGTTTAAAACACAACCCACCGAACCTGCAATAGTGTGACGATGAAAATGAATAAAAACAACACGTATTCCGCTTAGATAGTTACACGAATCGTGTAATTCGGTCATAAAATTTCACGGAATGTGTAGGGTTAAGCGATCCGTGTAATTGAAGAACAAAATTACGCGATACCCGTACGATATTTTTCTGTGTGCTCCTGCTTGCTCTCTTGTTCGAAATAAACCTCCTGCTACTGCAACTTTACATTTATGATCCTGTTAAACATAGATGATCATGATGATACGTATGAGGAGTGATGTTATGATCATGATTTTATGATGATAAAGACAATGAATAGTATTTGGTGATGTTATTGTTTAATGCTTGAACCGTTTCTATCTTTCTGTTAAAAATATCCGAGGAACCACCATCACAAACTATTTTTAACTGTTGCTTACTCTTTTCTGTTGCTGATTGAATGAGATCGTAAAAAGAATTTTGATGGTGATGATGATGTGGGTTTTTAGTTTAAGAAGACAAACAAACAATTTATTATATATATAAAAGAATTAAACGTTCGAGCTGTTACAAGAAACAATAACGGTTAGGTGGTTTAGGTGGGTGATTGTTAGACATAAGGTCTTGAGTTTGAACCTTGTTGGTGACAGTTTATTTATTTATTTTGACATAGCAGCTGATCAACTAAGGCCCAACATCCATAAGCCCATCAAATTTTACATCTAAATGGGCTGTCTGATTTCGTTCACAATTGATATTACTCTGGTCTGTTTAAATTTATGAAGAAGAAGCAGCAAACAGAAAGACGAGTTAAATAAAATTAGGATTCTAAGTATTCGAGTAAAGTAATAGACAGATCGATGGTTAGGTAGTGTTTATGTTAAGTGTGAGGTTGCGGGTTCTAGCCTTGGCTGACGCAATATTTTTGAGCCATTTCCTTTTTGAGGTAGTATTTTCATTAATATCATTAATATTATTATTTTCATTATTATTATTATTATTATTATTATTATTATTATTATTATAATTATTACGAACATAAGTATTATTATTTTTACAAATTATTATCATTATTATTATTATCATCTCTTTTATTACTAGTATTATCATCATTATTATTTTTACAACAAATAAATATTATGTATATAAAATTATACTTATAATAACATTACATATTATAAACACATTTTTTTATATAAATATTCATATATAACAAATGATGTATTTTTAATATAATGTTAAACATATATAAATAATAATAAAATTATATACACATTAGTCATTTTTAAAGATAGATACAAATTAAATATATATAATATATAATTTAAGATATAATAAATTTGTTCGATTACGAATATATGTGTTAATATATATATAAATGATATAGGTTCGTGAATCCGAGGCCAACCCTATACTTGTTCAATGTCGTTCTATGTATTTTTACTACAAAATACATTAGGTGAGTTTCATTTGCTCCCTTTTTAATTGCTTTTACAATATATATATTTTGGGCTGAGAATACATGCAATATTTTATAAATGCTTTACGAAATAGAGACAAGTGATTAAAAATGATATTCTGCGGATTGATGTGCTAGGTAATTTAGTTACATGTTATAAGAGCATGTGAGCGCGAATCCTAAAGATAGATCTATCGGGCTTAACACCCCCATCCTGTAGGCTGCACTAGACATAAGAGCTAGTGGGCGGATGTTTAGTACTTCGAGGATTATTTATACACTTGCGAGTGTACATATCCATCTTTGTGAAGATGACTTATTATATTATTGTTAAGGTTGGTTACTAAGGCCTCAACATAAGCAGAACGGTTTTATACACTTGTGAGTGTACATATATTTATAAACGGAAATCTTGTGGTCTATTAATATATTAAACTGATTGTTATGATAAACCTATGAACTTACCAACCTTTTGGTTGACACTTTTAAGCATGTTTATTCTCAGGTACAAATTAAGTCTTCCGCTGTGCATTTGCTCATTTTAAGAACATTATTTGGAGTCGATCATCGCAATGGGACCAAATGTTGAAGACTTCGTCCAGGTAGATAAGGGCGGGTCTTTACAGGTGGTATATATATATATATATATATATATATATATATATATATATATATATATATATATATATATATATATATATATATATATAGAACAAAAGATTTCGTAGATTACGGAGGGATTTACGGAATATGCCAGGCAAAGTTTACAGTAACAGATACGTTAAGATATGAATTAGCAGATACGCTAAGATATGAATTTTTGTCTATACACTATTCATGCAATCAATGCAGTAAGATGTGTCTAGACTAAGAATGGTAAGCATGTAATTTCCGACAAGAAATGATAAGCAAAACTTTTTGACATGCAGAAATGGTCGAAGTCCAGACTCACTAATGTATCCTAACGACTATCTATTAGACACACTAATGCAAGACCTGGTTCACTAAGACCACCGCTCTGATACAAACTTTAACGACCCGTTCATATCGATTATAAACAATTCATATCAATTGGTTACATTGCGAGGTTCTGACCTCTATATGATACATTTTACAAACATTGCATTCGTTTTTAAAGACAAACTTTCATTTCATCTAAAGTTGACAGGCATGCAAACCATTTCATAATATATCTAACTATAAAAGACTTAATAATAATACTGTTGAACTCAATGACTCGAATGCAATGTCTTTTGAAATATGCCATGAATGACTCCAAGTAATATCTTTAAAATGAGCAAATGCACAGCGGAAGATTTCTTTCATACATGAAAATAAACATGATTAAAAGTGTCAACCAAAAGGTTGGTGAGTTCATTAATTTATCGTAATCAGTCATTCTATAATTTTAATAGACCACAAGATTTCATTTTTCATAGTTAACTGCAGGAACACTCATCTGCAAAAATTCATTCATATGGTGAACACCTGGTAACCGACATTAACAAATGCATCTAGAATATCCCCAAATATACAAGTACACTCATCTATATATAAAATCGAAGTACTAAAGCATCCGTAACCCGGATGGGACGTGTCAAAGTCCATAGATCTATCTTCAGGATTCGCGTCAATTTGGGGGTCTGTTCCCAAATTCTTAGGCTACCAAGCTAAAAAGGGTGATATCCAGTATAATAATTCAACCATAGAATGTAGTTTCAAGTACTTGTGTCTATTTCGTAAAACAGTTATAAAAGCAGCGCATGTATTCTCAGTCCCAAAAATATATATTGCAAAAGCATTTAAAAAGGGAGCAAATGAAACTCACAATACTGTATTTCGTAGTAAAAATGCATATGACGGCATTGAACAAATGCAAGGTTGGCCTCGGATTCACGAACCTATATCATTTGTATATATATTAACACATATAATGTAATCGAACAATTTATATATTATTATTAGTGATGTAATTTATATATTTAATAATTTATAAGTTTCATTATTTAATTATATATCTTCATTTTATATATACATATAAATATTAATATAGTTAAGTTATGTGTATCAAATATATTTAAATTATTTATTTTTATACCTATAATCTTAACAACATCATTAAAACTTTTATTTTCATAATCTTAATTATTTTAATGATATAGATAAAATGATGGTTTTTATAAAAATATTATTTTTAATAATAATAGTAATTTTAGTAGTAATACTAATAATAGATTGTATAGAATTTTTAGTAGTCGTATTAATAATGATACTTAGTTATATTAATAATACTAGTTTTTATAAAAATGATAGATTTAAAATACTGATACCTTTAGTAATGATGATAATAATAGAAATATTGATAATAATAATAATAATAATAATAATAATAATAATAATAATAATAATAATAATAATAATAATAATTACAATAACAATTTATTACTAATGATAATCATATTAATAATATTAATAATGATAATGTTAATATTAATACCGATGTTAATAATAATAATATTAGTACTAATAATTGTAAAATTATACTAATACTAATAAATTGTATTATTTTCATAATACTAATAATAATAATAATCATAATGATAAAAATACTATAATGATAAAATTAGTAATAGTAGTAATAATATTAATAATGCTTATAATAATACTAATGATAATAATGTTTGTAATACTTATAATTATGATAATACTAATATTAATAATTATAATACCAATAACAATAACAATAATAATAATAATCTTAATAATAATAATAATTATAGTCATAATAATAACAATAATAATAATTAATATTAACAATAATAATAATAATAATAATAATAATAATAATAATAATAATAATTTAATGAAGAAACTACCTCAAAAACGGTTTTCTAAAAAGAAGTGTCTCAGACTGAAATTGAACCCGTGACCTCTCGCTAACCCGAACACCCTTTTAACCAGACAATCCATTCTATTTTTCTAAGATATACTCGATACTTATTTTATTTAATGTATTTCGGTTTCAATTTCATCTTCTTCATGAATTTCAATCGAACAAAAACAAATTCATTCCAGTTAAATGTTTTGACTTTAGAACTTTAAAAATTGAATCATATATACCTGCTATGAGTGTTTGATAAAAAAATATATATAAATCGAACAAAACAGGAGCTGTAGGTTTCGTGAACAAGGTTTTGAACTCATACCTTGATTTTAAAATTTAGACTCGATTAGGCTATGTTTACAACATGAAATAGATACTAATTCATTCATATAAACTTCTGAAATCATCAGTTCAACTAGAAACACCAAAACACATTCGAATTTCTTGATGAACTGATTGTTTGACTTTTAAAATTCAAACTTTGACCTCAAAATTAACCCTTGATTTCACGAATTAAGATTTAAAAATTTGCAGATAGTTTGAGTAAAGGATTACTAACACTTCTGCATTTCTAGATTTTGATGATTAATTCGAATTTGAGCTGTTGATTTAAAAATGACGCGAACAGAGGTACTCGAGCTTTTTCTTCATTTATTCTGTATAATTCAATCAGGTAAAAGAGTGTAATAGTTATAATTGATAATGGTATTGAAGGAATGAATGAGTTAATCCATATTATTGAGGTACCGATTATTTTATAGCAGAGGATGGGTCGACAAGGAATCTTTGGTAACAGGAAAAAAAATTAAATAAAAAAAAAAGATAACGAAGTGTAACAGATTTTGTCCAGTATATAACCAAATCGATTATTGATTTCCAATCAAACAGACAATTCAAATAGGATAGATAGCGATGCCAAACAAATTTTGTATTGATCTGTGTTTTTAATATATATATATATATATATATATATATATATATATATATATATATATATATATATATATATATATAATAAATATTAATACTAAATATGTTAATATTAATTAATATTAATATTAATAATTATTATTATAATAATAATAGATAATAATAATGATATTAATTATAAAAATGATAATAATAAAAATCATGATATTAATAATAATACTAACATAATAATAATAACAATAATTAATAATACAGATAATAATACTTATTAATGATAATAATTATTGATTATATTGTTAATAATAATATTAAATATTAATAATAATAATGTCTAATAATAACACTAATATTTATCATAATAACTAACATTATAACTTTACTACTAGTTATGATAATGTTGATATTAACAATAATAATAAATCAAATGTATCAAATTTTAGCATTATAATTTTATTAATATTAATAATACTAATATTAATATTAATAATAATAATAATGAATATAATAATAATATAATAACTATAATTAAACCTATAATTACATTTAATATATTAATATTACAATTTATAATATTTATTAATTATATCATATGTTACATGATAACATTTATTGAATATTTAATTACAATATAATAATTATTGATAGCAATCGCATATATATATATATATAGATAATACCATCATATGTATATTTATATATATATTCTTTTTAATAGTAACCTAATTATTCTATTTATTATTTTACATAATTAGTTCTAATTGACTAAAGATATTTTATTAATTCAAAATATTATATATATACTTATATTTATATTTTTATATATATTTACATATTTGTTATACACAATTGTTCGTGAATCGTCGGGAGTAGTCAAAGGTTAACTGAATCCATATAAATAGTTCAAAAATTTTGAGACTCAACATCACAGACATTGCTTATCGTGTCGAAATCATATAAAGATTAAGTTTAAATTTGATCAGAAATTTTCGGGTCGTCACAATTAGTTAACATCTTCCCGAACTACTATAAATCTTCGTGTTTGTTCTCTTATCCTCTATCTTTATATTTATTATACTTGTGAACAAAATAATCAAATCACATTATAGTAATCTCAAGTTCTAAATTGGAAAAAGTTTTAAAAATTGCATTAAATAACTATTCACCCCTTCTAGTTATCAAAGCGGTTGCTCTAAACGTTTTGCTAGAATTGTTATTTTTAAGATAAAAATTAATTTTTGCAAAATTTTGAGTTAAAGATCATGGAAGAAAAATTTGAGAACTTGAGCTATAGTGAAGGATCCTTTATGCAAAGACCTCCACTACTTGAGAGTGAGGGATTTTGCTATTGGAAACAAAGATTTGAAACATATGTTCGTGTTAAAGATATATATGTTTGGAACATCATTACCAAGGGTGATTATGTTCCATTCATACTAAGTGAGGATAAACTAGAATAATTGTACCTGAAGATAATTGGTCCAAAGAACATAAAATGGATGTAGGAAAAAACTTTCAAGCTAAACTAGTCATAATTAATGATTTGCCTAGAAAAGAATATGAAAGGGTCTTTATGCTTAAGAGTGCAAAGAAAATTTGGGATAGTTTAATAGTTACTCATCAAGGAAATGTGCAAATCATTGAAAATAAAATTGAACTACTAGTAGCTCAATATGAACAATTTGTGATATCGGATGATGAGAAAATTGATATTTCTTATTCTAGATTCAAAAAATATTTGTTTAAGTTTGAAAGCTTTAGGTACTATCTACACAAAAAAGAAATATGTTCGAAAATTCTTTAGAGCATTACCCTAAAAATGGAGCCCTAAAGTAACGGCAATAGATGAGTCAAAGGACTTAGAAAAATTGTCTCGTGATGAGCTCATTGGAAATCTCAAAATCCATGAAGTCATCCTAGACAAGGATGAAGAAGCGGACAAAGTCAAAGGAAGATAATAAGTCAATTGCTTTGAAAGCCAAAGAAAGTGAAGAATGTGAATACGAAGAGGATGAAGATGATATCCTAAACGATGATGAACAACTTGCATTTATTATTCGATCATTCAAGAAATTCTACCAAAGACCCGGGAATCATGTCCGAACCCCAATGGACTCAAAGAAGGCACCTTTTGTGGAAGTTCGTAAGGAAATGTTTTGGATGTGGTGATTAAAATCATTTAATAAGTGAATGTCCCAAAATAAAGAACGGGAAGGCATTTCTTGGAGGTGCATTAGATGATGAAGAGAATGAGATACAAGAAGAAGGAAAGGAAACATGTCTCATGGCCATTGAAGCAACAAGCTCGGAAAGAGATAATGAAGCTTGCCTAGTCGGACAAATCGACAATGAGTTTCTTCCAAACTCTTTTGAATTCAATTTTTATAATTTCATTAAGCTTTGTGATCTAAGTAGTAGCACTAGTAATACTAACTTAAAAGAAGAAAATAACTCACTTAAGTTAGAAGTGTCTAGGCTAAAGGAAAGAATAGCTAACTCACATGAATGTCTTACTTGTGATGAACTAAAGCATGAAAATAAAACGCTTAACAAAACCGTCAAACTACTTGAAAATAAAATCAAGTTTTCAATATATAATAAAAGTGGAAAAGTGCTAGAAGATATTTGAAGTGTTCAACGGACAAGCAATAACAAACATGGGTTGGATTTTAAAGAAAGCTCTCTGAAAATTAAATCATTAAAACAACAACCTATAGTTTTTGTTAAGTCTCAAGGAAAGCCAAATGTTACAGAGGACCTGCGGTCGAAGCACGGCAAGATCGTGAAGTCGACTGCAGGTCCATCCTCAAAATCTAGACTATTTCAAAAGGAAGAAAAGCATTTCAAGAACAACTTCTTAGAAAGTAGAACTAACCACTCTAGAAACCCTAGGAAAGAAATAGTTGAAACAAGGGCCCAACCAAAAGGAAACTACAATGATAAAGTCGTAAAAAGATGGGTTAGAATAGGAGTTTTTGATGCTAATCATCCCAGACCCAATAAACATTGGGTACCAAAGATATTAATCAACCAAATATAGGTTTGCCTAAATGGCGTTGTACAAGAAGAAGATTGGATAATCGATAGTGGATGTACAACGCACATAACGGGGAACAAAGAGTTCTTCACAAGGTACAAAGAACATAACGGTGGTGACGTAATCTTTGGTGGCGATGTACGAGGTAAAATCGTCGGTAAAGGTAACATCACTAACTCTAATATTACTCTTGAAGATGTATTGCATATTAAGAATCTAAACTTTAACTTGCTAAGTGTTGATAAAATATGTGATAAAGGTTATAACATGACATTCACTAAATCTGGTAAAATTTGTGATATAGGTTATAACATGACATTCACTAAATCATCATCACATATAACCAAATATGGTAAAAATGTTATATATGGAATTAGGAAAAAGGGGATTTACACGTGCAAACTAAATGACTTTAAACATTTAGATATTTGTCTTACTTCCGTTCATGACACTCCACTTTGTGGCATATGAGACTTGGGCATGCTAATATGAAACTAATTCACAACATATCTTCTAAAGAAATGGTTAGAGATTTACCCAAGCTAAAATATGAAAGTTATTTTTGTGATGCGTGTAAAGTAGGAAAACAAGTCCATGCTAGTCATAAGCCTAAAAAATGCATATCAACTAAAAGATATCTAGAACTCCTACATATGAATTTGTTTGGTCCATCATCCATTCAAAGTTATGGTGGGAATTTCTACACCTTGGTAATCATTGATGATTTTTCTAGATATACATGGACAATTTTTCTAAAACAAAAATGAGACATTTGAAAGATTTGTAATTTTTGCTACAAAAATAAAAAACTTGTTTGGGTGTACAATTGTCACCATACGAACGGATCATGGAAGATAATTTGATAAATATGCCCAATTTGGGGTCTTTTGTGATTTAAATGGAATTTCTCATAACTTTTCGGATCCTCGCGCTCCTCAATCAAATGTGGTTGTTTAAAGGAAAAACCGAACTCTTCAAGAAATGAGTAGAACAATGTTAAATGAACAATCAATCCCTGAAAATTTTTGGTGTGAAGCAGTAGCAACCTCTACTTATATTCAAAATAGAGTTCTAATTAGGCCTTCAATGGATAAAACACCCTATGAAATCCTAAATGGTAGGAAACCCAGCGTAAATCACCTTAGGGTATTTGGATGTAAGTGTTTTATTTTAAACAAAAAAGAATACCTAACAAAGTTCGAACCTAAAGCCTATGAAGGAGTATTCCTAGGATATTCGTTAGAGAGCAAAGCCTATAGGGTTTGATGTGCGAAAGTGTGTAGTGCTTAATTTACTTTTTCAAACTTTTAAATTTATGTAACATTTTTAATTCACTTTTAACACCCTAACGAGCAACAGAATTTCACCATGTTTACACACTTCCACTTAGGGAGAGAGAGAGAAGAAGAGCTTAGAGAGAGAAAGATTGGTTTGAGGAAGAAGAAGTTGGATTTTCGACAAAGTCCAAGTGTTAAAGTTGTTTATCTCATTCGAATCTACATTTTGGTAGTGCTGGTAAGTCCTAACTCCGAACTTCATATATTTTGATGTTAGGGTTTGAACTTGCATGTTCTTGAGAAAACTCATCTAGCTCATAAATGGGTGTTTGAAGCTAGTTGTGGGTGTTGTTGACCCTCGTTGGTGAGTTTTGAGAAGACCCGTCCTAATCCATAAGGACGAATACAATAACATATGGTTTCATTGCGAGGTATTTAACCTCTATATGATACGTTTTACAAACATTGCATTCGTTTTTAAAAGACAACTTTCATTACAATGATAATTGACAATTATAAATGCCATTTCAAAATATCTCCAAACTATAAATGACTTAATCTATCATTTATTTAATAACAATCTTTATAAACTCGTATGACTCGAATGCAATGTCTTTTGAAATATATCATGAATGACTCCAAGTAATATCTTTAAATTGAGCAAATGCACAGCGAAAGATTTCTTTAATACATGAGAATAAACGTGCTTAAAAGTGTCAACCAAAAGCTTGGTGAGTTCATTAGTTTATCATAATTAATCATTTCCATAATTTTAATAGACCACAAGATTTCATTTTTCATAAATAACATTTCACTCGCAAGTGTATAAAAATCATTCATATGGTGAACACCTGGTAACCGAACTAACAAGGATGCATATAGAATATCCCCCGCATACTCGCAAGTATGCTATATAACGACAATCGCAATCACCTTTTAAATCGAAGTACTAAAGCATTCCATTTTCCAGAATGGGGTTTGTTAGGCCCATAGATCTATCTTTAGGATTCACGTCAATTAGGGTGTCTGTTCCCTAATTCCTAGGCTACTAAGCTAAAAGGGGCAATATTTGACTTCGATAATCCAACCATAGAATGTAATTTTTAAGTACTTGTGTCTATTTCGTCAAATATTTATAAAACATCGCTTGTATTCTCAGTCCCAAAAATATATATTGCAAAAGCATTTAAAAAGGTAGTAATGAAACTCACAATACTATATTTTGTAGTAAAAATACATATGACGGCATTGAACAAGTGTATGGTTGGTCTCGGATTCACAAACCTATATTAAGTATATATATTTATATTGTAGTGACCCGAACTTTTCCATGATTATTTATTAAATGAAAACTATATTTGCATGATTAAATATTTCCAACATGTCAATCAATCAAACTTGTTAATACTTGATTATTTGAAATGAGTTTCATATAGACAATTGACCACCCAAGTTGATCGGCGATTCACGAACGTTAAAAACTTGTAAAAACTACATGATGTTATATAAATGGATATATATATATATATATATATATATATATATATATATATATATATATATATATATATATATATATATATATATATATATATATATATATATATATATATATATATGGTTAACATGAGATTATGATAAGTAAGTATCTCCATAAATATGTTAACAATGAGTTATATACAAACAAATGAGATTATTGATTTAAGAAACTCGAAAATGATATATATAACGATTATCGTTATAACAATGTCTTACTAAATACATATGTATCATATTAAGATATTGTTACACTATATTTAACATGATAAAATAATAATTAAGTAAATCATTAAGTGTGTTAACAATGGACTACATATGTAAAAACAAGACCACTAACTTAAGGATTTCAAAACGAGGCATATATGTAACGATTATCGTTGTAATAGTATTTTAACTTATATATATATATGATGTTAAGATATATTTATACACCATGTTATTATGATAACATAAAAATTTAATATCTTATTTAAGTATTATAATAATGGATTAATTACATTTAACAAGATCGTTAACTTAAAAGTTTCAAAACAACACTTACATGTAACAACTAACGGTGACTTAAAGACTCAGTTAAAATGTATATACATGTAGTGTATTAATATGTATTAGTACACTTTTGAAAGACTTCAAGACACATATCAAAGTACTTCTACTTAGCAAAAATGCTCACAATTACATTCTCATTCATTTTCATCAACAATTCTACTCGTATGTACCTGTATTCGTACTCGTACAATACACAGCTTCTAGATGTATATACTATTGGTATATACACTTCAATGATCAGCTCCTTAGCAGCCCATGTGAGTCATTAAATATGTGGGAACCATTATTTGGCAACTAGCATGAAATATCTCACAAAATTACAAAAAATATTATAAATCATTCATGAATTATTTACATGAAAACAAACTTACACATCCTTTATATCTAATCCATATACCAACGACCAAAACACCTACAAACACTTTCATTCTTCAATTTTCTTCATCTAATTGATCTCTCTCAAGTTCTATCTCCAAGTTCTAAGTATTCTTCATAAATTCTATAAGTTCTAGTTTCATAAAATCAAGAACACTTTCAAGTTTGCAAGTCTACTACCAAGCTTTCTAATCCATTCTAAGTAATCATCTAAGATCAAGAAACCTTTGTTACTTATAGTAGGTTATTTTTCTAATTCAAGGTAATACTCATATTCAAACTTTGATTCAATTTCTATAACTATAAACTATCTTAATTCGAGTAAAAATCTTACTTGAACTTGTTTTCGTGTCATGATTCTACTTCAAGAACTTTCAAGCCATCCAAGACCCTTTGAAGCTAGATCATTTTTCGTCACTTCCAGTAGGTTTACCTACTAAACTTGAGGTAGTAATGATGTTCATAACATCATTCGATTCATATATATATATATATATATATATATATATATATATATATATATATAACTATCTTATTCGAAGATTTTAACCTGTAATCACTAGAATATAGTTTAGTTAATTCTAAACTTGTTCGCAAACAAAGTTAATCCTTCTAACTTGACTTTTAAAATCCACTAAACACATGTTCTATATCTATATGATATGCTAACTTAATGATTTAAAACCTGGAAACACGAAGAACACAGTAAAACCATACATACGCCGTCGTAGTGAAACCGGGGGCTGTTTTGGGTTAGAAAAATAAAAACTATCTTAATCTTTGAATTGGAAGTTTGTTTTCTGGAAAAATTTTATTACATATGAACATGATACTATATCCAAAAATCATGGTTAAACACAAAGTGAAAGTATGTTTTTCAAAATGGTCATCAAGATGTCGTTCTTTCGACGGAAATGACTACCTCTTTAAAAAATGACTTGTAACCTGTATTTTCGACTATGAACTTATACTTTTTCTGTTTAGTTTCATAAATTTCAGTTCATTATGAAACCATAGTAACTTGAATCACTCAAAACGGATTTGAAACAAAGAAATGACGTGTAAAACAAAATTGGATAAATTTGCTAGTTTTAGCTACGAAAATTTTGTAACAAATCTAGACTAAACATATACTAAGTAATTTATATTGTATTATACATATTATGTAATCTTGGGATACCATAGACACGTATGCAATGTTTTGACATATCATATCGACCCATATATATATATATATATATATATATATATATATATATATATATATATATATATATATATATATATATATATATATATATATATATTCGGAACAACCATAGACACTCTATATGCAGTAATGTTTGAGTTAGCTATACAGGGTTGAGGTTGATTCCAAAATAATATATACTTTGAGTTATGATCTAGCCTGAGACTTGTATACACTGGGTCATGGATTGATTCGAGATAATATATATTGATTTATTTCAACACATCTAACTGCGGACAACTAGTTGTAGGTTACTAACGAGGACTGCTAACTTAACAAACTTAAATCATAAAAACGTAATAAAAAATGTTGTGAATATATTTAAATCATACTTTGATATATATGTACATATTTGTTATAGGTTCGTGAATCGACCAGTGGCCAAGTCTTATTTCCAACGAAGGAAAAATCTGTGAAAGTGAGTTATAGTCCCACTTTTAAAATCTATTATTTTTGGGATGAGAATACATGCAGTTTTATAAATGTTTTACAAAATAGACACAATGATCAAAATTACATTCTATGTTGAATTATCGAACCGAATATGCCCCTTTTTAGCTTGGTAGCCTAAGAATTGGTGTTTATTATAATTGCCACCAATTGACGCGAATCCTAAAGATAGATCTATTTGGCCCAACAAGCCTCATCCGAGTTACGGATGCTTTAGTACTTCGATTTATCATGTCCGATGAGAGTCCCGGAATGATGGGGATATTCTATATGCATCCTGTTAAGGTCGGTTATCAGGTGTTCATCATATGAATGATTTTTATGCAGATTGCATGTTGTTTATGAGAAATGGAAATATGAAATCTTGTGGTCTATTATTACGATTTGATAAATATATAGGTTAAACCTATAACTCACCAACATTTTTGTTGACGTTTAAAGCATGTTTATTCTCAGGTGATTATTAAGAGCTTCCGCTGTTGCATGCTAATTTATGGACAAGAGTTGGAGTCAGCATGCTTGTATAATATTATTTAAAAACTGCATTCGAAGACTTAAATTGATGTGTAATATTATTGTAAACCATTATGTAATAATTGTGTGAAAACGCTATATTTTAGATTATTATTATTATTTGATAATCGTCGTAATATTTTTAAACCTTTATCGATAAAATAAAGGTTATGGTTTGTTTTTAAAATCGAATGCAGTCTTTGAAAAACGTCTCATATAGAGGTCAAGACCTCGCAACGAAATCAATTAATATGGAACGTTTATAAATCGATATGAACGGGACATTTCAGTTGGTATCTGAGCGTTGGTCTTAGAGAACCAGAAATTTACATTAGTGTGTTTAACCGAATTTGTTAGGATGCATTAGTGAGTCTGGACTTCGACCGTGTTTTCTTTAAAAACGATTGCTTAACATTTTTTTTTGTTGGAAACTATATATTATTAACATGTAAATATTATTTGATATATTAATCTCTAAACGTGTTTGATATTGTGTGATAGATGTCTACCCCTAATACAAATCCCATCGACTCACCTAATAATAATGAAGAGTCGAATATATATTGGGAAGATTTACAAATTCCCGAAGAGGAACCGAAAGAAGAGGAACCGGAAGAAGAGGAACCCGAAGAAGAAGAGGTTTCGGAGGGGGAAATTTTAGGAACCACTGAAAAACAGACAAATAAAAGAAAACCCTCAACTAATGGACCAAAATTAATAATGGTCAATGGTGTTTCCGTCGAGGAAGCAAAATATTGGGAAGATTACCAATTTTCCGATGAATCAGATCCCGATGAGGATTCCGATGATGTTATAGAAATTACCTCGACCCAATTTGAAAAAGAAAAAGAAAATAATAAGGGAAAGGGCATCAAAATATAGAAACCTGATTCCAACCCCGATGAACTTTATATATATCGTCAACACCCGTATTTCTTAAGTTATAACAATAACCCGAGAACCTCTAAGCCACTAGGTTTTTCTAAACCATTTGTGAAAACAACTGCTCGTATTAGAGGAACATCATATATCCCTACAAAATTAGCAAAACTAAATAGGTCCGAAGAAGAAGAAACTAGTGAGTCGGAATAAAGAGTTGTAATCATGAGGTGTAAAATATGTAAAATATGTGTGCTTGTACTTTTCTTGTTGTATGTGAAAATTGCTTGTATTATTTGATAATTATCTTTTACGAATCTAATTCTCGTCTGTTTTACAGTATAAAAACACAATGGACGTTAAGGATAGACAACCAAAAATTTTAGAAGACCTACCCGGGGACATGATTGATGAAATCTTGTCTAAAGTCGGTCAGAATTTGTTGGCACAATTATTTACGGCAAAATTAGTTTGTAGAACATTTGAAGAACGTTCCAGGCATGCCTTAGTTTATAAAAGGCTTTCATTTGAAAGATGGGGTATATCACATTGGGGACACCATAAGTTACCCCGTGTTTTCTTTAAAGCTTTAAATGCGGGAAACCCAAATGCAATTTTACGCTACGGGTTAAGAACCTATTTTGACTCAACACATCCCAACTTAGGACTTCGTGAGTTAGAAAGAGCTTCTAACATGCAACATAAAGAAGCATCTTATGCTTACGGGTTAGTGATGTTCGCTTCTCACCAAAGTGAGAAAAAGAACATCGGATTACAACTTTAAATAAAACCTTCCCACAAGTGACGAATTCAGTAGTTAGGGTGAGAAACAAGGTTTTTAGATTATTACGGGGCTGTTAGACATTACGAAACCCTCGTCCCTTTGACGATGTTACAACATGCTGTCATGTCAACGGCCACAACGGTTATGTCCCACAAGACCAAGGGTGGGAAGTAGTTTTAGTGAAACCAGAATGCATGACTTGTTTCTGGACTTATGAATTACGTGTTTTTATTGCCTTTGCTGAACGACTTGCGTATTAACTAGGATTGTTGTCACAACTATTTTGTATCAAAGTTATTATGTAGTGACCCGAACTTTTCCATGTTTATATATATTAATTAAGATTGATATTTACATGATTAAATGTTTCCAACGTGTTAAGCAATCAAACTTCTTAAGACTTGATTAAATGAAATAAATTTCATTTAGACAATTGATCACCCAAGTTGACCGGCGATTCACAAACGTTACAAATTTGTAAAAACTACATGTTGTGGTATATATAGACATATATATATGGTTGACATGAGATTATGATGAGTAAGTATCTCACTAATTATATTAACAATGTGTGATATACATAAGAAATGAGATTACTAAGTTAAGAAACTCGAAATGATATATATAACGATTATCGTTTTGATAATGTCTACTAAATACATATGTATCATATTAAGATATTGATACACTTTCTTTAACATGATAAAATGATATTTAAATATATCATTGTGTTAACAATGAACTACATATGTAAAAACAAGACTACTAACTTAATGATTTCGAAACGAGACATATATGTAACGATTATCATTGTAACGACATTTAAATGTATATATATCATATTAAGATATATTAATATATCATAATATCATGATAATATAATAATTTAACATCTCATTAGATATAATAAACATTGGGTTAACAACATTTAACAAGATCGTTAACTTAAAGGTTTCAAATCAACATTTACATGTAACGACTAACGATGACTTAACGACTCAGTTAAAATGTATATACATGTAGTCATTTAATATGTATTCATACACTTTTAAAAGACTTCAAGACACTTATCAAAATACTTCTACTTAACAAAAATGCTTACAATTACATCCTCGTTCAGTTTCATCAACAATTCTACTCGTATGCACCTGTATTCGTACTCGTACAATACACAGCTTTTAGATGTATGTACTATTGGTATATACACTCCAATGATCAGCTCTTAGCAGCCCATGTGAGTCACCTAACACATGTAGGAACCATCATTTAGCAACTAGCATGAAATATCTCATAAAATTACAAAAATATGAGTAATCATTCATGACTTATTTACATGAAAACAAAATTACACATCCTTTATATCTAATCCATATACCAACGACCAAAAACACCTACAAAGACTTTCATTCTTCAATTTTCTTCATTTAAGTGATCTCTCTCAAGTTCTATCTTCAAGTTCTAAGTGTTCTTCATAAATTCTATAAGTTCTAGTTTCATAAAATCAAGAATACTTCCAAGTTTGCTAGCTTACTTCCAATCTTGTAAAGTGATCATCCAACTTCAAGAAATCATTCTTATTTACAGTAAGATATCTTTCTAATACAAGGTAATACTCATATTCAAACTTTGATTCAATTTCTATAACTATAACAATCTTATTTCGAGTGGAAATCTTACTCGAACTTGTTTTTGTGTCATGATTCTGCTTCAAGAACTTTCAAGCCATCCAAGGATACTTTGAAGCTAAATCCATTTTTCTCATTTTCAGTAGTTTTATCCAGAAAACTTGAGGTAGTAATGATGTTCATAATATCATTCTATTCATACATATAAAGCTATCTTATTCGAAGGTTTAAACTTGAAATCACTAGAACATAGTTTAGTTAATTCTAAACTTGTTCGCAAACAAAAGTTAATCCTTCTAACTTGACTTTTAAAATCAACTAAACACATGTTCTATATCTATATGATATGCTAACTTAATGATTTAAAACCGAAAAACACGAAAAACACCGTAAAACCGGATATACGCAGTTATAGTTACACCGCGGGCTGTTTTTGGTTAGTTAATTAAAAACTATGATAAATTTTGATTTAAAAGTTGTTCTTCTGGGAAAATGATTTTTCTTATGAACATGAAACTATATCCAAAAATCATGGTTAAACTCAAAGTGGAAGTATGTTTTCCAAAATGGTCATCTAGACGTCGTTCTTTCGACTGAAATGACTACCTTTACAAAAATGACTTGTAACCTGTAATTCCGACTATAAACTTATACTTTTTCTGTATAGATTCATAAACTTAAGTTCAATATGAAACCATAGAAATTGGATTCACTCAAAACGGATTTAAAACGAAGAAGTTATGGGTAAAACAAGATTGGGTATTTTTGATCTTTTTAGCTACGGGAAATGTTTAACAAATCTATACAAATCATATCCTAGCTAACCTATATTGTATTATACATGTATTCTAATATATTATGTAATCTTGGGATACCATAGACACGTATGCAAAAATTTTGACATATCATATTGACCCATGTATATATATTATTTCGAACAACCATAGACACTCTATATGTAGTAATGTTGGAGTTAGCTATACAGGGTTGAGGTTGATTCCAAAAATATATATACTTTGAGTTGTAATCTAGCCTGAGACGTATATACACTAGGTCGTAGATTGATTCAAGATAATATATATCGATTTATTTATGTACATCTAATTATGGACAACTAGTTGTAGGTTACTAACAAGGACAGCTGACTTAATAAACTTAAAACAGTAATACGTATTAAAAATGTTGTAAATATATTTTGAACATACTTTGATATATATGTACATATTTGTTATAGGTTCTTGAATAGACCAGTGGCCAAGTCTTACTTCCCGACGAAGTAAAAATCTGTGAAAGTGAGTTATAATCCCACTTTTAAAATCTAATATTTTTGGGATGAGAATACATGCAGGTTTTATAAATGATTTACAAAATAGACACAAGTACGTGAAACTACATTATATTGTTGAATTATCGAAATCGAATATACCCCTTTTTATTAAGTCTGGTAATCTAAGAATTAGGGAACAGACACCCTAATTGACGCGAATCCTAAAGATAGATCTATTGGGCCTAACAAACCCCATCCAAAGTACTGGATGCTTTAGTACTTCGAAATTAATATCATATCCGAAGGGTGTCCCGGAATGATGGGGATATTCTTATATATGCATCTTGTTAATGTCGGTTACCAGGTGTTCACCATATGAATGATTTTTATCTCTATGTATGGGATGTATATTGAAATATGAAATCTTGTGGTCTATTGTTACGATTTGATATATATAGGTTAAACCTATAACTCACCAACATTTTTGTTGACGTTTAAAGCATGTTTATTCTCAGGTGAATACTAAGAGCTTCCGCTGTTGCATACTAAAATAAGGACAAGATTTGGAGTCCATGTTTGTATGATATTGTGTAAAAACTGCATTCAAGAAACTAATTTCGATGTAACATATTTGTATTGTAAACCATTATGTAATGGTCGTGTGTAAACAGGATATTTTAGATTATCATTATTTGATTATCAACGTAAAGCTTTTTAAACCTTTATTTATGAAATAAAGGTTATGGTTTGTTTTAAAAATGAATGCAGTCTTTGAAAAACGTCTCATATAGAGGTCAAAACCTCGCAACAAAATCAATTAATATGGAACGTTTTTAATCAATAAGTACGGGACATTTCAGTTGGTATCCGAGCGTTGGTCTTAGAGAACCAGAAAATTTGCATTAGTGTATCTTATCGAGTTTGTTAGGATGCATTAGTGAGTCTGGACTTCGACCGTGTTTTCTTTAAAAATGATTGCTTAACATTTTTGGTGGAAACTATATATTATTAACATGTAAATATTATGTGATATATTAATCTCTTAACATGTTTGATATTGTGTGATAGATGTCTACCTCTAGCACAAATCCCATTGACACACCTAATAATAACGAAGAGTCGAATATATATTGGCAAGATTCACAAGTTCTCGAAGAACCGGAAGAATAGGAAACGGAATCGGAAGAAGAGGAACCGGAAGAAGAGGAACCAGAAGAAGAGGAACCGGAAGAAGAAGAGGTTTCGGAGGGGGGAATAGTAGGAACCACAGAAAACCGGTCAAATAAAAGAAAATCCTCAACCAATGGACCAAAGTTAATAATGGTCAATGGTGTTTCCGCTAAGGAAGCAAAATATTGGGAAAATTACCAATTTTCCGATGAATCGGATCCTGATGAGGATTTCGATGATGTTATAGAAATTACCCCAACCCAATTTAATGAGGCAAAAGAAAATAATAAGGGAAAAGGCATTAAAATAGAGAAATCTGATTCCGACCCCGATGAACTTTATATGTACCGACAACACCCGTATTTTCAATATCGTGACAATAACCCGGGAACCTCTAAACCACCAGGTTTTTCTAAACCAATGTGGAAAACGACGACTCGTATTAGAGGAACATCATATATCCCTAGAAGATTATGAGAGAACCAATTCCGAAGAAGAAGAAACCAGTTATTCAGATTAGAGGGGTGCGAGCATGTTGTGTAATAAATGTATTGTAGTGTGCTTGTACTTTTATGTTCTATGTAAAAATTGCTTGTATTGTTTATTTTTACGAATCTAAACCTTGTCTATTTTACAGTATAAAAACAAAATGGACGTTAAGGGTAGACAACCGAATATTTTAGAAAACCTACCAGAGGATATGATTGAGGAAATCTTGTCTAGAGTCGGTCAGAATTCATCAGCACATTTAGTTATGGCGAAATTAACTTGTCAAACATTTAAAAGACTTTCTAGAAATGCCTTAGTTTATAAAAGGCTTTCCTTTGATAGGTGGGGTATATCACATTGGGGAGACCGTAAGTTACGCCGTGTTTTCTTTAAAGCGTTAAATGCGGGGAACCCAAATGCAATTTTACACTACGGATTAAGAACCTATTTTGACTCAACATATCCCAACATAGGATTTCGTGAATTAGAAAGAGCTTCTAACATGCAACATAAAGAAGCATATTATGCTTACGGGTTAGTGATGTTCGCTTCTTACCAAAGTGAGAAAAAGAACATCGGATTGCAGCTTTTAAATAAAACTTTCCCACAAGTGACGGATTCAGTAGTTGGGGTGAGAAACAAGGTTTTTAGATTATTACGGGGCTGTTGGACATTACGAAACCCTCGTCTTTTTGACGACATTACAACATGCTGCCTAGCCAATGGTCATAACGGTTATTTTCCACAAGACCAAGGATGGAAAGTCGTCTTAGTAAAACCAGAATGCATGACTTGTTTCTGGACTTATGAATTACGTGTCTTTATTTCCTTTGCTGAACAACTTGCGTATTAACTAGATTTATCTTCAAAACTGTCATGTATCATAGTGTACTATATTTCATGTTATATATAATATAGCGAAGTTGTAAGTTTGAAGAATATTTGTATGTGATATATTATTATAATCAAGTTTTTCATATGAAATTGTAGTAGTTGAATTGTATATTAGCTACTAAGTATGAACTTAACGGGTAGGTAGTACCCGAATTTAAACTTATAAAACGCTAATATGAAGAAAAAGCTTTTATAAATGAGTTCGTATTATGCTACGAGATACTATTGACTACTCTTAATATTCTGTATGATTAACTTGTTTCATTTGACTATTTTGAAGGAAATGGCACCGACTACTTGACACACCTTGAATATGAGTGAAGAGGAATTTCGTGCCTTTCTTGCTTCAAACATAGCCACAGTACAGGTCGCGTTACATACCAACAATAACTTTGAATCTAGCAATACAGCTAACGGCGCAAGAAATCATGTAGGATGCTCCTACAAGGAATTCACTGCCTGCAAACCTTCAGAATTTGATGGGACCGAAGGACCAATCGGATTGAAACGGTGGACCGAGAAAGTTGAATCGGTCTTTGCCATAAGTAAGTGTGCTGAAGGAGACAAATTGAAGTACGCTACACATACCTTCACAGGTATTACGTTAACATGGTGGAATACCTATCTAGAGCAAGTAGGATAAGATGCTGCTTACACGCTACTGTGGTCAGCATTCAAGCGCTTGATGAACGAGAAGTACCGTCCTAGAACAGAGGTCAATAAGCTCAAGTCAGAACTTAGAGGGTTACGAACACAGGGATTCGATATTACTTTGTACGAAAGACGATTCATAGAATTGTGCCTATTGTGTCTGAGAGCGTTCGAAGATGAGGAAGAGAAGATCGACGCGTTTGTGAAAGGGTTATCGGAGAGAATCCAAGAAGATATAAGTTCACACGAGCCTGCCTCCATACAAAAGGCATGTAGAATGGCTCACAAACTAGTGAACCAGATTGAGGGAAGAATTAAAGAACACACGGCCGAAGAGGCCAACGTGAAGCTAGTCAAAAGAAAGTGGGAGAAAAACGGTGATAAGAGTCACCAAAACAACAACAACTATCCCAACAATCGCAACATCAATTGTAACTACAACAAATGGCAAAACAACAACAACAACAACTACAACAATCATCCCAACAACAATAACAACCGCAACAACAACAACAACAACAACAATCAGAAGCAGCTATGCCAAAGGTGTGAAAAGTATCACTCGGGGTTCTGCAACAATTGTAAAAGAAATGGTCATAGCGCGGTGAAGTGTGAGGTCTACAGACCAGGGGTTAATAGAATGAAAGGAACAAATGGTGTCGGAACGAGTAATGGCGGAGCAAGTAGTGTCGGAGCAAGTTATGCCAATGTAGTTTGTTATAAATGTGGAAAACCGGGCCACATTATTAGAAATTGCCCGAACCAGGAGAACACGAATGGACAAGGCCGCGGAAGAGTTTTCAATATTAATGCGGTAGAGGCACAGGAAGACCCGGAGCTTGTTACGGGTATGTTTCTTATTGACAATAAATTTGCTTACGTTTTATTTGATTCGGGTGCGGATAGAAGCTATATGAGTAGAGATTTTTGTGCTAAATTAAGTTATCCATTGACGCCATTGGATAGTAAATTTTTACTTGAATTAGCAAACGGTAAATTAATTTCAGCAGATTATATATGCCGGAATCGAGAAATTAAACTGGGTAGCGAAATATTTAAAATTGATTTGATACCTGTAGAGTTAGGGAATTTTGATGTAATAGTTGGCATGGACTGGCTGAAGGAGATGAAAGCAGAGATCTTATGTTACAAAAATGCAATTCGCATTGTACGAGAAGAAGGAGAACCCTTAATGGTGTACGGAGAAAAGGGCAACACGAAGCTACATCTTATTAGTAATTTGAAGGCACAAAAACTAATAAGAAAAGGTTGCTATGCTGTTCTAGCACACGTCGAGAAAGTACAAACTGGAGAAAAGAGCATCAATGATGTTCCCGTCACAAAAGAATTTCCCGATGTATTTCTGAAAGAATTACCGGGATTACCCCCACATCGATTCGTTGAATTTCATTTAGATCTTGTACCAGGAGCTGCACCAATAGCTTGTGATCCTTACAGAATCACACCCAGCGAGATGAAAGAACTGCAAAGCCAACTGCAAGAACTATTAGAACGTGGTTTCATTCGACCAAGCACATCACCATGGGGAGCTCCTGTTTTGTTTGTCAAGAAGAAGGATGGTACATTTAGGTTGTGTATTGACTACAGAGAGTTTAATAAACTTACCATCAAAAACCATTATCCACTGCCGAGAATTGACGACTTATTTGATCAACTACAAGGCTCGTCGGTTTATTCGAAAATCGATTTACGTTCTGGATATCATCAAATGCGAGTAAAGGAGGATGATATTCCAAAAACTGCTTTTAGGACGCGTTATGGTCATTACGAGTTTATGGTTATGCCGTTTGGATTGACTAACGCACCAGCTGTGTTCATGTACCTTATGAACCGAGTGTGTGGGCCATATATTGATAAGTTTGTCATTGTTTTCATCGATGACATAATTATTTACTCAAAGAATGATCAAGAGCACGAAGAACATTTGAGGAAAGTGCTAGAAGTATTGAGGAAAGAAAAACTGTACGCTAAGTTTTCAAAGTGTGCATTTTGGTTGGAAGAAGTTCAATTCCTCAGTCACATAGTGAACAAAGAAGGTATCCAGGTGGACCCGGCAAAGATCGAAACCGTTGAAAAGTGGGAAACCCCAAAAACTCCGAAGCATATACGTCAATTTTTAGGATTGGCTGGTTACTACAGAAGATTCATCCAATATTTCTCCAAAATAGCAAAACCCTTGACTGCATTAACGCATAAAAGGAAGAAATTTGAATGGAAGGATGAACAAGAGAAGGCGTTTCAGTTATTGAAGAAAAAGCTAACTACGGCACCTATATTGTCATTGCCTGAAGGGAATGATGATTTTGTGATTTATTGTGACGTATCAAAGCAAGGTCTCGGTTGTGTATTAATGCAACGAACGAAGGTGATTGCTTATGCGTCTAGACAATTGAAGATTCACGAGCAAAATTATACAACTCACTATTTGGAATTGGGTGCTGTTGTTTTTGCATTAAAGACTTGGAGGCATTATTTATATGGGGTCAAAAGTATTATATATACCGACCACAAAAGTCTCCAACACATATTTAATCAGAAGCAACTGAATATGAGACAACGCATGTGGATTGAACTGTTGAATGATTATGATTTTGAGATTCGATATCACCTGGGGAAGGCGAATGTGGTAGACGACGGTTTGAGTAGAAAGGACAGAGAACCTATACGGGTAAAAGCTATGAATATAATTATTCGTACTAACCTTACTACTCAAATAAAGGAGGCGCAACAGGGGGTTATAAAAGAAGGAAAGTTGAAGAATGAGATACCCAAAGGATCAGAGAAACATCTTAATATTCAGGAAGACGGAACCCGATATAGGGCTGATAGAATTTGGGTACCAAGGTTTGGAGATATGAGAGAAATGGTACTTAAAGAAGCACATAAAACCAGATATTCACTACATCCCGGAGCGGGGAAGATGTATAAAGATCTCAAGAAAAACTTTTGGTGGCCGGGTATGAAAGTCGATATTGCTAAATATATAGGAAAATGTTTGACGTGTTCTAAGGTCAAAACTGAACATCAGAAACCATCAGGTCTACTACAACAACCTGAAATCCCAGAATGGAAATGGGAAAACATTACCATGGATTTCATTACTAAATTGCTAAGGACTGCAAGTGGTTATGATACTATTTGGGTAATAGTTGATCGTCTCACCAAGTCAGCACACTTCCTGCCAATGAGAGAAGATGACAAAATGGAGAAGTTGGCGCGATTGTATTTGAAGGAGGTTGTCTCCAGACATGGAATACCCGTCTCTATTATCTCTGATAGGGATGGTAGATTTGTTTCAAGGTTCTGGCAGACATTGCAACAAGCATTGGGGACTCGTCTATACATGAGTACTACCTATCATCCACAAACTAATGGGCAGAGTGAAAGGACGATACAAACGCTTGAAGACATGCTACGATCATGTGTTATTGATTTCGGAAACAGTTGGGATCGACACCTACCATTAGCAGAATTTTCCTACAACAACAGTTATCATTCTAGTATTGAGATGGCGCCGTTTGAGGCACTTTATGGTAGAAAGTGCAGGTCTCCGATTTGTTGGAATGAAGTGGGGGATAGACAGATTACGGGTCCGGAGATAATACAAGAAACTACCGAGAAAATCATCCAAATTCAACAACGATTGAAAACCGCCCAGAGTCGACAAAAGAGCTACGCGGACAGTAAAAGAAAAGATATAGAGTTTGAAATTGGAGAAATGGTCATGCTTAAGGTTTCACCTTGGAAAGGGGTTGTTCGATTTGGTAAACGGGGGAAACTAAATCCAAGGTACATTGGACCATTCAAGATTATAGATCGTGTCGGACCAGTAGCTTACCAACTGGAGCTACCTCAACAACTCGCGGCGGTACATAACACTTTCCACATCTCGAATTTGAAGAAATGTTTTGCTAAAGAAGATCTCACTATTCCGTTGGACAAAATCCAAATCAATGAAAAACTTCAATTCATTGAAGAACCCGTCGAAATAATGGATCGTGAGGTTAAAAGACTTAAGCAAAACAAGATACCGATTGTTAAGGTTCGATGGAATGCTCGTAGAGGACACGAGTTCACCTGGGAGCATGAAGATCAGATGAAAAAGAAATACCCGCATCTATTTCCAGAAGATTCGTCAACACCTTCAACAGCTTAAAATTTCGGGACGAAATTTATTTAACGGGTAGGTACTGTAGTGACCCGAACTTTTCCATGTTTATATATATTAATTAAGATTGATATTTACATGATTAAATGTTTCCAACATGTTAAGCAATCAAACTTGTTAAGACTTGATTAAATGAAATAAGTTTCATGTAGACAATTGATTACCCAAGTTGACCAGCGATTCACGAACGTTACAAATTTGTAAAAACTACATGTTGTGGTATATATAGACATATATATATGGTTGACATGAGATTATGATGAGTAAGTATCTCACTAAGTATATTAACAATGTGTGATATACATAAGATATGAGATTACTAAGTTAAGAAACTCGAAATGATATATATAACGATTATCGTTATGATAACGTCTACTAAATACATATGTATCATATTAAGATATTGATACACTTTATTTAACATGATAAAATGATATTTAAATATATCATTGTGTTAACAATGAGCTACATATGTAAAAACAAGTCTACTAACTTAATGATTTCGAAACGAGACATATATGTAACGATTATCGTTGTAACAACATTTAAATGTATATATATCATATTAAGATATATTAATATATCATAATATCATGATAATATAATAATTTAACATCTCATTAGATATAATAAACATTGGGTTACCAACATTTAACAAGATCGTTAACTTAAAGGTTTCAAATCAACATTTACATGTAATGACTAACGATGACTTAACGACTCAGTTAAAATGTATATACATGTAGTGTTTTAATATGTATTCATACACATTTGAAAGACTTCAATACTCTTATCAAAATACTTCTGCTTAACAAAAATGCTTACAATTACATCCTCGTTCAGTTTCATCAACAATTCTACTCGTATGCACCTATATTCGCACTCATACAATACACAGCTTTTAGATGTATGTACTATTGGTATATACACTCTAATGATCAACAATTCTACTTGAACTTGTTTTCGTGTCATGATTCGGCTTCAAGAACTTTCAAGCCATCCAAGGATCCTTTGAAGCTAGATCTATTTTTCTCATTTCCAGTAGTTTTATCCAGAAAACTTGAGGTAGTAATGATGTTCATAACATCATTCGATTCATACATATAAAGCTATCTTATTCGAAGGTTTAAACTTGAAATTACTAGAACATAGTTTAGTTAATTCTAAACTTGTTCGCAAACAAAAGTTAATCCTTCTAACTTGACTTTTAAAATCAACTAAACACATGTTCTATATCTATATGATATGCTAACTTAATGATTTAAAACCGGAAAACATGAAAAACACCGTAAAACCGGATATACGCCGTTGTAGTAACACCGCGGGCTGTTTTGGGTTAGTTAATTAAAAACTATGATAAATTTTGATTTAAAAGTTGTTCTTTTGGGAAAATGATTTTTCTTATGAACATGAAACTATATCCAAAAATCATGGTTAAACTCTAAGTGGAAGTATGTTTTCCAAAATGGTCATCTAGACGTCGTTCTTTCGACTGAAATGACTACCTTTACAAAAACAACTTGTAACCGGTAATTCCGACTTTAAACTTATACTTTTTCTGTATAGATTCATAAACTTAAGTTCAATATCAAACCACAGCAATTAGATTCACTCAAAACGGATTTAAAACGAAGAAGTTATGGGTAAAACAAGATTGGATATTTTTTATCTTTTTAGCTACGGGAAATGTTTAACAAATCTATACAAATCATATCCTAGCTAACTTATATTGTATTATACATGTATTCTAATATATTATGTAATCTTGGGATACCATAGACACGAATGTAAATGTTTTGACAAATCATATTGACCCATGTATATATATTATTTGGAACAACCATAGACACTCTATATGCAGTAATGTTGGAGTTAGCTATACAGGGTTGAGGTTGATTCCAAAAATATATATACTTTGTGAAATGTCCCGTTCTTATTGATTAAAAACGTTCCATATTAATTGATTTCGTTGCGAGGTTTTGACCTCTATATGAGACGTTTTTCAAAGACTGCATTCATTTTTAAAACAAACCATAACCTTTATTTCATAAATAAAGGTTTAAAAAGCTTTACGTAGATTATCAAATAATGATAATCTAAAATATCCTGTTTACACACGACCATTACATAATGGTTTACAATACAAATATGTTACATCGAAATCAGTTTCTTGAATACAGTTTTTACACAATATCATACAAACATGGACTCCAAATCTTGTCCTTATTTTAGTATGCAACAGCGGAAGCTCTTAGTATTCACCTGAGAATAAACATGCTTTAAACGTCAACAAAAATGTTGGTGAGTTATAGGTTTAACCTATATATATCAAATCGTAACAATAGACCACAAGATTTCATATTTCAATACACATCCCATACATAGAGATAAAAATCATTCATATGGTGAACACCTGGTAACCGACATTAACAAGATGCATATATAAGAATATCCCCATCATTCCGGGACACCCTTCGGATATGATATAAATTTCGAAGTACTAAAGCATCCGGTACTTTGGATGGGGTTTGTTAGGCCCAATAGATCTATCTTTAGGATTCGCGTCAATTAGGGTGTCTGTTCCCTAATTCTTAGATTACCAGACTTAATAAAAAGGGGCATATTCGATTTCGATCATTCAACCATATAATGTAGTTTCGATTACTTGTGTCTATTTCGTAAAACATTTATAAAACCTGCATGTATTCTCATCCCAAAAATATTAGATTTTAAAAGTGGAACTATAACTCACTTTCACAGATTTTTACTTCGTCGGGAAGTAAGACTTGGCCACTGGTTGATTCACTAACCTATAACAATATATACATATATATCAAAGTATGTTCAAAATATATTTACAACACTTTTAATACATTTTGATGTTTTAAGTTTATTAAGTCAGCTGTCCTCGTTAGTAACCTACAACTAGTTGTCCACAGTTAGATGTATAGAAATAAATCGATAAATATTATCTTGAATCAATCCACGACCCAGTGTATACGTATCTCAGTATTGATCACAACTCAAACTATATATATTTTTGAATCAACCTCAACCGTGTATAGCTAACTCCAACATTCACATATAGAGTGTCTATGGTTGTTCCGAAATATATATAGATGTGTCGACATGATAGGTCGAAACATTGTATACGTGTCTATGGTATCTCAAGATTACATAATATACAATACAAGTTGATTAAGTTATGGTTGGAATAGATTTGTTACCAATTTTCACGTAGCTAAAATGAGAAAAATTATCCAATCTTGTTTTACCCATAACTTCTTCATTTTAAATCCGTTTTGAGTGAATCAAATTGCTATGGTTTCATATTGAACTCTATTTTATGAATCTAAACAGAAAAAGTATAGGTTTATAGTCAGAAAAATAAGTTACAAGTCGTTTTTGTAAAGGTAGTCATTTCAGTCGAAAGAACGACGTCTAGATGACCATTTTAGAAAACATACTTCCACTTTGAGTTTAACCATAATTTTTGGATATAGTTTCATGTTCATAATCAAAATCATTTTCCCAGAATAACAACTTTTAAATCAAAGTTTATCATAGTTTTTAATTAACTAACCCAAAACAGCCCGCGGTGTTACTACGACGGCGTAAATCCGGTTTTACGGTGTTTTTCGTGTTTCCAGGTTTTAAATCATTAAGTTAGCATATCATATAGATATATAACATGTGTTTAGTTGATTTTAAAAGTCAAGTTAGAAGGATTAACTTTTATTTGCGAACAAGTTTAGAATTAACTAAACTATGTTCTAGTGATTACAAGTTTAAACCTTCGAATAAGATAGCTTTATATGTATGAATAAAATGATGTTATGAACATCATTACTACCTCAAGTTCCTTGGATAAACCTACTAGAAATGAGAAAAATGGATCTAGCTTCAAAGGATCCTTGGATGGCTTGAAAGTTCTTGAAGCAGAATCATGACACGAAAACAATTTCAAGTAAGATTTCCACTCGAAATAAGATTGTTATAGTTATAGAAATTGAATTAAAGTTTGAATATGATTATTACCTTGTATTAGAAACATAACCTACTGTAAGTAACAAAGGTTTCTTGATCTTGGATGATTACTTGGAATGGATTTAGAAAACTTGGAAGTAAACTTGCAATCTTGGAAGTATTCTTGATTTTATGAAACTAGAACTTTTGGAATTTATGAAGAACACTAAGAACTTGAAGATAGAACTTGAGAGAGATCAATTAGATGAAGAAAATTGAAGAATGAAAGTGTTTGTAGGTGTTTTTGGTCATTGGTGTATGGATTAGATATAAAGGATATGTAATTTTGTTTTCATGTAAATAAGTCATGAATGATTACTTATATTTTTGTATTTTTATGAGATATTTCTTGCTAGTTGCCAAATGATGGTTCCCACATATGTTAGGTGACTCACATGGTCTGCTAAGAGCTAATCATTGGAGTGTATATACCAATAGTACATACATCTAAAAGCTGTGTATTGTACGAGTACGAATACGGGTGCATACGAGTAGAATTGTTGATGAAACTGAATGAGGATGTAATTGTAAGCATTTTTGTTAAGTAGAAGTATTTTGATAAGTGTATTGAAGTCTTTCAAAAGTGTATGAATACATATTAAAACACTACATGTATATACATTTTAACTGAGTCGTTAAGTCATCGTTAGTCGTTACATGTAAACGTTGTTTTGAAACCTTTAGGTTAACGATCTTGTTGAATGTTGCTAACCCATTGTTTATTATAATAAATGAGATGTTAAATTGTTATATTATCATGATATTATGATATATAATATATCTTAGTATGATATATATACAGTTAAATGTCGTTACAACGATAATCGTTACATATATGTCTCGTTTCGAAATCATTAAGTTAGTAGTCTTATTTTTACATATGTATTTCATTGTTAATACACTAAATAATATATTTACTTATCATTTAACATAATTAACCAAGTGTATCAATATCTTAATATGATTCATATGTACCTAGTAAGACGTTATAACGATAATCGTTATATATATCGTTTTCGAGTTTCTTAATTTAATAGTCTCATTTTTATGTATATAACTCATTGTTAAAATATCTAATGAGATACATACTTATAATAAAATCATGTTAATTATATATATAACCATATATATGTCATCGTATAATTTTTACAAGTTTTAACGTTCGTGAATCACCGGTCAACTTGGGTGGTCAATTGTCTATATGAAACCTATTTCAATTAATCAAGTCTTAACAAGTTTGATTGCTTAACATGTTGGAAACACTTAATCATGTAAATATCAATTTCATTTAATATATATAAACATGGAATAGTTCGGGTCACTACAGTACCTACCCGTTAAATAAATTTCGTCCCGAAATTTTAAGCAGTTGGAGGTGTTGACGTATCTTCTGGAAATAAATGCGGGTATTTCTTCTTCATCTGATCTTCACGCTCCCAGGTGAACTCGGGTCCTCTACGAGCATTCCATTGAACCTTAACAATCGGTATCTTGTTTTGTTTAAGTCTCTTAACCTCACGATCCATTATTTCGACGGGTTCTTCAATGAATTAAAGTTTTTCATTGATTTGGATTTCGTCCAACGGAATAGTGAGATCTTCTTTAGCAAAACATTTCTTCAAATTTGAGACGTGGAAAGTGTTATGTACAGCCGCGAGTTGTTGAGGTAGCTCCAGTTGGTAAGCTACTGGTCCGACACGATCTATAATCTTGAATGGTCCAATGTACCTTGAATTTAGTTTCCCCCGTTTACCAAATCGAACAACGCCTTTCCAAGGTGAAACCTTAAGCATGACCATTTCTCCAATTTCAAACTCTATATCTTTTCTTTTACTGTCCGCGTAGCTCTTTTGTCGACTCTGGGCGGTTTTCAGTCTTTGTTGAATTTGGATGATTTTCTCGGTAGTTTCTTGTATTATCTCCGGACCCGTAATCTGTCTATCCCCCACTTCACTCCAACAAATCAGAGACCTGCACTTTCTACCATAAAGTGCTTCAAACGGCGCCATCTCAAAGCTTGAATGGTAGCTGTTGTTGTAGGAAAATTCTGCTAACGGTAGATGTCGATCCCAACTATTTCCGAAATCAATAACACAAGCTCGTAGCATGTCTTCAAGCGTTTGTATCGTCCTTTCGCTCTGCCCATCAGTTTGTGGATGATAGGCAGTACTCATGTCTAGATGAGTTCCTAATGCTTGCTGTAATGTCTGCCAGAATCTTGAAATAAATCTGTCATCCCTATCAGAGATAATAGAGATTGGTATTCCATGTCTGGAGACGACTTCCTTCAAATACAGTCGTGCTAACTTCTCCATCTTGTCATCTTCTCTTATTGGCAGGAAGTGTGCTGATTTGGTGAGATGATCAACTATTACCCAAATAGTATCAAAACCACTTGCAGTCCTTGGCAATTTAGTGATGAAATCCATGGTAATGTTTTCCCATTTCCATTCCGGGATTTCGGGTTGTTGAAGTAGACCTGATGGTTTCTGATGCTCAGCTTTGACCTTAGAACACGTCAAACATTCTCCTACGTATTTAGCAATATCAGCTTTCATACCCGGCCACCAAAAATGTTTCTTAAGATCCTTGTACATCTTCCCCATTCCAGGATGTATTGAGTATCTGGTTTTATGAGCTTCTCTAAGTACCATTTCTCTCATATCTCCAAATTTTGGTACCCAAATTCTTTCAGCCCTATACCGGGTTCCGTCTTCCCTAATATTAAGATGCTTCTCCGATCCTTTGGGTATTTCATCCTTTAAATTTCCCTCTTTTAAAACTCCTTCTTGCGCCTCCTTTATTTGAGTAGTAAGGTTAGTGTGAATCATTATATTCATAGATTTTACTCGAATGGGTTCTCTGTCCTTTCTGCTCAAGGTGTCGGCTACCACATTTGCCTTCCCCGGGTGGTAACGAATCTCAAAGTCGTAATCATTCAACAATTCAATCCACCTACGCTGCCTCATATTCAGTTGTTTCTGATTAAATATGTGTTGAAGACTTTTGTGGTCGGTATATATAATACTTTTAACCCCATATAAGTAGTGCCTTCAAGTCTTTAATGCAAAAACAACTGCGCCTAATTCCAAATCATGCGTCGTATAATTTTGCTCGTGAATCTTCAATTGTCTAGACACATAAGCAATCACCTTCGTCCGTTGCATTAATACACAACCGAGACCTTGCTTTGATGCGTCACAATAAATCACAAAATCATCATTCCCTTCAGGTAATGACAATATAGGTGCCGTAGTTAGCTTTTTCTTCAATAATTGAAACACCTTCTCTTGTTCATCCTTCCATTCAAATTTCTTCCCTTTATGCGTTAATGCAGTCAAGGGTTTTGCTATTTTGGAGAAATCTTGGATGAATCTTCTATAGTAACCAGCCAATCCTAAAAATTGACGTATATGCTTCGGAGTTTTTGGGGTATTCCACTTTTCAACGGTTTCGATCTTTGCCGGGTCCACCTGGATACCTTCTTTGTTCACTATGTGACCGAGGAATTGAACTTCTTCCAACCAAAATGCACACTTTGAAAACTTAGCGTACAGTTTTTCTTTCCTCAATACTTCTAGCACTTTTCTCAAATGTTCTTCGTGCTCTTGATCATTCTTTGAATAAATAAGTATGTCATCGATGAAAACAATGACAAACTTGTCAAGATATGGCCCACACACTCGGTTCATATGGTCCATGAACACAGCTGGTGCGTTAGTCAATCCAAACGGCATAACCATAAACTCGTAATGACCATAACGCGTCCTAAAAGCAGTTTTTGGAATATCATCCTCCTTTACTCACATTTGATGATATCCAGAACATAAATCGATCTTCGAATAAACCGACGAGCCTTGTAGTTGATCAAATAAGTCGTTAATTCTCGGCAGTGGATAACGGTTTTTGATGGTAAGTTTGTTCAACTCTCTGTAGTCAATACACAACCTAAATGTACCATCCTTCTTCTTGACAAACAAAACAGGAGCTCCCCATGGTGATGTGCTTGGTCAAATGAAACCACGTTCTAATAATTCTTGCAGTTGGCTTTGCAGTTCTTTCATCTCGCTGGGTGCGAGTCTATAAGGAGCACGAGCTATTGGTGCAGCTCCTGGTACAAGATCTATTTGAAATTCAACAGATCGATGTGGAGGTAGTCTCGGTAATTCTTTCGAAAATACATCGGGAAATTCTTTTGCGACGGGAACATCATTGATGCTCTTTTCTTCAGTTTGTACTTTCTCGACGTGTGCTAGAACAGCATAGCAACCTTTTCTTATTAGTTTTTGTGCCTTCAAATTACTAATAAGATGTAGCTTCGTGTTGCCCTTTTCTCCGTACACCATTAAGGGTTTTCCTTTTTCTCGTATAATGCGAATTGCATTTTTGTAACAAACGATCTCTGCTTTCACTTCTTCAGCCAGTCCATGCCAACTATTACATCAAAACTCCCTAACTCTACTGGTATCAAATTAATCTTAAATATTTCGCTACCCAGTTTAATTTCTCGATTCCGGCATATATTATCTGCTGAAATTAATTTACCGTTTGCTAATTCGAGTAAAAATTTACTATCCAACGTCGTCAATGGACAACTTAATTTAGTACAAAAATCTCTACTCATATAGCTTCTATCCGCACCCGAATCAAATAAAACATAAGCAGATTTATTGTCAATAAGAAACGTACCCGTAACAAGCTCCGAGTCTTCCTGTGCCTCTGCCGCATTAATATTGAAAACTCTTCTTCGGCCTTGTCCATTCGTGTTCTCCTGGTTCGGGCAATTTCTAATAATGTGGCCCGGTTTTCCACATTTATAACAAACTACATTGGCATAACTTGCTCCGACACTACTTGCTCCGCCATTACTCGTTCCGACACCATTTGTTCCTTTCGTTCTGTTAACCCCTGGTCCATAGACCTCACACTTCACCGCGCTATGACCATTTCTTTTACACTTGTTGCAAAATTTGGTGCAGAACCCCGAGTGATACTTTTCACACCTTTGGCATAGCTACTTCTGATTGTTGTTGTTGTTGCGGTTGTTATTGTTGTTGGGATGATTGTTGTAGTTGCTGTTGTTGTTGTTGTTGTTGTTGTTGTTGTTATTGTTGCTGTTGTTGTTGTTGGGCCGTTTATTGTAGTTGCGATTGATGTTGCGATTGTTGGGATAATTGTTGCGATTATTATTGTAATTGCTGGTGTTGTTGTATTGGTGATTCTTATCACCGTTTTCCTCCCACTTTCTTTTGACTTGCTTCACATTGGCCTCTTCAGCCGTATGTTCTTTAATTCTTTCCTCAATCTGGTTCACTAGTTTGTGAGCCATTCTACATGCCTGTTGTATGGAGGCGGGCTCGTGTGAACTTATATCTTCTTGGATTCTTTCCAGTAATCCTTTCACAAACGCGTCGATCTTCTCTTCCTCATCTTCGAATGCTCCCGGACACAATAGGCACAATTCTGTGAATCATCTTTTGTACGTGGTAATATTAAATCCTTGGGTTCGTAACCCTCTAAGTTCTGTCTTGAGCTTATTGACCTCGGTTCTGGGATGGTACTTCTCGTTCATCAAGTGCTTGAATGCTGACCACGGTAGTACGTACGCATCATCTTGTCCCACTTGCTCTAGATAGGTATTCCACCATGTTAACATAGAACCTGTGAAGGTATGCATAGCGTACTTCACTTTGTCCTCTTCAGTACACTTACTTATGGCAAACACCGATTCGACCTTCTCGGTCCACCGTTTCAATCCGATCGATCCTTCGGTTCCATCAAATTCCAAAGGTTTGCAGGCAGTGAATTCTTTATAGGTGCATCCTACACGATTTCCTGTACTGCTAAATCCAAGGTTATTGTTGGTATGTTGCGCAGCCTGTACTGCGGCTATGTTTGAAGCTAGAAAAGTACGGAATTCCTCTTCATTCATATTCACGGTGTGTCGAGTAGTCGGTGCCATTTCCTTCAAAATAGTCAAATGGAACAAGTTAATCATACAGAATATTAAGAGTAGTTAATAGTATTCGTAGCATAATATGAACTCATTTATAAAAGCTTTTTCTTCATATTAGCGTTTTATAAGTTTAAATTCGGGTAGTACCTACCCGTTAAGTTCATACTTAGTAGCTAAGATACAATTCAACTACTACAATTCTATATGAAAAACTGATTATAATAATATTTCGCGTTCAAACTTTTATACAATATTTTACAAACTTACAATACCGCTTATTTTACATAGAGCATGAAATATAGCACACAATAACTTTGATACAAGATAGTTGTGAAGATAATTCTATCTAGTACACAAGTCGTTCAGCAAAGGCAATAAAGACACGTAATTCATACGTCCAGAAACAAGTCATGCATTCTGGATTTACTAGGACTACTTCCCATCCTTGGTCTTGTGGAACATAACCGTTATGGCCGTTGATAAGACAGCGTTTTGTAACGTCGTCAAAGGGACGAGGGTTACGTAATGACCAACGGTCTCGTAATAACCTAAAAACCTGATTTCTTACCCCAATTACCGACTCCGTCACTTGTGGGAATGTTTTGTTTAATAGTTGTAGCCCGATGTTCTTTTTCTCACTTTGGTGAGAAGCGAACATTACTAACCCATAAGCATAGCATACTTCTTTATGTTGCATGTTAGCCGCTTTTTCTAAATCATGAAGTCCTATATTCGGATACATTGAGTCAAAATAATTTCTTAACCCGTTGCGTAAAATAGCATTTGGGTTCCCCGCAATATATGCGTCAAAGTAAACACATCGTAACTTATGGGTTTCCCAATGTGATATCCCCCATCTTTCAAACGAAAGTCTCTTATAAACCAAGGCATTCTTGGAACGTTCTTCGAATGTCTTACAAACTGATTTCACCGTAAATAGTTGTGCCGAAGAGTTCTGACCGACTCTAGACAAGATTTCATCAATCATGTCTCCGGGTAGGTCTCTTAAAATATTGGGTTGTCTATCCATTTTATGTTTTTATACTGTAAAATTGACAAGAGTTAGATTCATAAAAAAAATACTTATTAATACAAGCAATTTTTACATATATCATAAAGCATAAGCACACTATATTACATATATTACACCACACGAATACAACTATCTTATTACGACTCGCTCGTTTCTTCTTCTTCGGTTTTGGTTCGTTTTGCCAAGTTTCTAGGGATATATGATGTTCCCCTAATACGAGCTGTCGTTTTCCACAACGGTTTAGAAAAACCTGGTGGTTTAGAGGTTCCCGGGTCATTGTTACAACTTAAGGGCTTCGGGGGTTGACGATACATATAAAGTTCATCGGGGTTGGAATTAGATTTCTCTATTTTTATGCCATTTCCCTTATTATTTTCTTTTGCCTTTTTAAATTCAGTTGGGGTAATTTCTATAACATCATCGGAATTCTCGTCGGAATCCGATTCATCGGAGAATTGGTAATCCTCCCAATATTTTGCTTCCTTGGCGGAAACACCATTGACCATAATTAACCTTGGTCGGTTGGTTGAGGATTTTCTTTTACTTAACCGTTTTATTATTTCCCCCACCGGTTCTATTTCCTCCTCCGGTTCCTCCTCTTCCGGTTCTGATTCTTCTTCCGGTTCTGATTCTTCTTCCGGTTCTTCTTCGGGAACTTGTGAATCAGTCCAATATATATTCGACTCTTCGTTATTATTAGGTGAGTCAATGGGATTTGTGCTAGAGGTAGACATCTATCACACAATATCAAACATGTTAAGAGATTAATATATCAAATAATATATACATGTTAATAATATATAGTTTCCAACAAAAATGTTAAGCAATCATTTTTATAGAAAACACGGTCGAAGTCCAGACTCACTAATGCATCCTAACAAACTCGATAAGACACACTAATGCAAATTTTTTGGTTCTCTAAGACCAACGCTCGGATACCAACTGAAATGTCCCGTACTTATTGATTAAAAACATTCCATATTAATTGATTTCGTTGCGAGGTTTTGACCTCTATATGAGACGTTTTTCAAAGACTGCATTCATTTTTAAAACAAACCATAACCTTTATTTCATAAATAAAGGTTTAAAAAGCTTTACGTTGATAATCAAATAATGATAATCTAAAATATCCTGTTTACACACGACCATTACATAATGGTTTACAATACAAATATGTTACATCGAAATCAGTTTCTTGAATGCAGTTTTTACACAATATCATACAAACATGGACTCCAAATCTTGTCCTTATTTTAGTATGCAACAGCGGAAGCTCTTAGTATTCACCTGAGAATAAACATGCTTTAAACGTCAACAAAAATGTTGGTGAGTTATAGGTTTAACCTATATATATCAAATCGTAACAATAGACCACAAGATTTCATATTTCAATACACATCCCATACATAGAGATAAAAATCATTCATATGGTGAACACCGGGTAACCGACATTAACAAGATGCATATATAAGAATATCCCCATCATTCCGGGACACCCTTCGGATATGATATAAATTTCGAAGTACTAAAGCATTCGGTACTTTGGATGGGGTTTGTTAGGCCCAATAGATCTATCTTTAGGATTCGTGTCAATTAGGGTGTCTGTTCCCTAATTCTTAGATTACCAGACTTAATAAAAAGAGGCATATTCGATTTCGATCATTCAACCATATAATGTAGTTTCGATTACTTGTGTCTATTTCTTAAAACATTTATAAAACCTGCATGTATTCTCATCCCAAAAATATTAGATTTTAAAAGTGGAACTATAACTCACTTTCACTGATTTTTACTTCATCGGGAAGTAAGACTTGGCCACTGGTTGATTCACGAACCTATAACAATATATACATATATATCAAAGTATGTTCAAAATATATTTACAACACTTTTAATACATTTTGATGTTTTAAGTTTATTAAGTCAGCTGTCCTCGTTAGTAACCTACAACTAGTTGTCCACAGTTAGATGTACAGAAATAAATCGATAAATATTATCTTGAATCAATCCACGACCCAGTGTATACATATCTCAGTATTGATCACAACTCAAACTATATATATATTTTGGAATCAACCTCAACCCTGTATAGCTAACTCCAACATTCACATATAGAGTGTCTATGGTTGTTCTGAAATATATATAGATGTGTCGACATGATAGGTCGAAACATTGTATACGTGTCTATGGTATCTCAAGATTACATAATATACAATACAAGTTGATTAAGTTATGGTTGGAATAGATTTGTTACCAATTTTCACGTAGCTAAAATGAGAAAAATTATCCAATCTTGTTTTACCCATAACTTCTTCATTTTAAATCCGTTTTGAGTTAATCAAATTGCTATGGTTTTATATTGAACTCTATTTTATGAATATAAATAGAAAAAGTATAGGTTTATAGTCGGAAAAATAAGTTACAAGTCATTTTTGTAAAGGTAGTCATTTCAGTCGAAAGAACGACGTCTAGATGACCATTTTAGAAAACATACTTCCACTTTGAGTTTAACCATAATTTTTGGATATAGTTTCATGTTCATAATCAAAATCATTTTCCCAAAATAACAAATTTTAAATCAAAGTCTATCATAGTTTTTAATTAACTAACCCAAAACAGCCCGCGGTGTTACTACGACGGCGTAAATCCGGTTTTACGGTGTTTTTCGTGTTTCCGGGTTTTAAATCATTAATTTTGCATATCATATAGATATATAACATGTGTTTAGTTGATTTTAAAAGTCAAGTTAGAAGGATTAACTTTTATTTGCGAACAAGTTTAGAATTAACTAAACTATGTTCTAGTGATTACAAGTTTAAACCTTCAAATAAGATAGCTTTATATGTATGAATCGAATGATGTTATGAACATCATTACTACCTCAAGTTCCTTGGGTAAACCTACTGTAAATGAGAAAAATGGATCTAGCTTCAAAGGATCCTTGGATGGCTTGAAAGTTCTTGAAGCAGAATCATGACACGAAAACAATTTCAAGTAAGATTTCCACTCGAAATAAGATTGTTATAGTTATAGAAATTGAATTAAAGTTTGAATATGATTATTACCTTGTATTAGAAAGATAACCTACTGTAAGTAACAAAGGTTTCTTGATCTTGGATGATTACTTGGAATGGATTTAGAAAAATTGGAAGTAAACTTGCAATCTTGGAAGTATTCTTGATTTTATGAAACTAGAACTTTTGGAATTTATGAAGAACACTTAGAACTTGAAGATAGAACTTGAGAGAGATCAATTAGATGAAGAAAATTGAAGAATTAAAGTGTTTGTAGGTGTTTTTGGTCGTTGGTGTATGGATTAGATATAAAGGATATGTAATTTTATTTTCATGTAAATAAGTCATGAATGATTACTCATATTTTTGTATTTTTATGAGATATTTCTTGCTAGTTGCCAAATGATGGTTCCCACATGTGTTAGGTGACTCACATGGGCTGCTAAGAGCTGATCATTGGAGTGTATATACCAATAGTACATACATCTAAAAGCTGTGTATTGTACGAGTACGAATACGGGTGCATACGAGTAGAATTGTTGATGAAACTGAACGAGGATGTAATTGTAAGCATTTTTGTTAAGTATAAGTATTTTGATAAGTGTATTGAAGTATTTCAAAAGTGTATGAATACATATTAAAACACTACATGTATATACATTTTAACTGAGTCGTTAAGTCATCGTTAGTCGCTACATGTAAACGTTGTTTTGAAACCTTTAGGTTAACGATCTTGTTGAATGTTGTTAACCCATTGTTTATTATAACAAATGAGATGTTAAATTGTTATATTATCATGATATTATGATATATAATATATCTTAGTATGATATATATACAGTTAAATGTCGTTACAACGATAATCGTTACATATATGTCTCGTTTCGAAATCATTAAGTTAGTAGTCTTATTTTTACATATGTATTTCATTGTTAATACACTTAATAATATATTTACTTATCATTTAACATAATTAACCAAGTGTATCAATATCTTAATATGATTCATATGTACCTAGTAAGACGTTATAACGATAATCGTTATATATATCGTTTTCGAGTTTCTTAATTTAATAGTCTCATTTTTATGTATATAACTCATTGTTAAAATACCTAATGAGATACATACTTATAATAAAATCATGTTAATTATATATATAACCCTATATATGTCATCGTATAGTTTTTACAAGTTTTAACGTTCGTGAATCACCGGTCAACTTGGGTGGTCAATTGTCTATATGAAACCTATTTCAATTAATCAAGTCTTAACAAGTTTGATTGCTTAACATGTTAGAAACACTTAATCATGTAAATATCAATTTCATTTAATATATATACACATGGAATAGTTCGGGTCACTACACTTTGAGTTGTGATCTAGCCTGAGACGTGTATACACTGGGTCGTGGATTGATTCAAGATAATATATATCAATTTATTTCTATACATCTAATTATGGACAACTAGTTGTAGGTTACTAACAAGGACAGCTGACTTAATAAACTAAAAACAGTAAAACGTATTAAAAATGTTGTAAATATATTTTGAACATACTTTGATATATATGTACATATTTGTTATAGGTTCGTGAATCGACCAGTGGCCAAGTCTTACTTCCCGACGAAGTAAAAATCTGTGAAAGTGAGTTATAGTCCCACTTTTAAAATCTAATATTTTTGGGATGAGAATACATGCAGCTTTTATAAATGATTTACAAAATAGACACAAGTACGTGAAACTACATTCTATGGTTGAATTATCGAAATCGAATATGCCCCTTTTTATTAAGTCTGGTAATCTAAGAATTAGGGAACAGACACCCTAATTGACGCGAATCCTAAAGATAGATCTATTAGGCCTAACAAACCCCATCTAAAGTACCGGATGCTTTAGTACTTCGAAATTAATATCATATCCGAAGGGTGTCCCGGAATGATGGGGATATTCTTATATATGCATCTTGTTAATGTCGGTTACCAGGTGTTCACCATATGAATGATTTTTATCTCTATGTATGGGATGTATATTGAAATATGAAATCTTGTGGTCTATTGTTACGATTTGATATATATAGGTTAAACCTATAACTCACCAACATTTTTGTTGACGTTTAAAGCATGTTTATTCTCAGGTGAATACTAAGAGCTTCCACTGTTGCATACTAAAATAAGGACAAGATTTGGAGTCCATGTTTGTATGATATTGTGTAAAAACTGCATTCAAGAAACATATGTCGATGTAATATATTTCTATTGTAAACCATTATGTAATGGTCGTGTGTAAACAGTATATTTTAGATTATCATTATTTGATAATCTACGTAATGCTTTTGAAACCTTTATTGATAAAATAAAGGTTATGGTTGTTTTAAAAATGAATGTAGTCTTTGAAAAACGTCTCATATAGAGGTCAAAACCTCGCAACAAAATCAATTAATATGGAACGTTTATAATCAATATGAACGGGACATTTCATATTGTGTGCTATATTTCATGCTATATGTAAAATAGCGGTATTGTAAATTTGTAAAAATATTGTATAAAAGTTTGAACGCGAAATATTATTGTATTTAGTTTTTCATATAGAATCGTAGTAGTTGAATTGTATAGTAGCTACTAAGTATGAACTTAACGGGTAGGTATTACCCAAATTAAAACTTATAAAACGCTAATATGAAGAAAAAGCTTTTATAAAAGAGTTCATATTATGCTACGAAATACTATTAACTACTCTTAAATTCTATATGATTAACTCAATTCTTTTGGCTATTTTTGAAGGAAATGTCACCGACGACTCGTCAGAACTTGAACATGAGTGAGGAAGACTTCTGTGTTTTCCTTACTGCGAACATAGCCGCAGTGCAGACCGCAATGCAAAATAACAACAAGTTCTAGCAGTGGAACTAATTCCACAAGAAATCGGGTAGGATGCTCCTATAAAGAATTCACTGCCTGTAAACCTTTGGAATTCGATGGAACCGGGGGTCCAATCGGATTAAAACGGTAGACCGAAAAGGTTGAATCGGTGTTTGCCATAAGTAAATGTACTAAAGAAGACAAAGTAAAGTACGCTACGCATACCTTCACAGGTACTGCGTTAACATGGTGGAACACCTATCTCGAGCAGGTGGGACAAGATGCTGCTTACGCACTACCGTGGTCAGCATTCAAGCATTTGATGAACGAGCAGTATCGTCTCAGAAACGAGGTCAATAAGCTTAAGGTAGAGCTTAGAGGATTACGAACACAAGGTTTTGACATCACCACGTATGAACGACGATTCACAGAGTTGAGTCTATTGTGTCCAAGAGCGTTCGAAGATGAAGAGGAGAAGATTGACGCATTTGAAAAAGGGTTACCAGAAAGGATTCAAGAAGACGTGAGTTCACACGAGCCCGCCTCCATACAAAAGGCAAGTCGAATGGCTCACAAACTCATAAATCAGATTGAGGGAAGGATTAAAGAACAGGCGGCCGAAGAGGCCAACACGAAGCAAGTCAAGAGAAAGTGGGAGGAAAACAGTGACAAGAGTTACCAATATAACAACAACAACAACAACAATCACAACCACAATCGCAACAACTATCCCAACAACCGCAACATCGATTTATGTTCTGGATATCATCAAATGCGGGTAAAGGAGGATGATATTCTGAAAACAGCTTTTAGGACGCGTTACAGTCATTACGAGTTTATGGTTATGCCATTTGGTTTGACTAACGCACCAGCTATGTTCATGGACCTTATGAACCGAGTGTGTGGACCATATCTTGACAAGCTTGTCATTGTTTTCATCGATGACATACTTATCAACTCAAAGAATGATCAAGAGCACGAAGAACATTTGAGAAAAGTGCTAGAGTTGTTGAGGAAAGAAAAACTGTACGCTAAGTTTTCAAAGTGTGCATTTTGGTTCAAAGAAGTTCAGTTCCTCGGTCACATAGTGAATAAAGAAGGTATTCAGGTGGATCCAGCAAAGATTGAAACCGTTGAAAAGTGAAAAACCCCGAAAACTCCGAAGCACAAACGCCGATTTTTAGGGCTGGCTGGTTATTACAGGAGATTCATCCAAGATTTTTCGAAAATAGCAAAACCCTTGACTGCATTAATGCATAAAAGAAAGAAATTTGAATGGAAGGATGAACAAGAGAAAGCGTTTCAATTGTTGAAGAAAAAGTTAACTACGACACCTATATTGTCATTACCTGAAGGGAATGATGATTTTGTGATATATTGTGACACCTCAAAGCAAGGTCTCGGTTGTGTATTAATGCAACGAACGAAGGTAATTACTTATGCGTCTAGACAATTGAAGATTCACGAGCAGAATTATACGACGCATGATTTGGAATTAGGCGTGGTTGTTTTTGCATTAAAGACTTGGAGGCACTACTTATATGGGGTTAAAAGTATTATATATACTGACCACAAAAGTCTTCAACACATATTTAATCAGAAACAACTGAACATGAGGCAGCGTAGATGGATTGAGTTATTGAATGATTACAATTTCGAGATTCGTTACCACCCGGGGAAGGCGAATGTGGTAGCCGACGCTTTGAGTATAAAGGACAGAGAACCTATGCGGGTAAAAGCTATGAATATAATTATTCGTACTAACCTTACTACTCAAATAAAGGAGGCGCAACAGGGAGTTGTAAGAGAAGGGAATTTGAAGAATGAAATGCCCAAAGGATCGGAGAAACACCTTAATATTCGGGAAGACGGAACCCGATATAGAGCTGAAAGAATTTGGGTGCTAAAGTTTGGAGATGTGAGAGAAATGGTACTTAAGGAAGCACATAAAACCAGATATTCAATACATCCCGGAGCGGGGAAGATGTACAAAGATCTCAAGAAACACTTTTGGTGGCCGGGTATGAAAGCCGATATTGCTAAATACGTAGGAGAATGTTTGACGTGTTCTAAGGTCAAAGCTGAACATCAGAAACCATCAGGTCTACTTCAACAACCTGAAATCCCAGAATGGAAATGGGAAAACATTACCATGGATTTTATTACTAAATTGCCAAGGTCTGCAAGTGGTTATGATACTATTTGGGTAATAGTCGATCGTCTCACCAAATCAGCACATTTTCTGCCAATGAGAGAAGATGACAAAATGGAGAAGTTGGAGCGATTATACTTGAAAGAAGTTGTCTCCAGACATGGAATACCAATCTCTATTATCTCTGATAGGGATGGCAGATTTCTTTCAAGGTTTTGGCAGACATTACAGCAAGCATTAGGAACTCGTCTAGACATGAGTACTGCCTATCATCCACAGACTGATGGGCAGAGCGAAAGGACGATACAAACGCTTGAAGACATGCTACGAGCATGTGTTATTGACTTTGGAAACAGCTGAGATCGACACCTACCCTTAGCAGAATTTTCCTACAACAACAGTTATCTCTCAAGTATCGAGATGGCACCGTTTGAGGCACTTTATGGTAGAAATTTCAGGTCTCCGATTTGTTGGAGTGAAGTTGGGGATAGACAAATTACGGGTCCGGAGATAATTCAAGAAACTACCGAGAAGATCATCCAGATTCAACAACAGTTGAAAACCGCCTAAAGTTGACAAAAGAGTTACGCGGACATTAAAAGAAAAGACATAGAATTTGAAGCTGGAGAGATGGTCATGCTTAAGGTTTCACCTTGGAAAGGCATTGTTCGATTTGGTAAACGGGGGAAACTAAATCCAAGGTACATTGGACCATTCAAGATTATAGATCGTGTCGGACCAGTAGCTTACCGACTTGAGTTACAACAACAACTCGCGGCTGTACATAACACTTTCCACGTCTCGAATTTGAAGAAATGTTTTGCTAAAGAAGATCTCACTATTTTGTTAGACGAAATTCAAATCAATGAAAAACTTCAATTCATCGAAGAACCCGTCGAAATAATGGATCGTGAGGTTAAAAGACTTAAGCAAAATAAAATACCAATCGTTAAGGTGCGATGGAATGCTCGTAGAGGACCCGAGTTCACCTGGGAACTTGAAGATCAAATGAAGAAGAAATACCCTCATCTATTTCCAGAAGATTCGTCAACACCTTCAACAGCTTAAAATTTCAGGACGAAATTTATTTAACGGGTAGGTACTGTAGTGACCCGAACTATTCCATGATTATTTATTAAATGAAAACTATATTTGCATGATTAAATGTTTCCAACATGTCAAGCAATCAAACTTGTTAAGACTTGATTATTTGAAATGAGTTTCATATAGACAATTGACCACCCAAGTTGATCGGCGATTCACGAACGTTAAAAACTTGTAAAAACTACATGATGTTATATAAATGGATATATATATATATATGGTTAACATGAGATTATGATAAATAAGTATCTCCATAAATATGTTAACAATGAGTTATATACAAACAAATGAGATTATTGATTTAAGAAACTCGAAAATGATATATATAACGATTATCGTTATAACAACGTCTTACTAAATACATATGTATCATACTAAGATATTGTTACACTATATTTAACATGATAAAATGATAATTAAGTAAATCATTAAGTGTGTTAATAATGAACTACATATGTAAAAAAAGACCACTAACTTAAGGATTTCGAAACGAGGCATATATGTAACGATTATCGTTGTAATATTATTTTAACATATATATATGATGTTAAGATATATTTATACACCATGTTATTATGATAACATAACAATTTAACATCTTATTTAAGTATTATAACAATGGATTAATTACATTTAACAAAATCGTTAACTTAAAAGTTTCAAAACAACACTTACATGTAACAACTAACGGTGACTTAACGACTCAGTTAAAATGTATATACATGTAGTGTATTAATATGTATTAGTACACTTTTGAAAGACTTCAAGACACATATCAAAGTACTTCTACTTAGCAAAAATGCTCACAATTACATTCTCATTCATTTTCATCAACAATTCTACTCGTATGTACCCGTATTCGTACTCGTACAATACACAGCTTCTAGATGTATATACTATTGGTATATACACTTCAATGATCAGCTCCTTAGCAGCCCATGTGAGTCATTAAACATGTGGAAACCATCATTTGGCAACTAGCATGAAATATCTCACAAAATTACAAAAAATATTATAAATCATTCATGAATTATTTACATGAAAACAAACTTACACATCCTTTATATCTAATCCATATACCAATGACCAAAAACACCTATAAACACTTTCATTCTTCAATTTTATTCATCTAATTGATCTCTCTCAAGTTCTATCTTCAAGTTCTAAGTGTTCTTCATAAATTCTATAAGTTCTAGTTTCATAAAATCAAGAACACTTTCAAGTTTGCAAGTCTACTACCAAGCTTTCTAATCCATTTCAAGTAATCATCTAAGATCAAGAAACCTTTGTTACTTATAGTAGGTTATCTTTCTAATTCAAGATAATACTCATATTCAAACTTTGATTCAATTTCTATAACTATAAACTATCTTAATTCGAGTAAAAATCTTACTTGAACTTGTTTTCGTGTCATGATTCTACTTCAAGAACTTTCAAGCCATCCAAGATCCTTTGAATCTAGATCATTTTTTGTCACTTCCAGTAGGTTTACCTACTAAAATCGAGGTAGTAATGATGTTCATAACATCAATCAATTTATATATATATAACTATCTTATTCGAAGATTTTAACTTGTAATCACTAGAACATAGTTTAGTTAATTCTAAACATGTTCGCAAACAAAGTTAATCCTTCTAACTTGAATTTTAAAATCAACTAAACACATATTCTATATCTATATGATATGCTAACTTAATTATTTAAAACCTGGAAACACGAAGAACACCGTAAAACCAGACATACGCCGTCGTAGTGAAACCGGGGGCTGTTTTGGGTTAGAAAAATAAAAACTATCTTAATCTTTGAATTGGAAGTTGTTTTTCTGGAAAAATGTTATTACATATGAACATGATACTATATCCAAAAATCATGGTAAAACACAAAGTGGAAGTATGTTTTTCAAAATGGTCATCAAGATGTCGTTTTTTCGACGGAAATGACTACCTCTTTAAAAAATGAATTGTAACCTCTATTTCCAACTATAAAATTATACTTTTTCTGTTTAGTTTCATAAATTTCAGTTCATTATGAAACCATAGCAACTTGAATCACTCAAAACGGATTTGAAACGAAGAAATGACGGGTAAAACAAAATTGGATAAATTTGCTAGTTTTAGCTACGAAAATTTTGTAACAAATCTAGACTAAACATATCCTAACTAATTTATATTGTATTATACATATTATGTAATATTGGGATACCATAGACACGTATGCAATATTTTGACATATCATATCGACCCATCTATATATATATTTCGGAACAACCATAGACACTCTATATGCAGTAATGTTTGAGTTAGCTATACAGGGTCGAGGTTGATTCCAAAATAATATATATACTTTAAGTTATGATCTAGCCTGAGACTTGTATACACTGGGTTGTGGATTGATTTGAGATAATATATATTGATTTATTTCAACACATCTAACTGTAGACAACTAGTTGTAGGTTACTAACGAGGACTGCTAACTTAACAAACTTAAATCATAAAAAAGTAAAAAAAAATGTTGTGAATATATTTAAATCATACTTTGATATATATGTACATATTTGTTATAGGTTCTCGAATCGACCAGTGGCCAAGTCTTATTTCCAACGAAGGAAAAATCTGTGAAAGTGAGTTATAGTCCCACTTTTAAAATATATTATTTTTGGGATGAGAATACATGCAGTTTTATAAATGTTTTACAAAATAGACACAAGTGATCAAAATTAAATTCTGTGTTGAATTATCGAACCGAATATGCCCCTTTTTAGCTTGGTAGCCTAAGAATTGGTGTTTATTATAAATGCCACCAATTGACGCGAATCCTAAAGATAGATCTATTTGGCCCAACAAGCCTCATCCGAGTTACGGATGCTTTAGTACTTCGATTTATCATGTCCGATGAGAGTCCCGGAATGATGGGGATATTCTATATGCATCCTGTTAAGGTCGGTTACCAGGTGTTCATCATATGAATGATTTTTATGCAGATTGCATGTTGTTTATGAGAAATGGAAATATGAAATCTTGTGATCTATTATTACGATTTGATAAATTTATAGGTTAAACCTATAATTCACCAACATTTTTGTTGACGTTTAAAGCATGTTTATTCTCAGGTGATTATTAAGAGCTTCCGCTGTTGCATGCTAATTTATGGACAAGAGTTGGAGTCAGCATGCTTGTATAAGATTGTTTAAAAACTGCATTCGAAGACTTAAATTGATGTGTAACATTATTGTAAACCATTATGTAATAATCGTGTGAAAACGCTATATTTTAGATTATTATGATTTGATAATCGTCGTAATATTTTTAAACCATTATCGATAAAATAAAGGTTATGGTTTGTTTTAAAATCGAATGCAGTCTATGAAAAACGTCTCATATAGAGGTCAAAACCTCGTAACGAAATTAATTAATATGGAACGTTTATAAATCGATATGAACGGGACATTTCATATATGTTAGTCAATATATGTCTAACAATTTAGGTCAGGTCATAGTGTATCACAATCCTAATGCTCGAGACCGACATGCAAAAGTCAACAAAAGTCAACTTGACCCAAAATGACTTCCAAAATCTATACATGTTTATTATATAATTTAAATATAGTCATTTTATATATTTAAATATATTTATCAGATTTTATTAGAGTAAATAATACAAGTCATTTATTAATAAATAAAAATTTATATTAAAATTTATATATGATAAAAATATACTTTTATATATCTCAAGTAATAAAATTTATACAGTTCACTCAATATCGTAAAAATATAGTGGTATGTATTATTAATGTAATTATATTACGTGTGGTAAAAATATCTTTGTATCACGTATTTATTTGATAAAATAATATTGACAATAATAATAATAATGAGTAAAAGTTATATTATTTTGTAATAATAATAATTATTATTATTATTTTACTAGTAATAATAATAACAATATTTATTTACTACTGATGATATTAATTATAAAATGATAATTCTAATTATGATAATTTTAATAATAATAACAATACTTTTTAATATTAACTGTAATAATAATAATATTTTATATAAAAATAATAATTCTAATCAAAATGATAATTTTTAATAATAATAATAATACTAAAATGATAATAATAATGATATTTTATAATAACAATGATATTTCTATTAAAATGATAATTTTAACAAAAATGATAGTTTTAATATAAATGATACTTTTAATAATAATGAAAAAATAATGAAAAAATTATTTTTATCTAAATCATTATCTTACAATATTTTAATTTCATCATGATACTTATACTCATTATTTCCTAATCGATTTGTTTAATAGCTTTTAGTCCTCTTTTATATCACATTCATAATAATGATAATAATGGTAATCATAATAATTAAATGATACTAATATTAGTTTTAGTGATAACGATACTAATAATAATAATAATTATAATACTAATGATAATACTAATAATTATTATAATGATAATAATAATAATAATAATAATAATAATAATAATAATAATAATAATAATAATAATAATAATAATAATAATAATAATAATAATAATAACAATAACAATAATAATAATAATAATAATAATAATAATAATAATATTATTATTATTATTATTAATAACCTTAGTGATAATAACGATATTATTAATAATAACAATAACAATTTTAATGATAATACTCATATTGATAACGATGGCGATAATAATAATAATAATAATAATGACGATAATCATAACGACGATAGTAGTAGTAGTAGTAATAATAATAATAATAATAATAATAATAATAATAATAATAATAATAATAATAATAATAATAATAATAATAATAATAATAATAATAATAATATTAGAATTAATGATAATTCAGTTGACCATATCTTTTAATCCGTTCATCGAAACCATACGATATCTAAATGAAAAGTTATTAATTTTTCGCCAGCTTTCCAACGACATGCATATTATATACCTTATCTCAGTAGCATATGTATCAAATTGGTGATTTATCATAAACTATTTAACGACGAAATTAAGCATACAAGCATGCATAATCATATATACTCGAGCACTAGTCAGGGATACACTATTAATATATAAAAGATAAGATATGAATGCTCACGTATTAATATTGAGATTCAATATTGCAGGAAAGTACGTAGACGCAACGGAGATGATAAACACTAGGTTGATCTCAAGAGCTGTACCCCCAAACCATACTCATAACCTCCTTAGCTATAACCCATAATTTCCTTAACTCTATTCCGCTCGAAAAACTCGTTTTGAAAACACTTGAGCAGAACCTCGTCGTATTATTTTATGTGTAATACTAATTATAATATTACTAATACTACTAATAATAATAAGATTAATAATAATATTAATCTTAATAATATTAATAATATAAATAATAATTGAGAGAGAGTAATATATGTGTGTGTATGTAACGAAGCAGAAATGATCGAGCTTTTATAGATGATTTCTGAAACTGACCCCCATGCGATCGCATGGGTTTATAGGCCAAATGCCATGCGATCGCATGGCCATCTGATCCAGCTCACACTCGTTTGATTTTATCCTGCCGACAGTTTTTAATTAATATTATATATATTTATATATAGTCTAATTAATTCTATATATATATATATATATATATATATATATATATATATATTATATTTATGTGCATAGTTAAATTGTAATTTTAGTTCCAAAGACTTGTACATTGTCACTCGACCAATGTCACGGTTCCAGTTTTTCGAACGCCCTTTTCTTATGTTTAGAAAACTTGTTCGATACATTACGTGACGTGTACTTTTATCAATAATTAGACTTAATCATCGATAAACTATATTACTCAAAGTATATCTTTTACATTTTCTTCAATATTTCATCGTCTCATTATTTACTAAAATATATTTAATAATATTATTTTTAAATATTTAATACAAGAAATCTAATGAAAATGTTTTATATATAAGTTAATATTTTTAAATAATATATTTTTATTTGTAAAAATATATATATATACTAATGTTAGGAAATATATAATTTTGTATGTCTTTAAAACATGATATATATATATATATATATATATATATATATATATATATATATATATATATATATATATATATATATATATATATATATATATATATATATATATATATATATATATATATATATATATATATATATATATATATATATATATATATATATATATATATATATATATATATATATATATATATATAGTTGAAATCTATATTTAATAACATTCAGTTTTTTAAAACTAATTATATTCAAAGCTTATTATATATATTTTGAAATCGTTTAAATAATAGAAAGTATTATTTCGTAACGTTTGCATTTTAAAGCTTAAGATTGATATAATTCTTAAAAACATTTTAATAATCAAATTATATTATATTCAAAATCATTTTATTATAAAGTTTATAATAAAAGTCTATCATATCGAAAAACGTTTTCGTTTAAGAAAGTAAAATCATATATAAATCATAACAGTTTTCAAGTTTTTAAATTACCGTTTGATGATGAAGCGTAGGATAATGTCCAATGGTTAAATAACGTATAAAATAATCTTAATGTAAAACGTTGATTACTCAACTTGTCACAATCCGACATCTAAGTTATCTACATTCTACATTCTTACTTTCACATTAAATAAAATGAAGGTTAAATAATTATCTTATCCAAGTCACGGGGAAAATATTGTAAAGTATGAATTGAAAATCAAATAGGAATTTCCACTAACCCTTGTCTAGTTCCTGACAATTGACACTTTGTTCTCATTTGTAAAGCACTTTACTAATTATTCCGAATATCGTTAAAAAGGACAGATTTCTTTAAATCACAGTGGACCTCACAACAGAGACCCATAATCATATCATAATGTATCTGGTAATTCAGTCATTTGATATTATATTTTAATTCCTTCGATAAATATATTAATCATATATTGAAATAAATACGTTCATGTAAAGTATTATACATCTAATACTTTGTTATAATTTTCAAGTTATAATATATATACATCTATATATACATATTCATATACACATAAATGTTCGTGAATCGTCGAGCACAGTCAAAGGGTAATTGATTACATGAAAGTAGTTCAAAAATTTTGAGATTCAACTTTACAGACTTTGCTTATCGTGTCGGAATCATATAAAGATTAAGTTTAAATTTGGTCGGAAATTTCCGGGTTGTCACAGTACCTACCCGTTAAAGAAATTTCGTCCCGAAATTTGATTGGGATGGTCATGACTGACAAAAAGTATGTTTTCATGACGCATACGAGCTGAAAATTAGAGTTTTATCATCAGCGAGTAATATGGATAAAATAATTTTTTTATATGAAGCATACGAGTGAAGTTATCACAAAAGAGTGAAATGAGTAAATGCAGGTTCGTCTTAACCGGTGACGTAGTCACGGTTGATTTCCAGAATTCAAGGAATTTAAAGAAAATCTTCGTAATAAGATTTGGTTCTTCGGTAATTAAGGAAATTATGATCTTCTTTGGTTAAATGTAATAATCTGTTTCGATTTCCCTGTCGGATATTTTACTATAAATCCACTCCCTTCGTTTCCTTATTTCCACAGCTCACACCTTCTTATTCTTTCTTCTTCAATTCATACTTCTAAAACATTTGTCAATATGCTCCATCCGGTTCTAATTCTGGATATATTCCTGACCTTTGTATCTGTCATTCTTCTTTTTCATTTACCACCGGAGGAATTTATTTTCTTCTATTATTACCTTGGGGTTATAGTGTTTTTAATTCTCCCGTGTCTTTACATTGCAATACGTATTGATATACACGGTTTGTAATTGTTGTCAGGCTTTATATTTTCCTTTATATTTTGGAGTTCCACACTTTTGTTTTCTCTTCCCGACTTTAAGTCAAGCGAATAATGGTCCAGAATTAGTAGGTATGAAGTTTCGAATGAACATGACTAATGTTCTAAGAGAGAGATTGTAATAGTACGATCTTGATTGGTTAAATTATCAGAATTCAAGAGAAAAAATAGAACTATCAGGAAGATATGTTCTCGATATGTTTGGAGATTAGGTAGAATGTAAGAGTCGCGTAACATGGTATATGATGACGTTATGGTATGTGAATCATCACTTTCCATTAGAAACTCAGCATGACTTACTGTAATATAATCACGTTGATCAAGTGTCATTATATTATACTAACTCATGCTTCAGTTCCCAACACTACTTCAAAACTTTCATATTTTAAATTCGAATTTTTCAGAATTTAGAAACTAAAACAGTTTCCTTTATGATGTAACACTGATAGTGCGAAGAGATAATTGATTTCAGGTAAGGATAGTTATGAAAATATCTTCAGAAATGTCAAGAATATTTATAATGAAAGATACGATGATATCTTAGAATTTCTAATATTGAAGGATGAGGAAGAATATCTGTCCGTAAAAGTTTAGAGTCGGGAGCAAGGTATTCGTTAATGGCTTCAGCAGATACTGAATCCTTTGGATTCTTTGAGGACAGGTTTAGTCTTTTTAATTTGTCCACAGCCTTCTTCATAGTTTGCTTAATCCGTTTTACAGTTCCAAACCGTCTCTTTTTCTGAGCGTTGCTAACACATTATTCCTTATCATTAAACTTTTAACTGTTACGGTTGTCTACAGTTTATGCTGCTTCATTCAGCTTTTTCAAAATTCAATGTATTGATTCGTAGACTGGGTGTTTTTCAGAATTGAAGATCATAATTTTAGGAGATAAATGTTATATGTATATATATAACTGTTGATGTAGAAATGCTACGAGTTTCGAAATAATGATTGATGATTCCTGGTAGTTGGTGTGGCAATTATTGTTACAAAATGTAGATGAGTACATGATAGGGTTTTGATGAATAAATATAGTGATTTTACACCACAGAGTAATGAAGTTGCTGGTACATCTGCTGATAATATGGTAGAATATAAAAGGTTCCCCGGTAACAATGATGAAGAAGGGCAACTTATATATCAAGGTTATAATAAGGCTAATCTGATTGAAAAGTCAAAGTTGACTTGCTGGAGCTGTGACAAAATTAGCTACTTTGAAAAGGAAAGGTAATGTTATTTTTGATAATAAATGCCAAAGGATTTGACACAGTTATGTGTTAAGCTGTTACTGAGGTTTCAAGAGTTTTCTAGGTGCATAACTATTATGTCTAAATCTTTCTTTTCGTAGATAACGTGTGGTTGGATCATCTTCTCGATTGTTCATTAGTTGAGGTGTCTTCAGGAATTTCGCAGATTGTCATCATCAATATCCAAATGATGAAATCGCCGTGAATCTTGAATGATTCTAATATCTTTCTGGGTTTCATGAATAAATGTGATGTTCTAGCACAGTTTTGGATTCAAAGTATGACTTTGAAAGATGTAAGAATCTAAGAGTGATGTTTTCTGTTAAATCTTGACTTGGACTATGATCTATTAAAATCAGAATATGTAATCAAGTTTGGATGCAAATGGTTGTTTTGATTTCTATGAAAGAATGTATATCGTTGTGAAAGTAGTGGGTATATTTGATAATTTTCTGAATCAGAATCGAAGAATGTAACATATTAATTGTGAACTTAAATATTTCTTGGGTATTACCTACCCTTTAAAAAAATTTCACTAGTAATATTTTGTACAATAGAATTTTTATTACAGTCTTTATGAAAATATATGTATGTATATTTTCTTCAGATATAATACAGATTTAATGAGTTAATATCATATTAAGCTCATTTGATTTTTGGCTGAATTTAGAAATGAATAATCTCTAAAACATTAGAGATTACATAATTTTCGCGGAGTATTTTACTAATGTAATCAATACTTTATTATATTCTTATTGGCATTCCTTGGTGACGGATGTTGATGCTTTTGAATTCTTGCGAACTTCGTAAGGTACAAATGATGTTGTCTAGAAAGTTTCGAGTACATCGAAGATGAAAGTGTAAAATCAAATATATAATTGATTAATACACTTGGTTTATTATGAAATGGAATTCATTGAGTTTGAAACAGAGATTGTAGTTAACGATGGTTAAGTCGTTAATGAAGGATGTACATCATTGCATATTAGTAATATGAACTAGCCGAATAGTATCTACCCTTATTTAATTCATACATAATAGCTTAGTACGAAAAATATTATAGTTTTCAAAATTTATATATATAAGATATACATATAAATTCTTCAGAGGGATTGAGTTAATACTTCATAACTCGTTGATACAATATACTCGTTGTTGATTAGTGATGATGTTCGCGGTGATTATGGAACTGGCGGAGATTATGCTGTTGCAGGTGTTACTGATACTGGTGATGCTGACAGTACTGTTGGTGCCGGTACTACTGGTGCTGGTGATGTTGACGATACTGTTGATGCTGCTGGTATATCAGGTCTAGTTTGTAAATCACGCACCATTCCTATCAGGGTTTCTATTCTCCCTTTTATCATCTCTATCCATTCCACTCATCTGATTTACGGTTAGAACTAGAATAAGTAATCTCTAAAACTTTTAGAAACTACATATTCTCTACAGAAAATTTCTTCAAGAGAGTGATAAATCAATATTTCATTGTTTGTTGTTGTTGATACTCCTTGGTATCTATGGTGCGTATGACGTTGATGCTCGAAGTACAGATTGTGATGTTGCGGTATGGGCTGCGGATGTGGTTGTTTGTGGTGGTAATGATATTGTTGGTGTTGATGATGGTGGTACTGTTGATGCCGGTGATACTGCTGGTGCTTGTAACCTTTGCACCATATTCTCCAAAGCCACTACCCGAGCGCAAAGCTCGTTGACTTCTTCTATTACACCAGGATGATTGTCGGTTCCGATGAGCGGATGAATAAGGTTTAGAATTTGGGATAGTATATAATCATGGCGAGATATTCGGGAAATGAGGGTGAAAATGATGTCTCGGACCGGTTCACCAGTAAGTGCTTAAGGTTCTTCACCAAGAGGGAAATTTAGTGGGTGGAAAGGATCACCTTCTTCCTGTCTCCATTGATTAAGTTGACTACGAACCCATCCCCAATTCATCCAGAATTGATGATGGCTGATTGGTTGATCCATTTCGGTTACACTGCTTTCGGAGCTCTAGTGGAAATTCATATCGGAATCCGAGGAACTTGAAGTAGTCGAGGGATCCATCTCGTACGATCAGGGAAATGAATTTTGATATGTAATAGATTATAGCATTTAGTTTGATATTCTTCAATACATATTTTACATATGTATATATAATACCAAGATCCCAAAAGTTACGGAGAAATTTTCAAAAGATGTCAGACAGAGTTTCCTGTAATAGATATGTAAAGATATGAATTTGTCTATACACTATCTATGCAATGAATGCAGTAAGACGCGTCAAGACTTAAGATGATAAACAGGTAATTTTCGACAAGAAATTATAAGCAAAACTTTTTGACATGCAGACACGGTCGAAGTCCAGACTCCCTAATGCATCTTAATAACTATCTGTTAGACACACTAATGCAAGATCTGGTTCACTAAGACCACCGCTCTGATACCACATGAGAGGACCCGTCCTAATCTATAAGGATGAATATAATAACATATGGTTCCATTGCGAGGTATTTGACCTCTATATGATACGTTTTCTAAACATTGCATTCGTTTTTAAAAGACAACTTTCATTACAATGATAATTGACAATTATAAATGCCATTTCACAATATCTCCAAACTATAAATGACTTAATCTGTCATTTATTTAATAACAATCTTTATGAACTCGTATGACTCGAATGCAATGTCTTTTGAAATATGCCATGAATGACTCCAAGTAATATCTTTAAATTGAGCAAATGCACAGCGGAAGATTTCTTTAATATATGAGAATAAATGTGCTTAAAAGTGTCAACCAAAAGGTTGGTGAGTTCATTAGTTTATCATAATCAATCATTTCCATAATTTTAATAGACCACAAGATTTCATTTTTCATAAATAACATTACACTCGCAAGTGTATAAAAATCATGAACACTTGTTAACCGAACTAACAAAGATGCATATAGAATATCCCCCGCATACTCGCAAGTATACTATATAATGGCAATCGCAATCACCTTTTAAATCGAAGTACTAAAGCATTCCATTTTCCAGAATGGGGTTTGTTAGGCCCATAGATCTATCTTTAGGATTCGCGTCAATTAGGGTGTCTGTTTCCTAATCCTTAGGCTACCAAGCTAAAGGGGGCAATACTCTATTTCGATAATCCAACCATATAATGTAATTTTTGAGTACCTGTGTCTATTTCGTCAAACATTTATAAAACAGCGCATGTATTCTCAGTCCCAAAAATATATATTGTAAAAGCATTTAAAAGGGAGTAATGAAACTCACGATACTGTATTTTGTAGTAAAAATACATATGACGGCATTGAACAGGTGTAGGGTTGGCCTCGGATTCACGAACCTATATTAAGTATATATATTTATATGTTGGTCAATATCTGTCTACCAATTTAGGTCAGGTCATAGTGTATCACAATCCTAATGCTCGAGACCGACATGCAAAAGTCAACAAAAGTCAACTTGACCCAAAATGACTTCCAAAATCTATACATGTTTATTATATAATTTAAATATAGTCGTTTTATATATTTAAATATATTTATCAGATTTTATTAGAGTAAATAATACAAGTCATTTATTAATAAATAAAAATTTATATTAAAATTTATATATGATAAAAATATACTTTTATATATCTCAAGTAATAAAATTTACACAGTTCACTCAATATCGTAAAAATATAGTGGTATGTATTATTAATTTAAATATATTATGTGTAGTAAAAATATCTTTGTATCACGTATTTATTTGATATAAATAATATTGATAATAATAATAATAATAATAATAATAATAATGAGTAAAAGTTATATTATTTTGTAATAATAATAATAATTATTATTATTCTACTAATAATAATAATAACAATATTTATTTACTACTGATGATATTAATTTTAAAATGATAATTCTAATTAGGATAATTTTAATAATAATAACAATACTTTTTAATATTGACTGTAATAATAATATTTTATATAAAAATAATAATTCTATTCAAAATGATAATTTTTAAAAATAATAATACTAAAATGATAATAATAATGATAATTTATAATAACAATGATATTTCTATTAAAAATGATAATTTTAACAAAAATGATAGTTTTAATATAAATGATACTTTTAATAATAATGATAAAAATAATGAAAACGGTATTTTTATCTAAATCATTATCTTACAATATTTTAATTTCATCATGATACTTATACTCATTATTTCCTAATCGATTTGTTTAATAGCTTTTAGTCCTCTTTTATATCGCATTCATAATAATGATAATAATGGTAATCATAATAATTAGATGATACTAATATTAGTTTTAGTGATAACGATACTAATAATAATTATTATTATAATACTAATGATAATACTAATAATTATAATAATAATAATAATAATAATAATAATAATAATAATAATAATAATAAAAATAATAATAATAATAACCTTAGTGATAATAACGATATTATTAATAATAAAAATAACAATTTTAATGATAATACTCATATTGATAACGATGACGATAATAATAATAATTATTATTAAATAATAATAATGACGATAATCATAACGACGATAGTAATAATAATAATAATAATAATAATAATAATAATAATAATAATAATAATAATAATAATAATAATAATAATAATAATAATAATAATAATAATAATAATATTAGAATTAATGATAATTCAGTTGACCATATCTTTTAATCCGTTCATCGAAACCATACGATATCTAAATGAAAAGTTATTAATTTTTCGTCAGCTTTCCAACGACGTGCATATTATATACCTTATCTTAGTAGCATATGTATCAAATTGATGATTTATCATAAACTGTTTAATGAAGAAATTAAGCATACAAGCATGCAAAATCATATATACTCGAGCACTAGTCAGGGATACACTATTAATATATAAAAGATAAGATATGAATGCTCACGTATCAATATTGAGATTCAGTATTGCAGGAGAGTACGTAAACGCAACGGAGATGATAAACACTAGGTTGACCTCAAGTGCTATACCCCCGAACCATACCCATAACCTCCTTAGCTATAACCCATAATTTCCTTAACTCTATTCCGCTCGAAAAACTCGTTTTGAAAACACTTGAGCAGAACCTCGTCGTATTATTTTATGTGTAATACTAATTATAATATTACTAATACTACTAATAATAATAAGATTAATAATAATATTAATCTTAATAATAATAATATAAATAATAATATAAATAATAATTGAGAGAGAGTAATATGTGTGTGTGTGACGAAGCAGAAATGATCGAGCTTTTATAGATGATTTCTGAAACTGACCCCCATGCGATCGCATGGATTTATAGGCCAAATGCCATGCGATCGCATGGCCATCTGATCCAGCTCACACTCGTTTGATTTTATCCTGCCGACAGTTTTTAATTAACATTATATTTATATTTATATATATATTCTAATTAATTATATATATATTATATTATATTTATGTGCATAGTTAAATTGTAAATTTAGTTCCAAAGACTTGTACATTGTCACTCGACCAATGTGACGGTTCCAGTTTTTCGAATGCCCTTTTCCTACGTTTAGAAAACATGTTCTTTACGTTACGTGACGTGTACTTTTATCAATAATTAGACTTAATCATCGATAAACTATATTACTCAAAGTATATCTTTTACATTTGCTTCAATATTTCATCGTCTCGTTATTTACTAAAATATATTTAATAATATTATTTTTAAATATTTAATATAAGAAATCTAATGAAAATGTTTTATATATAAGTTAATATTTTTAAATAATATATTTTTATTTGTAAAAATATATATATATATATATATATATATATATATATATATATATATACTAATGTTAGGAAATATATAATTTTGTATGTCTTTAAAACATGATATATATATATTTATATATATATATATATATATATATATATATATATATATATATATATATATATTTGAAATTTTTATTTAATAACATTCAGTTTTTTAAAACTAATTATATTCAAAGCTTATTATATATATTTTGAAATCGTTTAAATAATAGAAAGTATTATTTCGTAACGTTTGTATTTTAAAGCTTAAGATTGATATAATTCTTAAAAACATTTTAATAATCAAATTATATTATATTCAAAATCATTTTATTAAAAAGTTTAGAATAAAAGTCTATCATATCGAAAAACGTTTTCGTTTAAGATAGTAAAATCATATATAAATCATAACAGGTTTCAAGTTTTTAAATTACCGTTTGATGATGAAGCGTGGGATAAAGTCCAATGGTTAAATAACGTATAAAATAATCATAATGTAAAATGTTGATTACTCAACTTGTCACAATCCGACATCTAAGTTATCTACATTCTACATTCTAACTTTCACATTAAATAAAATGAAGGTTAAATAATTATCTTATCCAAGTCACGGGGAAAATATTGTAAAGTATGAATTGGAAATCAAATAGGAATTTCCACTAACCCTTGTCTAGTTCCTGATAATTGACACTTTGTTCTCATTTGTAAAGTACTTTACTAATTATTTCGAATATCGTTAAAAAGGACAGATTTCTTTAAATCACAGTGGACCTCACAACAGAGACCCTTAATCATATCATAATGTATCTGATAATTCAGTCATTTGATATTATATTTTAATTCCTTCGATAAATATATTAATCATATATTGAAATAAATACATTCATGTAAAGTATTATACATCTAATACTTTGTTATCGTTTTCAAGTTATAATATATATATATATATATATATATATATATATATATATATATATATATATATATATATATATATATATATATATATATACACATAAATGTTTGTGAATCGTCGAGCACAGTCAAAGGGTAATTGATTACATGAAAGTAATTCAAAAATTTTGAGATTCAACTTTACAGACTTTGCTTATCGTGTCGGAATAATATAAAGATTAAGTTTAAATTTGGTCAAAAATTTCCGGGTTGTCACAAGTTTTGGGTTAGAAGACTAATTGGCCATGTTAGGGCTTGTAATTTGGGTATAATCACTAGGATTAGTGATTATGTTGGTGTTGGAACACAAATGGGTGTGTGTAAAAGCTTAATTTTGAAATGGGCCAGAATTAGGGTTTGTGACTTGATTTGGGGAAGACAAGTTTCTAACACTTGTGTTTTGGTTTAATTAGCGTTATAGGACCATATTCACTAGTGTTAAGTGATTATTGGTTAGTTTGGGCACGGGTTGTGCTTGGAAGTGCAATTGGGTCATAATTGCACTAAGTGTCAATTTGAGTTGGTTTGTAATCCACCCTAATTGTGTTGTTTGTTATGTGATAAATGGAATATGTACTTTCCATTGGCAATTTGAGGATTTGGCTTTGCATTCATCAAGGCGACAAGGTGAGTGTAAATATATTATATGCGTATGTATGCATAGGATGGGTGCGGGTAGGGTAGAGTGATCCTTGTGCGTTCGGTTTCACTTTACATGTGTGTGGGATGATGGACCCCGTGAGTTTAGGGTCCACGTGGCACGTTTGTGCGTTTTGAGTTACCACCCTTAGGGTAGTGAATCTCGTGAGTTTTCAGATTCACATTAACAAGTAGGTCAACCCCGTGATGTTGTTGAGGTGATTTGGGTAGTGAATCACATGTGGTTTAGGATTCACAATGTCGCGTGTGGTTTCGGACATTTTCCATTGTTGATGTGATGACTTATGGTAGTGAATCTCGTGTGATTTCGGATTCACTGGGGCGCGTGTGGTTTCGGCCAACCCTATTGTCGTTGAGGTGAAGGTAGTGAATCGCGTATGATTTCGGATTCACTAGGGCGCGTGTGGTTTCGGCCAACCTTCATGGGTTTGAGGTTAAAGGGGTTAACCTTGGGGATTTTGGGCATATATATATATATATATATATATATATATATATATATATATATATATATATATATATATATATATATATATATATATATATATATATATATACCAATTGTTGTGTTGTAGCTAATCCTATAGATTTGGCATGGTGGTACGTAGTGTATAGCTTGCTTAGTTATACGTGGATGCAATATGTATTTATTACTTGTGTCGGTGATACGTATTCATTTTATGCATATGTATGTATATAGTATGTTTATCCTCACTGAGCTTTTATAGCTTACCCTCTCGTTATTTACATTTTTATAGATTTGCAAGGTGGAGGCGGCAAAGGTAAGTACGGGGATTAGTGGACTACCGTGTGTTGCTTTAGAAGACTTTGCTTTTGGATTTGACTTATAATTGGGTAGTGCAATCCCAATCGCTATGCTCGGTCTTTTGTTGTAATTAAACGAAATGGGTCAAAATTGTCACGTCCTTGTATTTATGGGTCGTTGGAGTCCCGAGGGTCGTAATACTCTTTTTGTCATTTAAAACCCGTTTGTGTATTGTTTGAAAATGGTTAAACTTAGTTTGGGCCAATGAAACTTGATTTGGTTGAAAATGGGTTGTCAAGTTATATTGATGGGTTGACCGTGTTTCCAGCTTTAGAGCGACGCGCAAATGCTCGATACCTGATGGTCAGTTCTGGTCACAAATTCTGCTTTGAAACTTAGTTATAAGCCGCACCGCGCATATGGGTCTGGCGTGCTGCACCGTTTATAAAAAAAAAAAAAACATGTTTTCTCGTAAAGTGTTTTGGGGTCGTTACAAAGAGCCTCTTCCCTTTCGTTGTATCATTTGTTGAAGATGTTTTCTAGTTGAAAACGTTTCCCGTTTTATATAAGTATTCGTTAATTTTGTGGAAAAAAAAAATTAAATAAATAAAAAAGACTTGATTGAAAATATCAAAATGCCCATTTAATTAATTAATACATTTTTAGCACAAGTCTACCAATGATCCACATTACTTCCAAATGAATATCCACATGGTTGGTTAACCAAATGATTTGGCAATCTAATTACCAACAACAAAATAACATCTAAACACATACATGATAACAAGTCTTAATTTCCAGTTTTGAAATATTACAAGTTAGTTAACCTTTTCGAATGTGGAAGAAGGAAGAGCAGCAGGATCAAGTTCAAATAATCCTTTTGGTACACCTTCTCTTTCCGTTCCACTCATTCTATAACAAGGAACCATGTGACCAAATCTGTACTTTTCACTCTCCGTTATTATCGTCGTCTCTTCACCCTCTTTTCGTCTAAAAAGACACACGAAACCGTTCACTTTTTCCAAATACGATACACGAACACCCACTTTTTCATCATAATCCGATAAAATTTCTACAAAATCATATTCGTACTTTCGTTCTTCTTCTTCTTCATCATCTGAGTGCCACGTCATAGACCAGTTCCGAAAAAGTGCCCACGTCTCCCCTTTTTTTGGAGTTATGTAAAATGTCCCCCCTTTTTGACCTGTTTCCCATGTGACCAAATGCGAGAAGGAAAAAAGATTTTCAGCCTTATCGTTTTTGCCACGTTTAAACGCTCCACAAGAAACGGGTAAATCTTGTTCAACCCATTTCTTTTCATCCGGGGTTACCGGATCAGGTTTCAACCATTGTATTTGCAATTTAAACCCTGATGCAATCTTTTTAATGTAAGCATAGAATCTGGGCATAGCATCTTGAGTATCGTAACAAGCCCATACCTGACCCACACAAAAACACTCTTCTTTTCTATCTTTATCAAAGTCACTAAACTCTGGATCCGGACATTCATATGTTTCAGGTTCGGTTTCTATTTCCATTTCTTCTTCTTCCGAATCGTCATCATTGTTTTCTTTATCATTTTGTTGACGCTTTTTTGTGTCGGTTTCTTTCATTTTATCTTCTTTTTTCACCTTGTTTTTCGAAAAAGTGTCTCCTGTGTCACTCTGTTCAGATACGTCACTCTTCTTTTCTTGTTTCGATAGCATCTCATCATCATCATCATCATCTTTATCATCATTATCATTATCGTTATCAATATCAACATCAACATCAACATCAACATCAACATCAACATCAACATCAACATCAACATCAACATCAACATCAACATGATTTTCTTTGTACGAAACGTTTCTTTTTGCACGTGACGATCTCCGAGGCTGCTCACCAAAATACTGATAATCCTGATTATCAACGTTATTTTCCACGCCGTTTTCGTCACTATCGCTGTGTGTTTCTACATCTTCTTCTTCCTCTTCTTCTGATTCAGATCTTTCACTACTGTCGGAAGTTTCATTACCGTCAGAACTTTCACTCGATTCATCTACTCTCTTTTTCCGTTTTCTGTTCGTATTTCCTTTTGCCTTCGGATCATCTTTTTTCTCATATGCTGCTGCTGGTTTTGCTTTATAACTCGGTTGCTGATATTGAGTTTGAGTTTGGGTTGTACTTTGTGCATTAGAAGCAGTACCACCATGGCCATTCAAGTCAAAAGCAGTGAAAGATTTTTTGCAATTTTGACAATTAATAACTTTGTTAACATCTGTTCTATAAAATTCATACCTAACCGAACAAAATACACAAACCGTCCAAAAAGTCAACGGATTCGTTTGAGTTTGAGGCATAGGCTGATGTGGCGCCGGCTGATGTGTAAAATGAAAATTACCAGGTGGGCGGACCCCAGTAAAATTAACAGATTGATGGATATTACTAGACGGCCTGGTTGGTTGTTGTTTCGGAGGGGCCCACTTTGGAGTTGAAACATGATTTCCACAAGTTCTACGTTTGCAATCATGCAATGTTCTTTTTTCAGGGTCCAAAAGTACTCGTTGAGCTTCACCAATTAGCTTAAAAGCATCAGTAGAACCAGAAAACATGTTCTTATCGGGATGTAATACAAGTGCTAACTTTCTATATTGTTTTTTAATTGACAGCTCATCAGCAGAAGGTTCGATTTTCAGAATTCCGTACCAGTCTTTATCGGTACCGTACGATTTCTTCTCGGCCGAACAGTGTACTTCGCATACGGCTATCATTTGGGATATGTTTTCGAGTTCGGAATAAAGAGATTGGGCCTTCATCGCAATCTTTAGGGCCCCGTTAAAGTCCTTAATCTCCATTTTCTTCTCTGCGAGCCACTTCGCCCGCAACGCTTCCTCTTTGTTGCAATCCATCAATAAGACTTCAATCACCTTCACTTCATTAATTAAATTAATTTAAATTTAAATAATTAAATTTGGCTATTTACATGTTAATCTTAATATACACAAATCAGGTCATCAGAGATACGTACGTATGTATGTATACACACGCACATATATGAATTCAACTCAATATAAACATATGTACGTATATGATTCCACTTTCTTTATATTTTATTTGTATATATTAAAGATTCTATTAATGGATTAAGTAGGATGCTATAAATAAATGGGTTTTTTCTATTATTTACTTCATGAGTTTACGGCGTGTCAAGCAATCTTTAAGATGATTACAGAAGAAAAAAAAAAGGAAATACACTTCATCCAATATTTAAACCAGTTCTATAGCATCCAAAGATATAACTGTTTAATCAATTATAATCATGTAAATTCAATTAAATTCAATGGTAATATAATAAAATAACAGCCAGAGAGACCACTACCTCATACGACAATGTATGTCAAATTTTGTCGTTAACTGAGTTGGTTGAAATAAAAGCTGCTTTGATAGTTCCAGCTGCAAAAAGTCAATAATTCTTTCATTCTTTGTAAGGGAATCAAGCAAAATTAAATTATTAGTTACTTTTATAATACATCCATTAGATATTTCTTCACATATTCAATTAGCCTATCATAAATCAGCAAAATAACCACAACTTGCAGTACCGATCTTTAACATCAATCTATAGGTATTTATATCATTTTCTAATTTTCAATATTTGGGGTTCAAGAACAAGATGACACACATGCATTTAGTTACTTATTAGTTGGTCAAAAGCAGTAACTATTCAAGCATACACCTTCCTTTTTTTATAAAAACCATCAGATACATGACAACATTCGAAAAAATCAAAAGGGATGAGTCGACAATAAGGTGCACATTTCTATATTCTAATTTTTGTAAATATTTTTCAGATTTAAAATATCCTTAAATCAAATTTTTCCATTTATATGATTAAACAGTGTACGATGATCGACTCAACCACTATCAATAAGACTACGAAAAAACTTCTATGTATACATTTTGAATATTAAATTGGAAAATAGTCCTCCAATTGTAGGTTAACACGAACTTCTTAAACAGTCACTTCACCATCAAACTTAAATACACTCGCTATCACAAAAGTTTTTATTAAACTAATTCGTGACTTACTTGTAACTCATATTAACAAATCATATGAACTGGAAAGGACGAAAAAATGCTTAAGTCAACGTTTTTAATCCCAATAACATCAAAAGTTAGAATCATACAAAAAACCCCTCGATGTGTGATTAACTCCTCAATCGTCAAAAGAGGAAATATTATTAAAGCTAATAAAAGACTAATAACTAATTAGATTAATAGTTAGGTCTATAAACTAGGTTAACAACGTACTGGTTTTAATATACTTTGTGATCCTAGTATCGCTAGGGTGTGAGTCGGGGATACTTTAAAGATCAAAAGGTGAAACATATAACTCATCAGTTAATCATTATTCGAAAACGTAATCTGTCAAGGATGTTAATTAATAACGTATTGAACCTTATTTATACGTTTTTCATATTAAGCATCCTGTCATACTTATAAGCTCCAAGATAAGAGTAACTAATATGTGCAACACAACGATTAACACTCGTTAAATCATAAAGTAAAAATTAATTGGTCACATCATGCCATCGCGGAACAAAATATTGGAATACACATATGTTGTTCATTTCCAACATAAGAATAAGAAATGAAAAAAAAAATAAAAAAATAAAGACACCAGCATACTTTTCATATAGTGGAATGAAAACAAGAAACAGGGCAAAAAAGTTTTCAAGGATCGAAAAAGGCAAAAACTAAAAACAGTTACGTCATATTATATTCAAACAACAGTTCCTAGCTGGAACCATCAAATATTTCAAGCTGCAAGGTTACAACATTATAACTAACCACTAACCACAATCATTCAACAATAGCATGATAAAGGTTACACATACAACACTCCTATAAATCACCTCTAAGTAAACAATTTGATTTTAAGTGAGTCGTGAATCCCTAAAAATGATTAGTCAAACTTAAAAAAAATTAGGGTAACCTAAAATTGAACAACTGAAATAATAAAAGGTAAAACCTGGATTATAATAAAAAGTAAACAAATTAAACAAGAAATTTTACCTTTTGGTGTTAAACTCGTGACGATTGCACAGGAAATCGATGAAAATTTAAGGACCGGCTACTGACAGCAAAGCGAAGTATGGGATGGGTGCCCAAGGTGATTTTGCCCTTTACAGGAACAAAAAAGGGTCAATAGTTGGGGGTGCCTGGTAGTGATTAGGCAAGTTTGAACGGGCTGGGCCCCAATAGAGAGTTTTGGGCATGGCCCGATAGAGGGTTTTGGGCATGGCCCAATAGGGGGTTTTTGGGTTTGGCCCGATAGGGGGATTTTGGGCTTGGCCCAATATGGGTTTTGGTCATGACTCGATCTGAAATTTTGGGTTGTGTTGGGCTCAAACATGACCAGACCATTTTCAACCGTGGCGATGATATCACAGGCATTTTGGCCAAAAAGTGTAAAAAAAAGTGCAAACTGACTGTGAATAGGCACTGACATTTTTTAACCGGTGTGCAAGTCTTTTGTGTCAAATATTGAGTAGGATGATGTGGTAAAATCTGATTGGAAATAGGGTAAGAAAAAATAAATTAATAATAATAAATATATATTAATTAAAATTAAAAACTATGTGACTGGATGAGGGAGGAACTCACAGACACAAATAGCTCGTCACCTCCATGATTAACGAAATATGGAGGAACAAACTGACGCCCCGTGAGTGGCTGTCAGATTTTATCAGATGTTGCCAACTAGGACTAACGGAGCAAAGAAACGCCTGGCTGGAGGTGGTCTTACGGTCACCCCACATTTTTTTTATCCAAAAAGCCCTCGTAAATGGTAAGAGACTCATACAATGTACGAACATCATGAATCTCAGTATTGTAAAATTAAGGTCGCGACCCAAATGTTTACCGTCATGAACGACAAAATTTAGGTCGAGACCCAAATGTTTACGGTCATGACCAAGAAACTCGGCATTCGCAAATCACAAGAAAATTTCTTGCGACTTGCAAATGGTAGATTTTTAATACATATTGTGTAAACGATTTATTTGACAAGAGAAAATTCAAATATCTCGGTCGCTAGTGATATGTGATCTTTTTTGCGATTTGTGAGAATATTTTACTTAGAAAATGATTTTCTGGCCTACTCAAATCAACCTAATATTTAACCTACCAAATCAACAATTGACAAGTGTATTATTTTTTTTCAATTATTTTAATTAGTATTTAATCTTTTGGGTTGTTTCTAAACTGCCCTTTTATAAGTATTTACAGAGTACGTATTATTATGATCCCTCATAAAAACCCTAACGATTTATGTTCTACGCCTCTCGCTGGTTTTCATTGATTGCAAGCTTTTTCTCTCATTGAATAAGAATAAAAGGTATTCTCCAAATCCCATACCGAATCCCATGTGTGGGTTGAGGTTCGAGGCATTCCGGCGATGTTTGTTTCTAGTGACAACATTATTAAGGTGGCCGAATTTGTGGGCAAAGTTTTGTTGGTCGCAGAAGCTTCGGCTAATATGAGTAATGTTGTATCCTCTTTTTATAACGACCCGTCCTAATCCATCTGGACGAATACATTACATTTGGTTACATCGCGAGGTAATTGACCTCTATATGATACATTTTACAAACATTGCATTCGTTTTTAAAAGACAAACTTTCATTTCATCGACAGTTGACGGAATGCATACCATTTCATAATATATCCAACTATAATTGACTTAGTAATAGTCTTGATGAACTCGACGACTCGAATGCAACGTCTTTTGAAATATGTCATGAATGACTCCAAGTAATATCTCTAATATGAGCAATTGCACAGTGGAAGATTTCTTTAATACATGAGAATAAACATGCTTTCAAGTGTCAACCAAAAGGTTGGTGAGTTCATTAGTTTATCATAATCGATCATTTTCATCATTTTAATAGACCACAAGAATTTCATTTCATTTCTCATAAACATACGTCCCATGCATAGAGACAAAAATCATTCATATGGATTGAACACCTGGTAACCGACATTAACAAGATGCATATAAGAATATCCCCTATCATTTCGGGAAATCCTTCGGACATGATAAAAACGAATTCGAAGTACTAAAGCATCCGGTACTTTGGAAAGGGGTTCGTTAGGCCCAATAGATCTATCTTTAGGATTCGCGTCAATTAGGGGTGCACTAATTCTCAAAATTAGTGATGTTCCCTAATTCTTAGGCTACCAAGCAAAAAGGGGCATATTCGGCTTCGATCATTCAACCATATAATATAGTTTCGATTACTTGTGTCTATTTCGTAAAACATTTATAAAAATTGCGCATGTATTCTCAGCCCAAAAATATAAAGGGCAAAAAGGTAAATGAAACTCACTGTACTGTATTTTGTAGTAAACATACATATGATGACATTTGAACAATGCAGGGTTGGTCTCGGATTCACGAACCTCAGCGAAGTAGTTCTAAAAAAACATGCCCAAGTCCGGGTTTGAACCCGCGACGTCCCGCTAACCCGATATATCCTTAACCACTCCTTTGACCTCGCTTTTTACGATTATAACTAGGATTTTAATTTAATTAACCCGGTCCTATCTGTTTCCCTTTCTCTTTTTCTTCTTCTAAACTGGATCGACTAGGGACATTTAACAACCATCATCATCTAAACTATATCATCTTCATCTCATTGCTTCGTGATCATAATCATAAATCATATCATAATCAAGATCATTCATATTATTATTTCCATAATATATTTCCATCATCATCAATAACATTTATAACCTAAAATCATAATCACTATCACAATGACCTTCGGTCATCATCCTTCGTTAAAATCATACATCACGACTTCTACATCTTCATTCATTATACATTTTATCAAACCGCCACCATTGTAAAAAAAATGAACACTTCGGTATATTAGCAAACATCACGAGCCCAACTAGTTAGTCCAGTAGCAAATGAATCAGTAGCCCAAATTTGCGGCCCAACTGAAAAACGAAATAGGCCATCGGCCCAACAGGAAACTTACATAGGCCCGGTTAAATTATAAGCCCGCTAAGGAAATCTTCACAAGCCCACAGATCACAAGAGTTTACGATTGTAAGAGAAAGGCAGGATAATTTGGTTAGTCACGTGGGACTTCGTTGTCTTTACAGTGTATACCATTTCATGATTATCTTTAATATAACCATCCCCATCAATGTATTAATATCACTAATGAATTAATTTGACAAGTGGAGAAAGTGTCGGCCAACAAAAAGGAGAAGAGCACTCAACTTCTTATCATTATTTTTATATCAATATCACTATTTTTGTTACTTTAATAGAGATAGAATTAGCAGCAGGCTGCAGGAGAGTTGTTTGGTTTGTGGGTTCACTATGGTAAACAGCTACAGTAAACAGAAAAACAGATGCATTCGTGGGTTCTTATTGGGTTTTTGAAATAGAAACAAAGAAGAGGATGAGAAGATATTGAAGTGGTCATGGTGGTGTTGGTGTTTGATGACCGGAGCAACAATGAAATGATTTGTGTGGTGTTTTTCGAATAAAAACTGCAACAGAATAGAATAATAGAAGCTGCAGTAATCTTACTAGTTGGATATGGTGGGCTGTGGTTTGTTTACGTGAGCTGATCCAGGAAACAGAAGAAGTCGAGCAGAACCGAAGTTGTGTGGTGTTTGTTGGTGACAGAATACAGTAACGAAGAAGGAACAGCTCAGTTTGCTTTAAAGAGTGTTCAATGATGGTTGTTCAACTTGGTGGTGGTCGAATTAAGGTGAAGGTGGTGAGATTGTGATGGTTCTCGGATGAGAAGCGGAGAGAGAAAAATGGTGGTGTCGATTAGATGGAAGAGGGTGGTGATTTCAAACATAAACGCGAGTGTTGGTGGTTGCTCATGGTTTAAAGATGGTGGTGTGATCGAATAGCAAGGCTGCAGTAACAGTAACAGTATCTAATTTAGATGATGGTGATCGATATTTTGGCGATAATGGGTGTTAGGGTGGTGATGATATGATTGTCGTGAAGGTGGTGCTGCAAACGAAACAACGAATAAAATATGTCGAACGATTTCAAGGATGGTTTAACATGAAGCAGATGATGACGAGGGTGGTGTTTCCCGGTGATGGTGGCAGTTGTGGAGGTGGTGATTCACTATGGTGGTGTCGGGTTTTTGCAGTAAAGGAGAAACAGATAGATAGATTGAAGCAGAAAGAGCAGTTTGGTTTATACTTATATTATTGTGAGTAATCAATTGGTCGACAGCATTCAATCACAAACAGGCATTCAATCACAAACAGTAGAAAACGTGTAACTGATACATGATAGATTATTCGCCATTCTTTGTTTTTATTTTATAATTAATTTTAATAATTAATAAATATATTAATAATAATAATAATAATAATAATAATAATAATAATAATAATAATAATAATAATAATAATAATAATAATAATAATAATAATAATAATTAATCATAATGTTGAAAGATTGAGATTGAGAGGAACGGTTAACAAACACAACACAGTAATAAACGAAAATATCAAAGTTCCTACAGTGAAGCCATCCAGGTTTTTAAACTCTTGTACCGACAGTTTTAACTCGAATATATATCGTGTCCATTGCTAAATAGTTTAATATCTAAAAGTGTTCCTAAAAAATCCCAAATTTTCAATTTAAATCCCTTTATTTATTCTGGTCATTACCTGTTTGAAACTTGATCAAAAAGGTTCGATAATTATTTATTTTCTGTTCCAATTTATATGTACGGAGTACAAAAACTTAGATTGAAAAGGTAAAAAAAAAATATTTATCAAAACTATTATCTTTTTAATCAAATTTTGGAACAACTTTTATTTTAAAACTTCATATATATATATTAGACCTATTTTAAAAATAATTAAACGTCAACCGAAAGTTACAGACATTTACCATTTAAGCTCAAAATTAATTATATTTAATATACACTATGTATATATATATAAACAGTTGTAAATAACAAAATTTACTACGCAAACAAATATATATTAAATAATTAAATTAAATATAACAACATATATATATACAAGAAATATACATATAAAATAATAGTTTTTATTACAATGTATTTTATTGTAGATATTTATTTATACCAATAAATGTTATATAATAGTTTATTATTGTTCATGTTATTATATATATTATACATATATTTATATATACACATATTTATATATATATATCCACATATTTACAAGCAATAGTTCGTGAATCATCAGGGACAGTCGAAGGTCACATGAATATATGAAAATAGTTCAAACTTTTTGAGACTCATCATTACAGACTTTGCTTATCGTGTCGAAATATATAAAGATTAAGTTTAAATTTGATCGGAAATTTCTGGGTCGTCATAGTACCTACCCGTTAAAGAAATTTCGTCCCGAAATTTGAGTGAGGTGGTCATGGCTAACCATAAAAATGTTTTCATGACGAATATGAGTTGATAAATAGAGTTTTATCATTATTGAGTAATATGGATAAAACAATTCGTTTATTCGAAGAGCACGAATGAAGTTAACACAAAAGAGTGAAATGAATAAATAAAGTTTCGTCTTAACTTTTGACGTTGTCCTGGTTGAATTCCGGAATTCAAGGGATTAAAGAAAATCTTCGAAATCTAGAAGATTTGATTCTTCGACGGGTAAGGAAATTAAGATCTCTATAATTAAATACGGTGATCTGCCTTGATTACTCTGTCTAATATTTCCATTATAAATTAAGCTCTTCTGTTCCATTATTCTCACCATTCCTATACTTTTTTTCTTAGTTCATACATCCAAAAGATTGTGAAAAGGCTTAATCCCATTCTAATCCTTGATATTTTCCAAATTACCATTTCTGTCATCCTTCATTTTCAATCTTCCACCAGAAAATCTGTTTACTTCTACTATTACCTTGGGGTGATATTATCCTTAATTATACCGTGTCTTTATATTGCTATTCGTATTAATATCCACGATTTGTAATTTATGTGTTGTTATCGGGTTTTATATTCTCCCTTATATTTTGGAGTCCCTGCTTTCGTCTTCTATAATCATTGTCATTCACAGTTAATGCTCTCTCTTATTTGCTGTGATTTATACCCCCTTTCTATTTCGGAGCTCCATGCTTTTGTTTTCTTTTCACAAGTATTGGTCCAGAATTCGTAGGTATGGAGTTTCGACTCATCATAATATACAAGGTAGAAAGGAAAGGTAGTAGCACGATTTGATTTGTGAAATTACCAGAATATTCAAAAAAGACCGAATCATCAAGAAAAATATTTTCTGGTTATGTTTGGAGGTTAAGTAGAATGCCAGAGTCGTGTAACATGGCACATGATGATGTTATGATCTGTGAATCATCACGTTCCATTAGAAACTCAGCATGACTTACTGTAACATAATCACGTTGATCAAGTGTCATTATATTATACTAACACATGCATCAATTTCCAACACTACTTTAAAATCATTCATAATTCAAACTCGAATTTTAAAGAAATTTAGAAACTAAAGTAGTTTCCTTTATGATGTAATATAGATAGCGCGAAGAGATAAATAATTTCGGACGAGAATATTTATGAAAATATCTTCATAAATATCGAAGATATTTATGATGATATTTTGGAATTTCTAAGTTCGATGGTGGATGAAGAAAGATTTTTCGCAAGATTTTAACATGAGTACGGAGCAAGATATTCGTTGAAGGTTTCATCGGATCCAGAATTACCTGGATTCTTTGAATATATGGTATGGTCCTTGTATTTGACCTTGGTCTCCTTCATGGTTTGTTCAATCTGTTTTTCAGTACCAAATTTTCTATCGAGCGTTCCTAACACTCCTTTCTTTATCATCAAACTTTTGGCCGTTTAGACTATCTACAATTTTTCTGTTTCCTCTGCATTTAATGCTACGATATCTGAATCATCGGTTATCAATCCGAGGTGGTTTCAGGAGAATTGTGTTTTTAGATGATTAAACGCTGATGGTAATATGGTGAAATATAAAAGGTTCCCCGGTAACAATAAAGAACACGCATATATATCAAAGTTATAATATGGTTGTTTCGAACGAAAAGTCGAAGTTGATTTGCTGGAGCTGTGACAAAATTTGCTACTTTGAAAGGGATTACTAAGTTATTTTGGGTAATAATAATGCTTACAGGATCAGGTACGAATTCGTGTAAAACTTTTACTTCGATTCCGAGAGTTTTTTTTCCAAGCGCATAACTATATGCATAGATCTTTCCTTCCGTAAATGAAGTGTGGTTGGTTCATCATCTCGATTGAGGTGTTTTCAAGAATCATGAAAGGTTTGAACGCAGATTGGAATCGTCAAGATACAAATGAGGTTTAAGTTGAAATCAAGTGGCAAACTTGAAGAAATGTTTAGTTTCATATGTTATAATCAATATTTTAATTCATTTTAATTGTCCAATGTTGGTAGTCCACAGTTAGCAGTCCACAGTTACTAAGTCAATAATTCATATATATATAGTTTATAATATTCGAATTAATTAATACGTATCGTGACCCGTGTTCATGTCTCAGACTCGATCACAACTCAAATTATATATATTATTTGAGAATCAACCTCAACCATGTATAGCTAACTCAAGCATTACAGCATATAGAGTGTCTATGGTTATTCCAAATAATATATATATATATATATATATATATATATATATATATATATATATATATATATATATATATATATATATATATATATATGTATATATATATATAACATATATATATGTATATATATATAACATATATATATATATAAATATATACATATATATATACATATATATACATATATATATATACACATATATATATACATATATATATATATATATATATATATATATATATATATATATATATATATATATATATATATATATATATATATATATATGCGTCGATATGATATGTCAAAACCTTGTATACGTGTCCCGATATTTAAAGTGCGTAAAATAAATACAGAAATTAAATGACGATAAATAAAATTGCGAGAATTAAAATTGCGATAAATAAATTGCGATAATTAAAATGTAATAAGAAATTAACAGTTAGCTAGGAACAGTTAGCTAGGATTTTGTTAGCCTGGATTCTTAACAAAATTTCTCATAGTTAATTTGTTTGTTTCTAACAAATTTTATTTTGTCCAATATTTTCTTCATTATGCCACTTGTTGGATTCTGATAGGTCAAAATCCAAATATAAAATTGGATAAAACTAGTTATTCTGTGGTGAACGGATACATAAATCTGTGAATGTAAGTAGGATAGTAAATGACTGTTGAATCAGATTCGAAGAATGTACAGTGTAACTTATTAATGTGAAATCTAAATATTCTTCGGGTATTACCTACCCGTTAAAATATTTTCACCATAATCAGTTTGTACAAAAGAATTTTTAATTACAATCTTTATGAAAACATATATTCATATATATTTTCTTCAGATGTAATCATGGATTTAATGAGTTAATATGATATTAAACTCATTTGATTTTCGGTTTGAGCTAGAATAAATAATCTCTAAGACTTTAGAGATTACATAATCGCCATGAAGAACGAAGATAGTTTATGTAGAACGATTCGTAGAACGATGATTATGCTTGAGGTATAGATTGCGAGGTTGAGAAGTGTGATGATGTTGTTGTTGTTGGTACCGGTTATGCTGCTGGTGCTGCTGATGGTGGTACTGTTGCTGTCGATACTACAAGTGTTGTTGGTGTTGAGGTTGGTGATGATGTTGGTGTAGTAAGTATAGCTTGTAAATCATGCACCATTCTTATCAGGGTTTCTATCCTACCATCTATCATTTCTATCCATCCACTCATCTGATTCGACAGATCTTGATTATCAATTCGAAGTTCCCTAACTTCTTCTAATATTCCCCTTCGATTGGTATTCGGAAGTAGAGGTTGAATATTTTCTGAGATTGCAGTAATGCGACCTTCGAGGTGGAAAACTTTAGTAAGAAGGGTGAATACAGTGTTGCGCATAGGTTCACCGGTGAGTACATCGTTTTCTTTGATGTTAGGAGGTAAGTTTGGTTCGCGGTAAGGCTCTCCTTCTTCTTTTCTCCATCGAGTGAGTAAGTCTCGAACCCACCCCCATCTCCTCCAGAAGGAAAAATAGCTAAACGGTGGAGACACTTCGGGTTCATTAACTTCAGAGTCTACTTCAATACGCATCTCGAAATTGCTTCCGGAACTAATGGAATCCAAGCTAGGTGTAGCATCCATCTCTTATGATCAGTTAGAGAATTTTCGATATGAAATGATTTTTGGTTATCGGATAATATTCTAATTATATAGAATATCTAATATAGTACAGAAGATCCCGTAGATTACGGAGGAAATTAAGGAAACGTGTCAGATAAAGTCTACAGTAACAGATACGCTAAGATATGGATTTGTCTATACACTATTCATGCAATCAATGCAGTAAGATGTGTCTAGACTAGGAATGATAAGCATGTAATTTCCTAAGGATGATAAGTAGATGATTTTCGACATGAAATGATAAGCAAAACTTTTGACATGCAGACACGGTCGAAGTCCAGACCCACTAATGCATCTAAACAACTATCAGTTAGACACACTAATGCAAGACCTGGTTCGCTAAGACCATCGCTCTGATACCACCTATAACGACCCGTCCTAATCCATCTGGATGAATACATTACATTTGGTTACATCGCGAGGTAATTGACCTCTATATGATACATTTTACAAACATTGCATTTGTTTTTAAAAGACAAACTTTCATTTCATTGACAGTTGACAGCATGCATACCATTTCATGATATATCCAACTATAATTGACTTAGTAATAGTCTTGATGAACTCGACGACTCGAATGCAACGTCTTTTGAAATATGTCATGAATGACTCCAAGTAATATCTCTAATATGAGCAATTACACAGCGGAAGATTTCTTTAATACCTGAGAATAAACATGCTTTCAAGTGTCAACCAAAAGGTTGGTGAGTTCATTAGTTTATCATAATCGATCATTTTCATCATTTTAATAGACCACAAGAATTTCATTTCATTTCTCATAAACATACGTCCCATGTATAGAGACAAAAATCATTCATATGGATTGAACACCTGGTAACCGACATTAACAAGATGCATATAAGAATATCCCCTATCATTCCGGGAAATCCTTCGGACATGATAAAAACGAATTCGAAGTACTAAAGCATCCGGTACTTTGGATGGGGTTAGTTAGGCTCAATAGATCTATCTTTAGGATTCACGTCAATTAGGGGTGCACTAATTCTCAAAATTAGTGATGTTCCCTAATTCTTTGGCTACCAAGCAAAATGGGGCATATTCGACTTCGATCATTCAACCATATAATGTAGTTTCGATTACTTGTGTCTATTTCGCAAAACATTTATAAAAATTGCGCATGTATTCTCAGCCCAAAAATATAAAGGGTAAAAAGGCAAATGAAACTCACCGTACTGTATTTTGTAGTAAAAATACATATGACGACATTTGAACAATGCAGGGTTGGTCTCGGATTCACGAACCTCAATGAAGTAGTTCTAAAAAAAATGACCAAGTCCGGGTTTGAACCCGCGACGTCCCGCTAACCCGATATATCCTTAATCACTCCTTTGACCTCGCTTTTTTCGATTAAAACTAGGATTTTAATTTGATTAACCCGATCCTATCTGTTTCCCTTTCTGTTTTTCTTCTTCTAAACTAGATCGACTAGGGACATTTAACAACCATCATCATCTAAACTATATCATCTTAATCTCATTGCTTCATGATCATAATCATAAATCATATCATAATCAAGATCATTCATATTATTATTTCCATAATATATTTCCATCATCATCAATAACATTTATAACCTAAAATCATAATCACTATCACAATGACCTTCGGTCATCATCCTTCGTTAAAATCATACAGCAGGACTTCTATATCTTCATTCATTATATATTTTATCAAACCGCCACCATTGTAAAAAAAAAATGAACACTTCGGTATATTAGCAAACATCACGAGCCCAACTAGTTAGTCCAGTAGCAAACGAATCAGTAGCCCAAATTTGCGGCCTAACTGAAAAACGAAATAGGCCATCGACCCAACAGGAAACTTACATAGGCCCGGTTAAATTATAAGCCCGCTAAGGAAATCTTCACAAGCCCACATATCACAAGAGTTTACGGTTGCAAGAGAAAGGCTGGATAATTTGGTTTGTCACGTGGGACTTCGTTGTCTTTACAGTGTATACCATTTCATGATTATCTTAAATATAACCATCCCCATCAATGTATTAATATCACTAATGAATTAATTTGACAAGTGGAGAAAGTGTCGGCCAACAAAAAGGAGAAGAGCACTCAACTTCTTATCATTATTTTTATATCAATATCACTATTTTTGTTACTTTAATAGAGGTAGAATTAGCAGCAGGCTACAGGAGAGTTGTTTGGTTTGTGGGTTCACTATGGTAAACAGCTACAGTAAACAGAAAAACAGATGCATTTGTGGGTTCTTATTGTGTTTTTGAAATAGAAACAAATAAGAGGATGAGAAGATATTGAAGTGGTCATGGTGGTGTTGGTGTTTGACGACCGGAGCAACAATGAAATGATTTGTGTGGTGTTTTTCGAATAAAAACTGCAACATAATAGAATAATAGAAGCTGCAGTAATCTTACTAGTTGGAGATGGTGGGCTGTGGTTTGTTTGCGTGAGCTGATCCAGGAAACAGAAGAAGTCGAGCAAAACTGAAGTTGTGTGGTGTTTGTTGGTGACAGAAAATAGTAACGAAGAAGCAACAGCTCAGTTTGCTTTAAAGAGTATTCAATGATGGTTGTTCAACTTGGTGGTGGTCGAATGAAGGTGAAGGTGGTGAGATTGTGATGGTTTTCGGATGAGAAGCGGAGAGAGAAAAATGGTGGTGTCGATTAGATGGAAGAGGGTGGTGATTTCAAACATAAACGCGAGTGTTGGTGGTTGCTCATGGTTTAAAGATGATGGTGTGATCGAATAGCATGGCTACAGTAACAATATCTAATTTAGATGATGGTGATCGATGTTTTGGCGATAATGGGTGTTAGAGTGGTGATGATATGATTGTCGTGAAGGTGGTGCTGCAAACGAAACAACGAATAAAATATGTCGAACGATTTCAAGGACGGTTTAACATGAAGCAGATGATGACGAGGGTGGTGTTTCCCGGTGATGGTGGCAGCTGTGGAGGTGGTGATTCACTATGGTGGTGTCGGGTTTTTGCAGTAAAGGAGAAACAGATAGATAGATTGAAGCAGAAAGAGCAGTTTGGTTTATACTTATATTATTGTGAGTAACCAATTGGTCGACAGCATTCAATCACAAACAGGCATTCAATCACAAACAGTAGAAAACGTGTAACTGATACATGATAGATTATTCGCCATTCTTTGTTTTTATTTTATAATTAATTTTAATAATTAATAAATATAATAATAATAATAATAATAATAATAATAATAATAATAATAATTATTATTATTATTATTATAATAATAATAATAATAATAATAATAATAATAATAATAATAATAATAATAATAATAATAATAATAATAATAATAATAATAATAATAATAATAATAATATTAATTAATCATAATGTTGAAAGATTGAGATTGAGAGGAACGGTTAACAAACACAACACAGTAATAAACGAAAATATCAAAGTTCCTACAGTGAAGCCATCGAGGTTTTTAAACTCTTGTACCGACAGTTTTAACTCGAATATATATCGTGTCCATTGCTAAACAGTTTAATATCTAAAAGTGTTCCTAAAAAATCCCAAATTTTCAATTTAAATCCCTTTATTTATTCTGGTCATTACCTGTTTGAAACTTGATCAAAAAGATTCGATAATTATTTATTTTCTGTTCCAATTTATATGTACGGAGTACAAAAACTTAGATTGAAAAGGTAAAAAAAATATTTATCAAAAATATTATCTTTTTAATCAAATTTTGGAACAACTTTTATTTTAAAACTTCATATATATATAGTAGACCTATTTTAAAAATAATTAAACGTCAACCGAAAGTTACAGACATTTACCATTTAAGCTCAAAATTAATTATATTTAATATACACTATGTATATATATAAACAGTTGTAAATAACAAAATTTACTATGCAAATAAATATATATTAAATAATTAAATTAAATATAACAACATATATATACAAGAAATATACATATAAAATAATAGTTTTTATTACAATGTATTTTATTGTACATATTTATTTATAACAATAAATGTTATATAATAGTTTATTAATGTTCATGTTATTATATATATTATACATATATTTATATATACACATATTTATATATATTCACATATTTACAAGCAATGGTTCGTGAATCATCGGGGACAGTCGAAGGTCACATGAATATATGAAAATAGTTCAAACTTTTTGAGACTCATCATTACAGACTTTGCTTATCGTGTCGAAATATATAAAGGTTAAGTTTAAATTTGATCGGAAATTTCCGGGTCGTTACACTTTGGCCTTTGTGGAGACCAATTGGGTGAAACACGTGCACACTTTGGTTCTAGCAAATTTGCTCTCGGAGTCCCTTTGTAAGAGTCACATATGGGTTAACGAGGTTGCGGATTCGGTGATCGGGGAGAAGTTACAAGCATTATCTTGTTCTTCGACTTTTGTAGAGTTTTCAAATCGTAAAATTGCTACATATACAATGGCTTGTGATAATCTCCCTATCAACACAAATGTGGATCAAGGTTTGGGTTATCAGGTTGATTTGCAAAGTGATCGTGTTTTCAATGGTAAGAATGACGATGAGGGTCAAGGGCAAAAGATGAATGAGGTGTTGGTGGGTAACTCTGCTGCTTCTGATTTTGACATTCCTATGGTGGGCCGTCAATCCAGCCCATTGAAGTGTGTTGGGATAGGTCGTATCTCTCGGGTGGACTCGCAGGTTGCTAGGCTTGTTCCTGTCCAGTTATGTTCGGCTGGTTTTTCATTTCAAGTTAACAGGGAGTGTACTAATGCTACTAGGGATAATATAGTTGATTTGGGTTCGGCTTCTAATCGTGATACACTGAACGATTCTCATGTTTTGGATGAAGAGACGGGTGTGCTGGATGCGGTCATGAAAGCTTCTGGGTGTTTTGATGTTATGGACGATAACGTTTCTTTGGTTAAGAATAAGGATTTAGATGTAGGTGGCGTGAAGGAGACGATGGATACGGTGTCGAATCTTGATAAGGGTAAAAAGATTTGTGTAGTCGATGAGGCTCTTGGCAATCCGTTTTATAATTTGGATGTGGTTGAAGATGCATTTGGAAGTGTTGGTTTGGGTCCAAAAACTAAAAAAGACGTATAGCGGATGTTTTGGCAACCGAAAAGTGTATTGAAACTTATAATGCTCTTCTTGACAATTTGGCCAACGTTGCTACAGGTAATTGTGCGGGTCGTAAGTTTTGTATTTGTGTAGATAAAAGTTGTAAAGGTTTTTGTAGGGGTTGGCATGTACATGCTAACAAGTTTCGGCGCAATGGGGGTTCAAATGTTGAAATTAAAGGGGATATCAAGAAGAGAGGTAAGGTTAAGAAAAAAGGTGGTAAGGATGGGGCGTTGTGTTTGCACGATTCTAGTGACAAAGTGGGCTAATCAACCTCGATTTCTATGTTTCATTAGCAAATCAACCTACTGGTATCAGCTGATCCTGATTAACGACTACTACACTCTGCTTACAGCTATACCATGAAAATATTTTTATGTTTTACAACTCTTGACACTATAAGAATTTTTTGGGCTGCCGATAGGCCTAACCCATCACCTTGTTGTAATTATGTATCATTGCTAATTAACCCTTATATTACTAAAAAGGGTGGGGAATCCCGTCGTTTGATACCCACCCAAACTTAAAAACGGGTCAAAACGACATGACCCAAACTCCAATCCAAAAACTGCAAGAAACCCCCATCAACTATAACCAACTTACAAAAACTACCCTTAACCCCAGGGGGTAAAACATAAATTCTCTCAAATAAAATAAAAACTCCACTCAAACACTTCTACAGCCCGTATCTGTCTCCTCGCCCCGAGTTAAATTTCACCGACCACACCGTTAAACTCGAAATATTTTTATGAACAGAACGAAACTAATTACATTCGAAACGGACACTTTTTAAAAAACGCCAAACACAATGACATCCCGTATCTTCCCGCTCGCCGCGAGTTAAATTTTTTTGACAACATCGCCATACTCGAAATAATTTTATGAACAAAACGAAAATAAGTACGTTAGAAAGGGACACTTTTTAAAAAACGTTAAACACAACGACAGCCCGTATCTTTCTGCTCGCCGCGAGTTAAATTTTTTCGACAACACCGTTAGACTCGAAATACTTTTATCAACAAAACTAACTACGTTCGAACCGGACAGTTTTTAAAAAACACTAAAGACGGCGACACCTAAAACGGCACTTAACGCATGGACCGTTTTCCCTTCTGTAAATACATAAAGCTACGTTAAATATGAATATACAGGCCGAAAGCCCCCGCCGCATCGCGCGAGCCTGATCCGGACTAGTTTATTAACAAACTTCCTTGTTTTTTTTTAAAAACAAACAAACAAAGGTATATTATATTTGGAGGAATATTCAATTGAATTCAACTTTTAAGTTGAGATCCAAGAGACCAATCAGAGTGCGACATGTGGCGCGACAATTATTTGTGATTTGAAAAAAAAATTAAAAAAAAAAAATTTCCCCGAAATTTTTTTTTAATTTTTTTTTCAAAATGTTTTTTTTCTATTTTTTTTAATCACATTTGATTGAATTTGACATGTAGTAAATCAAATGTGATTCTGCATGCATATCACATGTGATTGTAAAACCCAATTGCATGTGATTCTACATGTCAAATTCAATCACATGCGATTGAAAAAAAAAACAATTTGAAAAAAAAAATTGAATTTTTTTTCCAATCACATGTGATTAGATTGACATGCAGAATCACATGTGATTGAGTTTTACAATCACATGTGATTGGATTTGAAATGGTAAATTTTAAAAAAGGAAATTTTAAAAAATAAAATAAAATTCCAATCACATGTAGTTGTCGCGCTCTAATTGGTCCGTTGGATTTGAAAAAAATTATTGAATTAAAGGAATTACACTTCATTATATTTATTCTAAGTACTAATTAATAATTATAATAATAATTACCGTACATCAAAAGATAACTACAATTGATAACTAGTAATCTTTTCTGGTCCCCGAGCCAGGGAGCTTGTAAAAGGGTATGACACAATCTAATTAACTCAAATTATATATAAAAAGAAAATCTCACACACACACACACACTATATATATATATATATATATATATATATATATATATATATATATATATATATATATATATATATATATATATATATAGCCAAAAGTTCAAACGAGAATTATAAAAAAGGCGAGAACTGCGAGAACTTTTGATTTATAAAGATTTTCACATGTAACTAGATTGAATCGCATATAAACCTTGATGAAAAGTACGAATGAACAAAAAATAGTTGAAAAACACTTATATTTTACCTATATAATTAAATATATAGTTTCTCGTTCACATGTGCATATTTGTTTTCGAACATGTGAACAGTTTCATATAGTTAACAATTTAACATGTAATTTGAGCTAATGAACATATGTTTGTTAATGATATGTGCATTAATTAACATTTGCATGTAATTTGTTGCATTTAAATGCATAAAAACTATTAAATTAAATAGTTCTCGCAGTTCTCACCTTTTTAGTGGTTCTCGTTATATATATATATATATATATATATATATATATATATATATATATATATATATATATATATATATATATATATATATATATATATATGTATGTATGTATGTATGTATGTATGTATGTATGTATGTATGTATGTATGTATGTATGTGTGTGTGTGTGTGTTTAATATCAACCGTTTAAATTCCTAGTATTAAAATTGGGTGATGATATGTACACAACCACTTTTTACACATACACAACCAAATATGCTTTACAGTGTTGTACAGTACAACACTGTAAAACGTGTTTGATTGTGTATGTGTAAAAAATGGTTATGTACATATCAATTCCCATTAAAATTAGAATTAGGGATTAGGGATGTCAATGGGCAGACAAAAACCCGCGACCCGAGGTATCCATAGTCGTGACGGGTCAAAACCAGGAGATGAATATATGATACCCGCGACGAAAAATCTGACCTGTGAATCTGTAACACTCATTTGTAAAACCCTTGAATATACCCGTTAACCCACATAATTATATTTTAATTACACATTAATATGTTTATATATTCAGTATCAATCCATAATTATCAGCGAGTTTACTCGTGAGTCATGGGTATCCGTGAGCTCGTATTTGTTAATACGTAGTATGTATATGTTTCAAACATGCGGGATTTCCTGTGGGTCATGGGTAACCGTGATCACTGCAACAGGCAAAAAATTAACCCCTGACAAGTAGATGGGCCCCGATGGTAAAATAAAATTTTGGCAGGTGGGTCACAGATATTAAGGGTCTGTGCTCGTTACCCACGAGTGACATTCGTAATCATGATCTTACCATTTATTTGGGTGATGATATCGTATTTGTCATTCTTATGTTTTGTAAGATGTTTTTTGTCTGAAGATTTGCGAATCATGTCTGTAGAGAAGATGTGACATAAATGTTTGTATGTTGAATAATGAAGACTGTTCGTATTTATGTTTGCAAAATAACTTATTTCTATCTGCAACACTAAGAAGCTTATTTCTGAGCTCGCAAATTTCAGACAACATAAGATATGATTTTATTTTATTTCTCTAGAAATACAAGCAGTCTACACTAAAAAAGTTCGTAGAAGACATAATAAGATCTACATAATAAACAATACCTAAAATTTCAACAAAACCATAATTATTAGTTATTGGTCTCTCTTCTAATAAGTTATTTGTGACTCTGTTAATTATCAATTATTATTCAATATTAAGTAACAAGTTATAGATTAGTCGTGCGTTGCGGCGGTGCATTTTAAAAAAAAAAAATGTGCATTTTGAAAAAAGAAGAAAAAAGAAAGAAGGTGCCGTGTCTAGAACCTATGACCCCACGTAACCATTTCAAATATAGCGCCCAACCACTCAAGCAACTTTATATTTCTTATATATACAAGTCATTAATTATTTGACCATTAAAACTATCGATTTTTTAAGAAAGTCGAAATTGGAAGCAGCAATTGGGAGTTAATGATTTTTGAATATAAACCAATAGTTAAAAAAATGAATATTAATAGTAATATATATATATATATATATATATATATATTAGAGAGATAATTGAGTTTGTTATTAATAAAAGATTGAAATTCAAATTAATTGTTGAAATTTAAATGAATGGTTGACTTTATGAGTGAGATACAATTATGACCAAATTTTAATAATTGAAAATCATAGTTATACATCTAAGATTGATATTCAATCTTTAATGACAAAATTATAATTTTCATTTTACTTTAACTATTTCACATGATATATACAATAAACATAAAAAATTATAATTTTTTTTTTTTTTTTTTTTTTTTTTTTTTTTTGAAAAGCAAAAAGTATTATTATAACTTATAGAATGTATCGTTACAAGGCCCTACATTCAACCTATACAATGTATGAACAATAACGGAGCGAATGGACATATTGGAATATAAACAATTGAAGTAGGAATCGGGAGCATCGAAGCCTTCTTAGCAAAATGAGGGAACGAACTTGATAGAGACAAGCGGGGAAGGAGGATGCAACCGTACCGATCAAGCGGCGACAAAGTTGACAAAACACCAACCCATTTAATCTACCCACATAAGCTAAAGAAAAAACTCCGGCACTACCCGATTTCTGGGGATTCGAATTAGCCAATTCCCACGCGATTTGGAGATGGAACCGAGTAAAACGAAGGGTTTAAGAGCCATTGGTGCCATTCAATAGGATTTTTCTTCCGTGTTCGGGTTGAGATCCAGCTATAGCTTTGCGATTGAGTTTCGGAGATGATCATAGCAGGGTTCCACATTTTATTTGAAAAGACTTTTAAGTTTCTATGTTTCCATATAATATAGCATGCTATCCATTTGGTGGCAAGCCATAAAGATGATCCAAAGGCGTTTTGTGGGAAACCTTGATCGGAGATGATGGCCCCGTTTATGTCGGAAATTGAATAGTTATTTTGATTCCACCAGTCAAGTATTTGTGTCCAGATTGAGGAAACCTTAGGGCAAGTGATCAGCGCGTGTTCAATGGATTCGATATGATGTTCGCATAAGGGACATAGGATGGTGTGTAGATCAATTCCTTTTTTATCTAGTTCACTTCTAGCAGGTATCTTTAGCTGTATGGCCCTCCAAGTAAAAATGAAGACTTTTTGTGGGACGAATTTGTTGCGAGGTATATCAATGTTTCGAGAATGGATACCGTATTAATCATCTCTACTCATTCAAAGCAAAACAATTATACTTTGATATGCATTAATATAATTAAATTAAAATTTAAAATTTCCTAATAATTTTGAAATTTTATTTGTCATCCAACCTTTAACTTAGCTGGACATGATATAAAAAGTAAAGGACATTAAATTATACTAAAAAAAAATTATGATATTTTTTTTGCTTGAATACTATCATGAAACTTCTATATACATTACGTGGCTTTAAGAATTTTCTTGTTAATATTTATGACCTATTATATGTCTTCTATTTATGCTTATTTTATGTATATATAGTAACTTTTAAGATTTATTTTCTATAGTCAACAACTACCTCATTCTGCCTATATAAGTAAATGTCCAACCAACAACAAATCAGCACAAAATCAAACAAGAGGTATCAAAAAGAAAAAAGATGAACAAGTTTCCAATTTTCTTTCTTATTGTTGTTGCTTCAACAGCCGTTGTGACAATGGCTCAAGAAGCAAATGATCCACCTTTCAAGTGGCCACTTCTCAAAAATCCATTTATTAACAACCCATTTCCATTTTTCAAAAATCATGCTGGCGGTTCCATTTTGGTCAAGAAATTTCAATGTGGTGCGACCATCCATAACGTTTACTCTTGTATTCGATTATCATTCATCAACATTAACAGCCAGAAGAATCATTTGCTACATTCTGCACCCGATTGTTGCAAAGCTTTAAATGCTTTTCGTGAAAGATGTGATAGTCTTGGTGTTGCTAAACTCGAGTCGTTTATTTTTCCTCCTTTGGTTACTAGCAAATGTGCTGTTGTTGATCCACCTGCCCCTGAGTTGGCACCGGCTCCGGCTCCAGCCGATGGACCGGCTGCTGATATTGAAATGTAATTGTGTTATTGTAACTTTCTTATAATTATGCAAAAATATATGAGGTTATATTTGTTGGTTTTATGAAGCGTACGTGATTGAATTAATTATAAGGTTCTTTTTTTATGATATGAAGCAAAGTAATTATTTTAAATCTAATATTTTAAATCTAATAGTAAATAGTAATAGTTAAGATACATTTAAATCGATTAATGACATCCATTTGTCATGTTTTTATTATTATCTAACAGAAAGTGCGAAGAAAACGTGTCTATAGTGAAATAAATGTAGTTTCATATTGTTATAGAAGAGATATTATAACTTTGTAACTGACCAAAATATATTTAAGATAAAAAGAATATAATATGTGAGTTTTCAAAATACTCCCTAATATTATTATAGAGAATAGACGACGACAACTACAACAACAAACTCAATCCCGTTTATGTAAGGTATGAGGGACGTGGAATTTAGACAATTTTTCTTCTATCTTTGAATAATGAGAAGTCATTTCTCCACTCAGAATGAAAACACTCCAAAAGTCGAAAAAGTCATCCCTCTCTCTCTTTGACGGATAAAGATATTGCTTCCGAAAGGACCCCGACCAATAAGTAGGAAAAATAATTCAATAAATAATAATAAAAAAATATAAATGAGACGTCATGAAAATGCTAGGATCAAATTTTCATGAGTTTTAAATCTTGCATGAAATTCAATTTTGACTCTAAGAGACAGTCAAGTCGTTAATGAATTGACGCTTGCTGTTAATAAGAAAATATACGTTGAATGATAATAAGGTGACATATTGTTTTATTTTACTGTTAATTTTCGTTTGAAAAAGGTACAAAACATGTAGAACTCATTTTTTACGGATGTATGGAGAAGGTTTTCATCATTCAAGGTGTTGAGTACATAAGTAACATGTTAAATGCAACATCTACACCACAATTAGAAGACTGTTGGCAACATTCTAAAGAATCAAAACCATCCTTTTATGAAATGGATGAATAGCTTAAAGAGATGGGATGAATTGTACGGCGTATACGCGTGGCTGAATATTACCGAAGTACATGTTACATGCTGGTTTTTTTAGATCGATAGCAAGACTATGGGGTTAGGTCATCGACACTGAGAATTGTTCGTTGTTAGAGGACAAAAATGAAATGGCCCGTTCGTATCAATTATAAACGTTACATAATAATTGATTTCATTGCGAGGTATTTGACCTCTATATGATACATTTTACAAACATTGCATTCGTTTTTAAAAGACAAACATTCTTTACATCGATAGTTGACGGCATGCATACCATTTCATAATATATCAAACTATAATTGACTTAATAATAATCTTGATGAACTCAACTATTCGAATGCAACGTCTTTTGAAATATGTCATGAATGACTCCAAGTAATATTTCTAAAATGAGCAAATGCACAGCGGAAGATTTCTTTAATACTTGAGAATAAACATGCTTTCAAGTGTTAACCAAAAGGTTGGTGAGTTCATTAGTTTATCGTAATCAATCATTTCCATAATTTTAATAGACCACAAGATTTCTATTTTCATTTTTCATAAACATCATCTCATATCAGGCATTTCACACAAACTGCATAGAGATAAAAATCATTCATATGGTGAACACCTGGTAATCGACATTAACAAAACGCGTCTAGAATATCCCCATCATTCCGGGACTCTCATCGGACATGATAAAATCGAAGTACTAAAGCATCCGTAACCCGGATGGGGTTTGTTAGGCCCAATAGATCTATCTTTAGGATTCGCGTCAATTAGGGTTTCTGTTCCCTAATTCTTAGATTACCAGACTAAAAAGGGTGATATTCGATTCGATAATCCAACCATAGAATGTAGTTTCGATTACTTGTGTCTATTTCGTAAAACATTTATAAAAGCAATGCATGTATTCTCAGTCCCAAAAATATATATTGCAAAAGCATTTAAAAAGGGAGCAAATGAAACTCACGATACAATATTTTGTAGTAAAAATATTCATACGACGATACTGAACAATGCAGGGTTGGCCTCAGATTCACGAACCTATATCATTCATATATGTATTAAAACATATTCTTGTAATCGAACAAATTTATATATATTATTATTAATGATGTAATTTTTATATTAATAATTTATATATGTTATTTTATATATTTAAATAAATAACAATATTAATATAGTTAAGTTTTGTATTATATATATCTTTTTATATAAACAATCTTTTGTTTAAAAGTAATAGTTATAATAATACTAGAATAAGTATAATGATAAAAAATAATAATTTTAATACTACTAATAGTAATAACTAGAGTTGAATCGGCCCGCGCGATGCGGCGGGACCTTTCTGGTTGCATATTCGTATTTAACGTAGCGTTATGTATTTACAGAATTAAAAACGCTTTGTTGCGGGTGTGTTTGGATACACATGGGTAGTACCTAGTATACTTAATTGCGTGCATTTTTTTGACGCCTGGAAAATTGCGTAAAAAAGGGGGACCGAACCATCGATGTGATGTAGTTAGTTTTGATTGTTTATCATATGTGCATACATATGTACGGCAGATAACCCGAAATATTTAGCGTTTTTTAGAAAGCGCCTGTTTCGCGTGTAGTTAGTTGCGTTGCGTTCGTGAAATTATTTCGAGTTGAACGGTGATGTCGGAGAAATTTAACTGTTGGCGAGGAGGAAGATACGGCCAGATAAAAATGTTGGTAGAGTTTTTTTAAGTTTTTTTTTAATAAAATAGATTTTTTCACTTTTTACCCCTAAGAAGTTGACACATGTGACATAGTTTAAGGGGGACTTTTGTAAGTATTTGTTGTTGTAGTTTTGTAGTATTCAAACGACCAAATCTTGTTGGTGTTTTAGTATATATAGAAATAATGATAATATTAATAATAGTTTTTATGAAAATAATGATAGATTAAAAATAATGATACTTTTAGTGATAATTATATAAATTGTTTATAATAACAATGCTGTTAATGATACTTACGTTAATGATAATGATAATGATAATATTGATAATAATACTTATGTCGATATTAATAATACTAATAATTATTAAATGATACTATTACTAATATTAATGAAAATAATAATAAATTGTATTATTATAATAATAATAATAATAATAATAATAATAATAATAATAATAATAATAATAATAATAATAATAATAATAATAATAATAATAATCCTAATCATAATAATAATAATACATATATTAGTAGTAATAAATATAACACTTAAATGAAAAACTTTAACAATAATAAATATATTAATAATACTTATAATAATAATAATAATAATAATAATAATAATAATAATAATAATAATAATAATAGTAATAATAATAATAATAATAATAATAATAATAATAATAATAATAATAATAATAATAATAATAATGGTTATAGTATTTATAATTATGATGATAATAATAATAATTACAATACTAATAATAAATATAATACTTAGTAATATTAACAATGATTAATAATAGCAATAATAATAATAACATTAATAACAATAACAATAATAATAATGAGAATGATAATATTACTAATAATACTAATAAAAATGGAAACTACCTTCAAGGAAAAAGGTTTTTAAAAAAAAACTGCTTCATCAGGGACTCGAACCCGAGAACTCTAGCTAACCCGAATCATCACTTAACCACTCGTCTGTTTCTGTCTTTCTGATATAAACCCATTCGAAATATTTATAACCCGTTTATTATACTGTTTCCTTTTCTTCTCCTTTTTCCCCAATAAAATTGACTAGAGGTTAAAGCTTAAACAAATAAACTTTCGATTTATGTTTAGGAATTATTGAGAAGCAGGCTAACAACATATTGGTGTTAATCAGTCGTGAAAGAAAGAAAAAAAATAAATAAATAAAAAGAAAATAAGAACAGCAGTGCTGTTCGAAAAAGAAAATAAAACTTAAATCTTGATTCAAGGATTTAGGCACTTTTGGATTACGATCCCTTCATGAAATAGTTTGAAAATCGTTCCTAGAAACTTTCTAAACTATCAATTGAACCTAAATCCTTACAGAACACTCGAATTTGATTAAGAACAAATGTTTGACTTTTTAATTTTTAAACTTTGACTTCCAAATTCATAATCAATTGAAAGAATTAAAGACTGAAAATTTGCAGATAGTTCAAGTATATGATTCCAAACATATCTGCATTATTACATTTCGAAATTTCATTCTAATTCAAGAATTTCGAAAAAATAAAAAGAAACGGAGAATAACGGGTTCTTATCCTTTTTTTAAATGAATTGAATTAAATTGTGGAATGGTTAATCGATTACTTTATAATACTAACTGGTCGACAATGAGAATCAATTAGGAATACAATTTTAACCCAAAAAAGCGACTGCAAACAGATTTTAGAATTACATTTTTTTTTATAAATTGTTTTCAAGTAATATCAAAAATTTATAAATATATTAATAATAATATTTCTGATAATATTATTAAATATAATAAAAATACTAGTATTAATAGAAATAATAATATTATTAATAATACTAATAACAAAATAATACTAATAATAATAAGAATAATGATAAAATTAAAAATAATGATATTCATAATAATAATCATAATATTTATAATTCTTAATAATAATTATACTAACGATATTTATAATATTAATACTTATTAATAACTATAATAATAACTGATAATATTTAAATTACAATTATAATATATACATATAACTAATATTGATATTGATATTAGTATTAATAATGAAAGTAATAATAAGGTTATTATGACAACTATATTCTTAACTTGTATTTACATTTAATATATACAAATTATTAATTATGTAATATTTAATAATTATATATATAGTAACTTATATTGAGTGATAATTTTTTATGTAAATATTACAATATACATATTATAATAAGTATCTATAGAATTCATATAAATTTATTTTAAGTACAACTTAATTATTTTATATCTTATTTTACATAATTAATTTTAATGTTTAAATTATATTTTATAATTTCAAATTATTATATATACTTTCATTTATATATATACATATTTAATTATAAACAATTGTTCGTGAATCGTCGGGAATGGTCAAAGGACAAATGAATTCATAGAAACAGTTCAAAATTTTTGAGACTCAACTTTACAGACTTTGCTTATCGTGTCGAAATCATATTTAGATTAAAGTTTAAATTTGATCGGAAACTTTCGGGTCATCACAGTACCTACCCGTTAAAGAAATTTCTTCCCCAAAATTTGATCGAGATCGTCATGGCTAACAATAAGAATGTTTTCCTGACGAATATGAGTTGATAAATAGAGTTTTATTACTGTTGGGTAAGATGGATAAGATAATTCGATTACTCGAAGAGTACGAGCGAAGTTATCACAAAAGAGTGAAATAAAGAAGTAAGGATTTGTCTGTAACATCCCGCCTTTTTCCGTTTATTTTCCGTTATATTATTTTAAAGTCCGTTATATAATTATAACATCTTCCGTTAATATGCATTTAAATTATCTCGTTTAGGTAATTCACGCACCCGATTCAAACTTGAGGGACTAAACTAGCCAAGATGCCAAACATTTGACTAGGTCAAATGGTCAAGCCTTTCTCATCCATTCATTCACCACCTCCCTCTCTAATACTTCCATTATTTTTCTCTCAAGCAACTAAACAAAGATTCACCATCTATTCAAGATTTAGCAAGCATCAACTCAAACAAATTACATATTCGAAATCCTTGCATCTTCCTCTTCAAATCCAAACCGATTACATCTCATTTGGGTAACTTTCTAAAAACACTAGATTTTGTGTTCTTGATAATTTTGACTTATAAAGGTGTTAATTAGTGTCTATGGCTCAAGTCTAACATGAATATATGATTTATATGCTTGTTCTTGTCATTTTGATGTAACTAGCTTAAACTTGAAATGGGTGTGTTTGATTGTGAGTTTTGATTGCTTAAATGTTATTAGATGTTAAAAGTGCATGTATTAAATGTGTTACTAGCATCACTAGCTTCAATTTGGTATGTGGGTTGACATAGAAAAGCTTCATAAACAAAATTGTTAAATTTGTGACTTTGAGTTATGGTTTGATTGAAGTAAAATAAACTTTTGATGCATTGAATGCCTTGCAATGTGGTTTGTAGGCATTTAGTTGTATTGTATGCGTAATTACCTACGAAACGGCATATTATATGTGTGCATTTAATTCCCAAATCATAAATGTGCATTTATGATTTTGAAGCATTAATGTTGAGCATTAATTGATCATTCAATTTGGAATTTTGATTATTGCAAATGATATTTTTGATTGATAAAATGTGTTTAGTTGTGTTCCTCGTCAAATTTTCTTTCCAACGATATAAGATACGTGTCTTGAATGTTTACGGTTCGTTAAATGTGGTTGAATGAAATTGGGTTTGGGACTTAGACTTTTGAAACGAGCCAGGCACCAGCTCCAGTTGATTGCCACGGCGCGGCCATTCATTTCGCGGCGCGACATAAGCCGTGTTCAGCGGTTGTTCACTTTGGCACTTTTTCAAAAAATGTTTGCTATGCTACGCACCTCCGATTCACATGTAACTTGTTCTAACATGCTCATATATGATTAAAAACCTCAAAAAAATAGTTCGGGACCCGACCCGAACGTGTTGACTTTTTTGTTGACTTTGACTTGACCAAAGTTGACTTTCGTTTAAACTTAACCATATACTTATGCAATCATCCTAACATACTTTTATATTTGAATCATGCATGAAACTTGGCAACGTAATTCACATGCTATATGTAATCGAGTCGTAATGAGCCATATGACTAATTGAACAACTTTGACAGACTTCATGCTTTACCGATATTGATACAACCTATTGTTTAGGTCGAGACTAGCATTTGTTCTTGCACATGTTTACTTGTGAAGTACTTTTATACCCTTGCACTCAAGGTGAGATCATAGTTCCAATTTTACTTTTTTTATACTTATATTATACTTATACATGGGATGAGAAAACATAAACAATTTATACTTTTATACTTTGAACACAAATACGAAAGCAAAGATACATACGAGTTAGAACAAAAATCCTCAAGTCCAATTATCATCAGTTACACTTGTAGGGTGTAAGCGTGAACTTATGTTGTGTGGCCATACGGGTTTAACGAACCCTCGTTCGAACGGTTCGCTACCGTTAGCGAATGAAATATAATTTTATCGGAATAGTGTAGGTTCTAACACTATATGCAGAGGTAAGATTCAGTTAAGCTTTGATAATTGGATGCTCGTGATACAAACACATCTTTTGAGATGTATAAGCTTGATAATCGGTTTATACTAAATCTTGTGGTTCAAAACATACTTTATACATACACCATTGATTTCACCAACGTTTTCGTTGACAGATTTTCTATATTTTTCTCAGGTCCTTGAATGCTAAGCGATACATGCTTCCGCACTATACTTTTTGATACTTGCTTGGATGTCGAGTATACATGCATACGTGGAGCGTCTTTTGACTTATTCTTAAATTGTGTCGCATATGTTTCAATTGTACTTTAAACATTGTAATGTAACTAGTTGTTGAACTACTTTGTAAACCTTGAAACATCCTCACTTTTGAAATGAATGCGAAATATTTTGGTCAAACGTTGTTTTAAAAGACTTATGACCATGTAACGGGACCTAAGTAGACGACGCCGTCAATGACGATTTTGTCGAGTCGCTACAGATGGTATCAGAGCGTTGGTTGTAGGGATTTAGAGTTCATTGGTGTCAACCCCGAGTCGTAGGGTACATTAGTGAGTCTAGACTACAACCGACATATAGACTTGAAGTAAGAATTACTTAACTACTTGTGCATTTATACTCGAACTCTTCTATTCATATCTAACTTTTATCCCATCTTAATCTCACGTTGTTTAATTTGATTGACACGCAACCTACTTAGTGAAATAATGTCGAATGCACATATGAATTTGGGTAATATAATTTACAGGATTATATTACGGTGCCTCATATGAACGTTCCGACATTATGACATGAAGAATTTAAGGCGATTCAAGGAAAATTTTCTCCTTATCCTCATTCCATTTCACGGTTAGTATTATTGAGAATACTAATCAACGATATTCTTATGTTTTGAAGGAACAATGCCTCCTCGCCGTGTACCACGCCATGAAACACCCGAACAAGCTCTATAACGAATGATAGCCAGTGGATGCGGTCATGGCCGGTCACTCTTCCAACAATAACAACAATAACAACAACCACAACAACAACAACAATGGAGCCGGTAACTCAAACGAGGGATGCTCCTACAAAGCTTTCATGGGGTGCAAACCTCATACTTTTGATGGGACCGGAGGACCGGTTGCTCTCACTCGATGGTTTGAGCAAACGGAAGTCGTTTTTAGCATAAGCGGTTGCCGGGACCAAGGCAAGGTTAAATATTCCACCCACACTTTTGCCGGTATCGATCTCACGTGGTGGAACATGTATGTACACTCGGTGGGTACCGATGAAGCCCACGCTCTCTCTTGGTCTGATTTGAAAGAAAAGATGATCACCGAATACTTTTCGCGTGATGAAACCCGAAAGCTCGAACAAGAGCTAAGAACTCTAAAAGCGGTCGAAAATGACCTCAAGGCTTATAATCAACGATTTTCCAAACTAGCCTTGATGTGCCCAAAACCTTGTGAACCCCGAGTCTTTAAGAGTTGAACTTTACATGGATGGTCTTCCAAAGAGTATCAATGAAAGGACCCATTCATATACATTATAAACGATTCACAATAGTTGATTACATCATGAGGTATTTGACCTCTATATGATACATTTTACAAACATTGCATTCGTTTTTAAAAGACAAACTTTCTTTACATCAAAAAATTGATGGCATGCATACCATTTCATATTACATCCAACTATAATTGACTTAATATTAATCTTGATGAACTCAACGACTCGAAGGCAATATCTTTCAAAGTATACCATGAATGACTCCAAGTAATATACTTAAAATGAGCTAATGCACAGCGGAAGATTTCTTTAATACCTGAGAATAAACATGCTTTAAAGTGTCAACCAAAAGGTTGGTGAGTTCATTAGTTTATCATAATCAATCATTTCCGTAATAGTAATAGACCACAAGATTTCAGTTTCCATAAATATCCGTACACTCACAAGTGTATAAAAGTATTCTATAAGTTGTTGAGCGCTTCGGTAACCATACTTAACAATTAATGTGGCATATTCTCTTTTTTATGAAATCTCCCTACACTGTACCAAGTGTAGTAAAAACGAAGTACTATGCAACCGTTTACGATACTAGAGCGACTAGCCCGGTTGGGGTTGTCAAACCCGATAGATCTATGAATAGGATTCGCGCTTACATGCTCTTACAACATGTAAATATTAGTTACCAAGCTATTAGGGAAAAATATGCAAAGTGGTACAACTCAACGTAGAATATGTTTTTAATACTTGTGTCCATTTCGTAAAACAGTTATAAAACAGCGCATGTATTCTCAGCCCAAAAATATATATAAAAAGGGAGTAATGAAACTCACAATACTGTATTTCGTAGCAATTATGTAAATGACGGCACTGAACAAGTGCAGGGTTTGTCTCGGATTCATGAACCTATATTAAGTATATTAAGTATATACATTTATATGTTGGTCAATATCTGTGTAACAATTTAGGTCAAGTCGTAGTGTATCACAATCCTAATGCTCGAGACCGACATGCAAAAGTCAACAAAAATCAACTTGACCCAAAATGACTTCCAAAATTTATACATGTTTATTATATAACTTATATATAGTCGTTTTATATATTTAAATATATTTATCAGATCTTATTATACTAAATAATACAAGTCATTTATTAATAAATAAAAATTTATATGAATTTTTATTAAAATTCATATATGATAAAAATATACTTTTATATATCTCAAGTAATAAAATTTATAAAATTCACTTAATATATAAAAATATAGTGGTATGTATTATTATTATTATTGTAATTATATTACGTGTGGTAAAAATATCTTTGTACGCATATTTATTTGATAAAATAATATTGATAATAATAATAATGATAAAAATAATAAAATGATAGTTTCAATAAAAATATTAATTTTTAGTAATAAAGATAATTTTAGTAATAACATCAACTGATAACAATTATAATAATCGTTTTAATAATAATATTAAAATTAATGATAATTCAGTTGACCATATCTTTTAATCCGTTCATCGAAACCACACGAATTCTAAATGAAAAGTTATTAATTTTTTATCAGCTTTTCAACGACATGCATATCATATATACCTTATCTCAGTAGCATATGTATCAAATTTGTGATTTATCATAAACTATTTAACGACGAAACTAAGCATACAAACATGCATAATCATATATACTCGAGCACTAGTCAGGGATACACTATTAATATATAAAAGATAAGATATGAATGCTCACGTATCAATATTGTGATTCAATATTGCAGGAAAGTACGTAGACGCAACGAAAATGATAAATGTTAGGTTGACCTCACGAGCAATACTCTCGGACAATACCCATAACCTCCATAGCTATAACCCATAATTTCCTTAGCTCTATCCCATTTGAAAACTTATTTTGAAATCGCCTGAACATAACTCCGTCATAGTATTTTATGTATACTAATAATATCTTGAAATAATACTAAGTAAATATATATATGCAATTCGATTGAGAGAGTTTAGAGAAATATATTTTCAAGTTTCTATGAAATAATGAAACTTATTGAATTCTATTTATAATAGATTTTTGAATTATTAAAGTGAATTATTAAAGTATGAATTATTAAAGTGAATTATTAAAGTATAAATTATTAAAGTAAATTATTAAAATATGAATTATTAAAGTAAATTATTAAAGTATGAATTATTAAAGTATGAATTATTAAAGTGAATTATTAAAGTTAAAGTAAAGTAAAAGTAAAGTAAAGGTAAAGTTAAAGTATAGTAAAAGTATAAAACTATGTACGTATAATACGCGTATAAATATATATAATATTAAATTAAATCGTTATATATATTTAATAAAATAAAATATAAATATCGTTATCTTTATCATACTGGTTAAGTAATGAGTTGTCAAAAGTGGTTCTAGATATTTATAAAAGTTATATACGTTTTAATAATAAAGTTCTTTTTAAACTGAAAACGTTTTTGTACGTTTGAAACTAAATCAAATAAATATGAAAATTTTGTTTTCCAAAACTAAATATATTTAAGAATCATTTTGTTAAAAGGTTAAAATAATGGAAATCGTTATATCATAAAACATTTTAGAAAAGTAGAATTATATATATTCATAATAGGTTTCAAGTTTTTAAATTACAGACTGTTGGTGAAGCATGGGATAAAGTCCAAAGGTTAAATAAACGTATGAAATCATCTTAATGAAAAATGTCGAGTTACTTAACTTGTCGATATCCAACATCTAAGTTATTTACACTCCACGTTCTTACTTTCATATTAAATAAAATCATAGTTATCTTAGCAAGGTCACGAGGAAAATATTATAAAACATGACTTGGAAATTAAAAAGGAATTTCCACTAACCCTTGTCTAGTTCCCGTTAATTGACACATTTGTTCTTACTTATAAATCACTTTACCATTTTCCGAATGTTGTCAAAAAGAATAGATTTCTTAAATCACAGTGGACCTCATAACATAGACCCGTAATCATATCATAATGTATCTGATAATTCAATCATTTGATATTATCTCTTAATTCTGTCGATAAATATATCAAAACAAATACGTTCATGTAAAGTATCATATATCTAATACTTTGTTAATGTTTTCAATTAATATTATGTATTATATATACATATCTATATACACATAATTGTTCGTGAATCGTCGAACACGGTCAAAGGGTAATTGATTACATGAATGTAGTTCCAAAGTTTTTGAGATTCAACATTACAAATTCTGCTTATCGTGTCGGAAACATATAAAGGTTAAGTTTAAATTTGGTCGGAAATTTCCGGGTCGTCACAATCAAACACGGAGTAATGTCATCCAAACCCACTAATCATCAAGAAGCTTTGAATATGGCTCGCAAATTGATAGAAATGGTGGACGAAATCGTAGTACCGGCACCTAAAGCCGAGGATAAGTCGGGTAGCAACAAAAGAAAATGGGAAGCCACTCCATCAAGCAACTACAACAACAACTTCACCAAAAAAGCCTTTCACCTCCGACGGCAAGAAGAGTTATGGCGGAAACTTGCCTTATTGTAACAAGTGCTACAAACATCATCTTGGTGATTGTGGTAAACCTTTTTGCGTCAAGTGTCAAAGGAGTGGCCACGTGGCCCACGATTGTAGGAATACCGCCCCCGTTGCTCAAAAGGGGCCCAATGCACCAAGACCGGGTGTTTGTTATGAATGTGGCCAACCGGGTCATTATAGGAATGCGTGCCCAAAGAAGAAAGCTAACCCCAATACACGTGGCCGAGCTTTCAACATCAACATCGAGGAAGCCCGGGATGATAATGAACTAGTCACGGGTACGTTCCTTCTCAACGATTCTTATGTCTCTTGTTTATTCGATTCGGGTGCTGATAAGAGTTTTGTAACCAAGACTTTGACTCATTCTTTTAGCACTCCACCGCTCCCACTAGATACTACTTATACCATTAAAGTGGCCAACGGAAAACTATTGAGTGCCGACAAATTTTACCGGGGGTGTACGTTAAACTTAATGGGTAAAGAGTTTGATATTGACTTGATACCTATAGAACTAGGGAGCTTCGATGTAATAATCGGTATGGATTGGTTAGCCAAAACGAAATCTCACATCCTTTGTGATCTTAAAGCGATTCAAATTCCTATCGAGAATGGTGAACCCTGGATTGTCTATGGCGATAAGAGTTGCACCGGACTCAACCTCGTCTCGTGCCTTAAAGTTGAAAAATACCTTCGTAAAGGTTGTTTCGCGATTCTAGCCCATGTTAAGAAAGTCGAGATCGACGAGAAGCATATCGATGATGTGCCAATTGTTAGTGACTTTTCTGATGTATTTTTCGATGAATTGCCGGGTCTTTCACCTCATCGACTGGTAGAATTCCAAATCGATCTTATTCCGGGAGCCGCACCCATAGCACGTGCACCGTATAGACTTGCTCCATCAGAAATGCAAGAATTGCAAAGTAAAATCCAAGAACTACTTGACCGTGGTTTTATCCAACATAGCCATTCACCATGGGGCGCTCCGATTTTATTCGTTAAGAAGAAAGATGGATCCCTACGAATGTGTATCGACTATCGTGAACTAAAAAAATTGACGGTTAAGAACCGATATCTTCTTCCACGCATCGATGACCTCTTTAATCAATTACAAGGATCTCGCATATATTCGAAAATCGATCTCCGCTAAGGTTATCATCAATTAAGGGTTAAGGGGGGAGATGTCTCCAAAATCGCTTTTCAGACTCGTTATAGTAGTTATGAATTTATTGTAATGCCATTTGGTCTCACTAACGCACCGGCGGTGTTTATGGATCTTATGAACCGCATGTGCAAACCATACCTTGACAAATTCGTTATCGTGTTCATCGATGATATTTTGATATATTTTAAAAGCGAAGAAGAGCACGAACAACATCTCCGACTTGTGCTTGAACTCTTGAGACAAGAACGACTCTATGCCAAATTCTCCAAGTGTGAATTTTGGTTGAAGGAAGTTTAATTTATTGGTCATGTTGTAAGTGATCAAGGTATTAAAGTCGATCCCGCAAAAATTTAAGCCATTAGTAAATGGGAGACCCACACTACTCCTACCCACATTCGTCAATTCTTGGGTCTCGCCGAGTACTATCGTAGATTCATTGAAAACTTCTCTTTGGTTGCACGTTCTCTAACCACGTTAACTCACAAGGGAAAGAAATTCATTTGGGCGACCGAGCAAGAATCCGCGTTTCAAATCTTGAAGACAAAACTAAACAACCCTCCTATCTTGTCACTTGCCGAAGGCAATGATGATTTTGTTGTATATTGCGATGCCTCGAAACATGGTTTTGGGTGTGTATTGATGCAACAAAAGAAAGTCATTGCTTACGCCTCTCGACAACTAAAAATTCATGAATGGAACTACACGACACATGATCTTGAACTCGGAGCCGTTGTCTTTGCACTTAAAATGTGGAGACACTATCTTTATGGAACCAAGAGTACTATCTTCACCGATCACAAAAGCCTCCAACACATCTTCGATCAAAAGCAACTAAATATGAGACAACGACGGTGGATTGAAACTTTGAACGATTACGATTGTGAGCTTCGTTACCATCGTGGAAAGGCAAATGTAGTAGTCGATGCCTTAAGTCAAAAGGAAAGAGCGGTGCCTCTTCGTGTCCGAGCATTAAACATCACCATCCACACCAATCTCAATAGTCAAATTTGTGTAGCCCAAGACGAGGCTCTCAAGGATGAAAATATCTCTCTTGAACACTTGAACGTCCTCACCTCTCGATTCGAAGTTAAAGAAACCGGACTCCGATATTTCGCCAGAAGAATTTGGGTACCTAGTTATGGGGACCTACGAAGCCTTATTTTAGACGAAGCCCATAAGTCAAGATATTCGATTCACCCCGGTGCTAATAAGATGTACCACGACCTCAAAGAACAATATTGGTGGCTGAACATTAAAAGGGACGTCGCTATTTATGTTGGAAAATGCCTAACTTGCTCAAAGGTTAAAGCCAAACATCAAAGACTGTCCGGACTACTTTAACAACTCGAAATCCCACAATGGAAGTGGGAGAGAATAACGATGGATTTTATCACAAAACTACCAAGAACGGCGAGCGGTTATGATACTATTTGGGTTATTGTAGACCGTCTCACCAAATCCGCCCACTTCCTAGCCATTAAGTGTAGTGACCCGAACTTTTCCATGATTATATATTATATGAGATTAATATTTACATGAATAAATGTTTCCAACATGTTAAGCAATCAAATTTGTTAAGACTTGATTAATTGAAACGGATTTTGTGTTAACATTTGACCACCCAGTTTGTCCGATGATTCACGAACGTTATAACTTGTATATGACATGATATTATATAAATGAACATATATATATATATATATATATATATATATATATATATATATATATATATATATATATATATATATATATATATATATATGTTTAACATGATGAAATGATAATTAAGTATCTTATTATGTATATTAACAATGAACCTTATACATAAAACAAGACTACTAACATAAGAAATTCAAAACGATATCTATACGTAACGATTATCGTTGTATTAACGTCTTAATATTTATATATCATATTAAGATATATTAGTATATCATGTTATCATAATAATGTAATAATGTAACATCTCATTAGATATAATAACAATGAGATTAATTACATTTAACAAAATCGTTAACTTATAGGTTCCGAAACAACATGTACATGTAACGACTAACGATGACTTAACGACTGAGTTAAAATTTATATACATGTAGTGTATTAAGATGTATTAATATACTTTTGGAAGACTTCAAGACACATATCAAAATACTTGTACTTAACAAAATTGGTTACAATTGCATTCTCATACATTTTCATCAAGAATTCTACTCGTATTCGTTCGGTACTCGTACTCGTACAATACCCAGCTTCTAATTGTATATACTATTGGTATATACATTCAATAATCAGCTCTTAGCAGCCCTTAATGAGTCATCAAACATGTGGGAACCATCATTTGGAAACTAGCATGAAATATCTCACAAAATTACAAAAGTATTATAAATCATTCATGAATTATTTACAAGAAAACAAACTTACACATCCTTTATATCTAATCCATATACCAACGACTAAAAACACATACAAACACTTTCATTCTTCAATTTTCTTCATCTAATTAATCTCTCCCAAGTTCTATCTTCAAGTTCTAAGTGTTCTTCATAAATTCTATAAGTTCTAGTTTCATAAAATCAAGAATACTTTCAAGTTTGCAAGTCTACTTCCAAGCTTTCAAATCCATTCAAATTAATCTTCTAAGATCAAGAAACCTTTGTTATTTATAGTAGGTTATCTTTCTTATTCAAGGTAATACTCATATTCAAACTTTGATTCAATTTCTATAACTATAAACTATCTTAATTCGAGTAAAAATCTTACTTGAACTTGTTTTCATGTCATGATTCTACTTCAAGAACTTTCAAGCCATCTAAGATCCTTTAAAGCTAGATAATTTCTTATCACTTACAGTAGGTTTATCTACTAAACTTGAGGTAGTAATGATGTTCATAACATCATTCGATTCATATATACATAACTATCTTATTCGATGATTTAAACTTGTTATCACTAGAACATAGTTTAGTTAATTCTCAATTTGTTTGCAACTAAAGTTAATCCTTATAACTTGACTTTTAAAATCAACTAAACACATGTTATATATCTATATGATATGCTAACTTAATTATTTAAAAACTGGAAACACGATGAACATCGAAAAATCGGCTGTTTTGGGTTTGATAATTAAAAACTATGATAAACTTTGATTTAAAAGTTATTCTTCTGGGAAAATGATTTTTATTATTAACATGAAACTATATCCAAAAATTGTGGTTAAACTCAGAGTGGAAGTATGTTTTTTTCAAAATGGTCATCAAGACGTCGTTCTTTCGACTGAAATGACTACCTCTTACAATATTGATTTGTAACCTGTATTTTCGACTATAAACTTATACTTTTTCTGTTTTGTTTCATAAATTTCAGTTCATTATGAAACCATAGCAACTTGAATCACTCAAAAGGGATTTAAAACGAAGAAGTTATGGGTAAAACAAGATTAGGTAATTTTGCTTGTTGTAGCTACGTGAAATTTGTAACAAATCTATACAAATCATAACTTAACTAACTTATATTGTATTATATATGTATTCTAACATATATTATGTAATCTTGGGATACCATAGACACGTATACAATGTTTTGACATATCATAACGACCCATCTATATATATTATTTGGGAACAACCATAGACACTCTATATGCAGTAATGTTTGAGTTAGCTATACAGGGTTGAGGTTGATTCCAAAATAATATATATACTTTGAGTTGTGATCTAGCTTGAGACTTGTATACACTGGGTCGTGGATTGATTCTAGATAATATATATTAATTTATTTCTGTACTAATAACTGTAGACAATTAATTGTGGACTACTAACGTTGGACAATCAACTTAACAAACTTAAATCGTTAAAACGTAATAAAATATGGTATGAATATATTTCGATCGTACTTTGATATATATGTATATATTTGTTATAGGTTCGTGAATCGACCAGTGGCCAAGTGTTATTTTCTGACGAAGTGATAATCTGTGAAAGTGAGTTATAGTCCCACTTTTAAAATCTAATATTTTTGGGATGAGAAAACATGCAGCTTTATAAATGTTTTACAAAATAGACACAAGTACGCAAAACTACATTCTATGGTTGGATTATTAAATCGAATATTGCCCCTTCAATTCTGGTAGCCTAAGAATTAGGGAAATGGCCCCTAATTGACGCGAATCCTAAAGATAGATCTATTGGGCCTAACAACCCCCATTCAAGTTATGAATGGCTTTAGTACTTCGATTTATATGGTGATTGCGATTGCCAATTTATGGCATACTTGCGAGTATGCGGGGAATATTCTATATGCATTAAAGTTAATGTCAGTTACCAGGTGTTCATCATATGAACGATTTTATACACTTGCGAGTGTAAGATTATTGAATAAATGAAATCTTGTGGACTATTATTATGTTTTGATAAATATATAGGTTAAAGCTATAACTCACCAAAATTTTTGTTGACGTTTAAAGCATATTTATTCTCAGGTGATTATTAAGAGCTTCCGCTGTTGCATGCTAAATAAAGACAAGATTGGAGTCTGCATGCTTGTATAATATTGTTTTAAAACTGCATTCGAAGCCTTAAGTTGATGTGTAATATTATTGTAAACCTTTATGTAATGGTCGTGTGAAAACGCTATATTTTAGATTATCATTATTTGATAATCGTCGTAATGTTTTAAACCTTTATCGATAAAATAAAGGTTATGGTTTGTTTTAAAAATCGAATGCGGTCTTTGAAAAACGTCTCATATAGAGGTCAAAACCTCGCAACGAAATCAATTAATATGAAACGTTTATAATCAATATGAACGGGACATTTCATGAAGGAAACTGACAAAATGGAGAAATTTGCACAACTTTACATTAAAGAGATCGTCGCCCGTCACGGTGTACCCTTATCGATTATTTTCGACTGAGATGGCCGTTTTGTTTCTAGATTTTGGCGTACTTTACAAGAAGCGTTGGGAACGTGTTTAGACATGAGCACCGCATACCATCCGCAAATCGACGGACAAAGCGAACGCACAATTCAAACCTTGGAAGACATGCTACGAGCTTGCGTTATCGATTTCGGAAAAGCTTGGGATAAGCATTTGCCTCTCGCCGAATTCTCCTACAATAATAGTTATCACGCGAGTATTAACGTCGCACCGTTCGAAGCATTATATGGCCGAAAGTGTCGTTCACCTCTTTGTTGGTCCGAAGTAGGCGACACACAAATCACCGGACCCGAAATTATTCATGAAATAACCGAGAAGATCGTTCAAATCCGAGATAGGCTTAGGACGGCCCGCAGTCGTCAAAAGAGCTATACCAACATTAGACGCAACAACCTCGAGTTCCAAGTTGGTGATCGCGTAATGTTAAAAGTCACACCTTGGAAAGGTGTAATCCATTTCGGGAAACGCGGGAAGCTAAATCTGCGGTATATTGGTCCTTTCGAAATTTTGGAGCGTGTTGGAACTGTTGCTTATCGTTTAGATCTTCCGCCTCAACTGAGCTCCGTTCATCCTACTTTCCATGTATCAAACTTGAAGAAGTGTTTAGCCTAACCCGAACTCGTCATTCCTCTCGAAGAGCTTACTATTGATGACAAACTTCATTTTGTGGAGGAACCGGTTGAAATTGTGGACACCTCCGTTAAGACGCCAAAACAAAGTAGAATCCCGATCGTTAAGGTCCGTTGGAATTCCAAAAGGGGACCCGAGTTTACTTGGGAAAGGAAAGATCAAATGCAAAAGAAATACCCTTATTTATTCGTGGATTCGGAAGTACAAGGTCCCGAGGAAGAAATAACGACTACTACGCCTACTTAAATTTCAGGACAAAATTTCTTTTAAGGAGTAGGTAATGTAACATCCCGCCTTTTTCCGTTTATTTTCCGTTATATTATTTTAAAGTCCGTTATATAATTATAACATCTTCCGTTAATACGCGTTTAAATTATCTCGTTTAGGTAATTCACGCACCCGATTCAAACTTGAGGGACTAAACTCGCCAAGATGTCAAACATTTGACTAGGTCAAATGGTCAAGCCTTTCTCATCCATTCATTCATCACCTCCCTCTCTAATACTTCCATTTCTTTTCTCTCAAGCAACCAAACAAAGATTCATTATCTATTCAAGATTTAGCAAGCATCAACTCAAACAAATTACATATTCGGAATCCTTGCATCTTCCTCTTCGAATCCATACCGATTACATCTGATTTGGGTAACTTTCTAAAAACACTAGATTTTGTGTTCTTGATAATTTTGACTTATAAAGGTGTTAATTAGTGTCTATGGCTCAAGTCTAACATGAATATATGATTTATATGCTTGTTCTTGTCATTTTGATGTAACTAGCTTAAACTTGAATTGGGTGTGTTTGATTGTGAGTTTTGGTTAGTTAAATGTTGTTAGATTTAAAAGTGCATGTATTAAATGTGTTACTAGCATCACTAGCTTCAATTTGGTATGTAGGTTTACATAGAAAAGCTTCATAAACAAAATTGTTAAATTTGTGACTTTGAGTTAGGGTTTGATTGAAGTAAAATGAACTTTTGATGCATTGAATGCCTTGCAATGTGGTTTGTAGGCATTTAGTTGTATTGTATGCATAATTACCTACGAAACGGCGTATTATATGTGTGCATTTAATTCCCAAATCATAAATGTGCATTTATGATTTTGAAGCATTAATGTTGCGCATTAATTGATCATTCAATTTGGAATTTTGATTATTGCAAATGATATTTTTGATTGATAAAATGTGTTTAGTTGTGTTGCTCGTCAAATTTCTTTTCCAACGATATAAGATACGTGTCTTGAATGTTTACGGTTCGTTAAATGTGGTTGAATGATTTCACCAACGTTTTCGTTGACAGATTTTCTATGTTTTTCTCAGGTCCTTGAATGCTAAGCGATACATGCTTCCGCACTATACTTTTTGATACTTGCTTGGATGTCAAGTATACATGCATACGTAGAGCGTCTTTTGACTTATTCTTAAATTGTGTCGCATATGTTTCAATTGTACTTTAAACATTGTAATGTAACTAGTTGTTGAACTACGTTGTAAACCTTGAAACATCCTCACTTTTGAAATGAATGCGACATATTTTGGTCAAACGTTGTTTTAAAAGACTTATGACCACGTAACGGGACCTAAGTAGACGGCGCAGTCAATGACGATTTTGTCAGGTCGCTACATTGTCTTAGCTTTTGATGTAGTCAGGGTTGAATTCCGAAATTCAAGGGATTTAAAGAAAATCTTCGTAATAAGATTTGATTCTTCGGTAATTAAGGAAATCAAGATTCTCTTTGCTTAAATGCGATAATCTGTTTCGATTGCTCTGTCAAATAATTTACTATAAATCCACTCCCTTCGTTTCCTTATTTCCACAACTCCCATCTTCTGTATTTTCTTCCTTAATTCATACTTCTAAAACATTCGTCAACATACTTGATCCGGTTCTGATCCTTGATATGTTACTAACTATCGCAACAATCATCCTTTTATTTCAACTTCCACCTGAGGAAGCTGTTTACTTCTACTTCGCTCTTGGGGTTATAGTGTTTTTAATTCTCCTGTGTCTTTATGTTGCGATAAACATTGATATACACGGTTTTTAATTTATATGTTGTTATCGGGCTTTATATTCTCCCTTATATTTTGGAGTTTTATACTTTTGTTTTCTCTTCCCGACTTTAAGTCAAGCGAATAATGATCCAGAATTTGTAGATATGAAATTCGGAATGAACATAGTTAATGTTCTAAGAAGGAAATTGTAATGGCACGATCTTGATTTGTCAAATTACCAGAATATCCTGGAAAAATAAATTTATCAAGAAGATATGATCTTCATATGTTTGGAGATTAGGTAGAATGTAAGAGTCGTGTAACATGGCACATGATGACGTTATGGTATGTGAATCATCACGTTCCATTAGAAACTCAGCATGACTTACTGTAATATAATCACGTTGATCAAGTGTCATTATATTATACTAACTCATGCTTCAGTTTCCAACACTACTTCAAGAACATTCTTATTTTAAATTCGAATTTTTCAGAATTTAGAAACTAAAACAGTTTCCTTTCTGATGTAACACTAAGATCGCGAAGAGATAAATGATTTCAGATAAGAATAGTTATGAAAATATCTTTAGAAATATCGAGGATATTTATAATGAAAGATATGATGATATCTTAGAATTTCTAATATCGTTGGATGATGAAGAAGATTTGTCCATAAAGTTTTAGAGTCGGGAGTAAGGTATTCGCTAAAGATTTCATCAGAAATAGAATCATATGGATTCTTTATGTACAAGTTTAGTCCTTTTGATTTGTTCAGAGTCTTCTTCATGGTTTACTCAATCCGTTTTTCAATACCAAAATTTTTGAGCTTTTTCAATATGTCATTCTTTATTATCAAACTTTTGACTGTTAAGGCAGTCTTCAGTTTTCACTGCTTCATCAGCTTTTTCAAAACTCAGAAAACTGATTCATAGGCTAAAGCGCTTTTCAAAAATTCAGAATTGAAGTTCGTAAATCCAGGAGATAGAAGTTATATATATATATATATATATATATATATATATATATATTGTTGTCGTAGAATCACTGAGAAATAAAAGATTATCGATTGATGCCTCCCGGTATTTGGTATGGTAATTATCGTTGCAAGATGTCGATGAGTTCATGATAAGACTTCAATAGATAAATATAGTGATTTGTCGGAGAGATTTATGAAATGTCTCGTTCATATTGATTATAAACATTCCATATTAATTGATTTCGTTGCGAGGTTTTGACCTCTATATGAGACGTTTTTCAAAGACTGCATTCATTTTTAAAACAACCATAACCTTTATTTTATCAATAAAGGTTTCAAAAGCATTACGTAGATTATCAAATAATGATAATCTAAAATATACTGTTTACACACGATCATTACATAATGGTTTACAATAGAAATATATTACATCGACATATGTTTCTTGAATGCAGTTTTTACACAATATCATACAAACATGGACTCCAAATCTTGTCCTTATTTTAGTATGCAACAATGGAAGCTCTTAGTATTCACCTGAGAATAAACATGCTTTAAACGTCAACAAAAATGTTGGTGAGTTATAGGTTTAACCTATATATATCAAATCGTAACAATAGACCACAAGATTTCATATTTCAATACACATCCCATACATAGAGATAAAAATCATTCATATGGTGAACACCTGGTAACCGACATTAACAAGATGCATGTATAAGAATATCCCCATCATTCTGGAACACCCTTCGGATATGATATAAATTTCGAAGTACTAAAGCATCCGGTACTTTGGATGGGGTTTGTTAGGCCCAATAGATCTATCTTTAGGATTCGCGTCAATTAGGGTGTCTGTTCCCTAATTCTTAGATTACCAGACTTAATAAAAAGGGGCATATTCAATTTCGATAATTCCACCATAGAAGGTAGTTTCACGTACTTATGTTTATTTTGTAAATCATTTATAAAACCTGCATGTATTCTCATCCTAAAAATATTAGATTTTAAAAGTGGGACTATAACTACCTTTCACAGATATTTCCTTCCTCGGAAATAATACTTGGCCACAGATCGATTCACGAACCTATACAAATATGTACATATATATCAAAGTGTGATCAAAATATAATTACAACCATTTTTATTATGTTTTAAAGATTTGAGTGTATTAAGTCGGCTGTCCTCGTTAGTAACCTACAACTAGTTGTCCACAGTTAGATGTACAGAAATAAATCGATATATGTTATCTTGAATCAATCCTCGACCCAGTGTATACACGTCTCAGGCTAGATCACAACTCAAAGTATATATATTTTTGGAATCAACCTCAACCCTGTATAGCTAACTCCAACATTACTGCATATAGAGTGTCTATGGTTGTTCCAAATAATATATATACATGGGTCGATATGATATATTAAAACATTTGCATACGTGTCTATGGTATCCCAAGATTAAATAATATATTAGAATACATGTATAATACAATATAAGTTAGTTAGGATATGATTTGTATAGATTTGTTAAACATTTCCCGTAGCTAAAAAGATCAAAAATATCCAATCTTGTTTTACCTATAACTTCTTCATTTTAAATCCGTTTTGAGTGAATAAAATTGCTATGGTTTCATATTGAACTATAATTTAAGAATCCAAACAAAAAAAGTATAGGTTTATAGTTGGAAATTTAAGTTACATGTCAATTACTAAAGAGGTAGTCATTTCCGTCGAAAGAACGACATCTTGATGACCATTTTGAAAAACATACTTTCACTTTGAGTTTAACCAAGATTTTTGGATATAGTTTCATGTTCATATGAAAAATCATTTTCCCAGAATAACAACTTTTAAATCAAAGTTTATCATAGTTTTTAATTATCCAAACCAAAACAGCCCCCGGTTTCACTACGACGGCGTATATCCGATTTTATGGTGTTCATCGTGTTTCCAGGTTTTAAATCATTAAGTTATCATATCATATAGATATAGAACATGTGTTTAGTTGATTTTAAAAGTCAAGTTAGAAGGATTAACTTTTGTTTGGGAACAAGTTTAGAATTAACTAAACTATGTTATAGTGATTACAAGTTTAAACCTTCGAATAAGATAGCTTTATATGTATGAATTGAATGATGTTATTGTAGTGACCCGAACTTTTCTATGTTTATATATATTAATTGAGATTGATATTTACATGATTAAATGTTTCCAACATGTTAAGCAATCAAACTTGTTAAGACTTGATTAATTGAAATATGTTTAATATAGACAATTGACCACCCAAGTTGACCGGTGATTCACGAACGTTAAAACTTGTAAAAACTATATGATGACATATATATGGATATATATATAGTTAACATGATACTATGATAAGTAAACATATCATTAAGTATATTAACAATGAACTACATATGTAAAAACAAGACTACTAACTTAATGATTTTTAAACGAGACATATATGTAACGATTATCGTTATAAAGACATTTAATGTATATATATCATATTAAGAGATATTCATACATGATAATATCATGATAATATAATAATTTAAAATCTTATTTGATATTATAAACATTGGGTTAACAACATTTAACAAGATCGTTAACCTAAAGGTTTCAAAACAACACTTACATGTAACGACTAACGATGACTTAACGACTCAGTTAAAATGTATATACATGTAGTGTTTTAATATGTATTTATACACTTTTGAAAGACTTCAATACAATTATCAAAATACTTCTACTTAACAAAAATGCTTACAATTACATCCTCGTTCAGTTTCATCAACAATTCTACTCGTATGCACCCGTATTCGTACTCGTACAATACACAGCTTTTAGATGTATGTACTATTGGTATATACACTCCAATGATCAGCTCTTAGCAGCCCATGTGAGTCACCTAACACATGTGGGAACCATCATTTGGCAACTAGCATGAAATATCTCATAAAATTACAAAAATATGAGTAATCATTCATGACTTATTTACATGAAAACAAAATTACATATCCTTTATATCTAATCCATACACCAACGACCAAAAACACCTACAAACACTTTCATTCTTCAATTTTCTTCATCTAATTGATCTCTCTCAAGTTCTATCTTCAAGTTCTAAGTGTTCTTCATAAATTCCAAAAGTTCTAGTTTCATAAAATCAAGAATACTTTCAAGTTTGCTAGCTCACTTCCAATCTTGTAAGGTGATCATCCAACCTCAAGAAATCTTTGTTTCTTACAGTAGGTTATCATTCTAATACAAGGTAATAATCATATTCAAACTTTGGTTCAATTTCTATAACTATAACAATCTTATTTCAAGTGATGATCTTACTTGAACTTGTTTTCGTGTCATGATTCTGCTTCAAGAACTTCGAGCCATCCAAGGATCCATTGAAGCTAGATCCATTTTTCTCTTTTCCTGTAGGTTTATCCAAGGAAATTAAGGTAGTAATGATGTTCATAACATCATTCGATTCATACATATAAAGCTATCTTATTCGAAGGTTTAAACTTGTAATCACTAGAACATAGTTTAGTTAATTCTAAACTTGTTCGCAAACAAAAGTTAATCCTTCTAACTTGACTTTTAAAATCAACTAAACACATGTTCTATATCTATATGATATGCTAACTTAATGATTTAAAACCTGGAAACACGAAAAACACCGTAAAACCGGATTTACGCCGTCGTAGTAACACCACGGGCTGTTTTGGGTTACTTAATTAAAAACTATGATAAAATTTGATTTAAAAGTTGTTATTCTGAGAAAATGATTTTTATTATGAACATGAAACTATATCCAAAAATTATGGTTAAACTCAAAGTGGAAATATGTTTTCTAAAATGGTCATCTAGACGTCGTTCTTTCGACTGAAATGACTACCTTTACAAAAACGACTTGTAACTTATTTTTCCGACTATAAACCTATACTTTTTCTGTTTAGATTCATAAAATAGAGTTCAATATGAAACCATAGCAATTTGATTCACTCAAAACGGATTTAAAATGAAGAAGTTATGGGTAAAACAAGATTGGATAATTTTTCTCATTTTAGCTACGTGAAAATTGGTAACAAATCTATTCCAACCATAACTTAATCAACTTGTATTGTATATTATGTAATCTTGAGATACCATAGACACGTATACAATGTTTTTACCTATCATGTCGACACATCTATATATATTTCGGAACAACCATAGACACTCTATATGTGAATGTTGGAGTTACCTATACAGGGTTGAGGTTGATTCCAAAATATATATAGTTTGAGTTGTGATCAATACTGAGATACGTATACACTGGGTCGTGGATTGATTCAAGATAATATTTATCGATTTATTTCTGTACATCTAACTGTGGACAACTAGTTGTAGGTTACTAACGAGGACAGCTGACTTAATAAACTTAAAACATCAAAATATATTAAAAGTGTTGTAAATATATTTTGAACATACTTTGATATATATGTATATATTGTTATAGGTTCGTGAATCAACCAGTGGCCAAGTCTTACTTCCCGACGAAGTAAAAATCTGTGAAAGTGAGTTATAGTCCCACTTTTAAAATCTAATATTTTGGGATGAGAATACATGCAGGTTTTATAAATGATTTACAAAATAGACACAAGTACGTGAAACTACATTCTATGGTTGAATTATCGAAATCGAATATGCCCCTTTTTATTAAGTCTGGTAATCTAAGAATTAGGGAACAGACACCCTAATTGACGCGAATCCTAAAGATAGATCTATTGGGCTTAACAAACCCCATCCAAAGTACCGGATGCTTTAGTACTTCGAAATTTATATCATATCCGAAGGGTGTCCCGGAATGATGGGGATATTCTTATATATGCATCTTGTTAATGTCGGTTACCAGGTGTTCACCATATGAATGATTTTTATCTCTATGTATGGGATGTGTATTGAAATATGAAATCTTGTGGTCTATTGTTACGATTTGATATATATAGGTTAAACCTATAACTCACCAACATTTTTGTTGACGTTTAAAGCATGTTTATTCTCAGGTGAATACTAAGAGCTTCCGCTGTTGCATACTAAAATAAGGACAAGATTTGGAGTCCATGTTTGTATGATATTGTGTAAAAACTGCATTCAAGAAACTGATTTCGATGTAACATATTTGTATTGTAAACCATTATGTAATGGTCGTGTGTAAACAGGATATTTTAGATTATCATTATTTGATAATCTACGTAAAGCTTTTTAAACCTTTATTTATGAAATAAAGGTTATGGTTTGTTTTAAAAATGAATGCAGTCTTTGAAAAACGTCTCATATAGAGGTCAAAACCTCGCAACGAAATCAATTAATATGGAACGTTTTTAATCAATAAGAACGGGACATTTCAGTTGGTATCAGAGCGTTGGTCTTAGAGAACCAGAATTTTGCATTAGTGTGTCTTATCGAGTTTGTTAGGATGCATTAGTGAGTCTGGACTTCGACCGTGTTTACTTGAAGAATGATTGCTTAACAAATTTTGTTGGAAACTATATATTTTTAACATGTGAATATTATGTGATATATTAATCTCTTAACGCGTTTGATATTATGTGATAGATGTCTACCTCTAGAACAAGTCCCATTAACTCACCTAATAATAATGAACAGTCAAATGTAAATTGGAATGATTCGTGGACTGATTCACAAGTTCCCGAAGAGGAACCGGAAGAAGAGTCGGAACCGGAAGAAGAATCGCAACCGGATGAAGAAATAGAACCGGTGGGGGAAATAATAAAACGGTTAAGTAAAGGAAAATCCTCAACCAACCGACCAAGGTTAATTATGGTCAATGGTGTTTCCGTCAAGGAAGCAAAATATTGGGAGGATTACCAATTCTCTGATGAATCGGATTCCGACGAGAATTCCGATGATGTTATGGAAATTACCCCAACTGAATTTAAAAAGGCAAAAGAAAATAATAAGGGAAAGGGCATAAAAATAGAGAAATCTAATTCCAACCCCGATGAACTTTATATGTATCGTCAACCCCCGAAGTCCTTAAGTTGTAACAATGACCCGGGAACCTCTAAACCACCAGGTTTTTCTAAACCAATGTGGAAAAAGACGGCTCGTATTAGGGGAACATCATATATCCCTAGAAACTTGGCAAAACGAACCAAAACCGAAGAAGAAGAAACAAGCGAGTCGGAATAAGATAGTTGTATTCGTGTGGTGTAATATATGTAATATAGTGTGCTTATGCTTTATGATATATGTAAAAATTGCTTGTATTAATAAGTATTTTTTTTATGAATCTAACTCTTGTCTATTTTACAGTATAAAAACACAAAATGGATAGACAACCCAATATTTTAAGAGACCTACCCGGAGACATGATTGATGAAATCTTGTCTAGAGTCAGTCAGAATTCTTCGGCACAACTATTTAAGGCGAGATCAGTTTGTAAGACATTCGAAGAACGTTCCAAGAATGCCTTGGTTTATAAAAGGCTTTCGTTCGAAAGATGGGGGATATCACATTGGGAAATCCATAAGTTACGATGTGTTTACTTTGACGCATATATTGCGGGGAACCCAAATGCTATTTTACGCAATGGGTTAAGAAATTATTTTGACTAAATATATCAGAATATTGGACTTCGTGATTTAGAAAAAGCGGCTAACATGCAACATAAAGAAGCATGTTATGCTTACGGATTAGTAATGTTCACTTCTCACCAAAGTGAGAACAAGAACATCGGGCTACAACTATTAAACAAAACGTTTCCACAAGTGACGGAGTCGGTAATTGGGGTAAGAAATGAGGTTTTTAGATTGTTACGGGACTGTTGGACATTACGTAACCCTCGTCCCTTTGACGACGTTACAACACGCTGTCTTATCAACGGCCATAACGGTTATGTTCCACAAGACCAAGGATGGGAAGTAATCCTAATAAAACCAGAATGCATGACTTGTTTCTGGACGTATGAATTACGTGTCTTTATTGCCTTTGCTAAACGACTTGTGTACTAGCTAGAATTATCTTCACAACCATCTTGTATCAAATTTATTGTGTGCTATATTTCATGCTATATGTAAAATAAGCGGTATTGTAAGTTTGTAAAATATTGTGTAAAAGTTTGAACGCGAAATATTATTATAATCAGTTTTTCATATAGAATTGTAGTAGTTGAATGGTATATTAGCTACTAAGTATGAACTTAACGGGTAGGTACTACCCGAATTTAAACTTATAAAATGCTAATATGAAGAAAAAGCTTTTATAAATGAGTTCATATTATGCTACGAAATACTATTAACTACTCTTAATATTCTGTATGATTAACTTGTTCCATTTGACTATTTTGAAGGAAATGGCACCGACTACTCGACACACCGTGAATATGAATGAAGAGGAATTCCGTACTTTTCTAGCTTCAAACATAGCCGCAGTACAGGCTGCGCTACATACCAACAATAACCTTGGATCTAGCAGTACAGGAAATCGTGTAGGATGCACCTACAAAGAATTCACTGCCTGCAAACCTTTAGAATTTGATGGAACCGAAGGACCGATCGGATTGAAACGGTGGACCGAGAAGGTCGAATCGGTGTTTGCCATAAGTAAGTGTACTGAAGAGGATAAAGTGAAGTACGCTACGCATACCTTCACAGGTTCTGCGTTAACATGGTGGAATACCTATCTAGAGCAAGTGGGACAAGACGATGCGTACGCACTACCGTGGTCAGCATTCAAGCACTTGATGAACGAGAAGTACCGTCCCAGAACCGAGGTCAATAAGCTCAAGACAGAACTTAGAGGGTTACGAACCCAAGGATTTGATATTACCACGTACGAAAGACGATTCACAGAATTGTGCCTATTGTGTCCGGGAGCATTCGAAGATGAGGAAGAGAAGATCGACGCGTTTGTGAAAGGATTACCGGAAAGAATCCAAGAAGATATAAGTTCACACGAGCCCGCCTCCATACAACACGCATGTAGAATGGCTCACAAACTAGTGAACCAGATTGAAGAAAGAATTAAAGAACAGACTGTTGAAGAGGCCAATGTGAAGCAAGTCAAAAGAAAGTGGGAGGAAAACGGTGATAAGAATCACCAATACAACAACAACAGCAATTACAACAATAATCGCAACAATTATCCCAACAATTGCAACATCAATCGCAACTACAACAAACGGCCCAACAACAACAACAACAACAACAACAGCAACTACAACAATCATCCCAACAACAATAATAACCGCAACAACAACAACAATCAGAAGCAGCTATGCCAAAGGTGTGAAAAGTATCACTCGGGGTTCTGCACCAAATTTTGCAACAAGTGTAAAAGAAATGGTCATAGCGCGGTGAAGTGTGAGGTCTACGGACCAGGGGTTAATAGAACGAAAGGAACAAATGGTGTCGAAATGAGTAATGGCGGAGCAAGTAGTGTCGGAGCAAGTTATGCCAATGTAGTTTGTTATAAATGTGGAAAACCGGGCCACATTATTAGAAATTGCCCGAACCAGGAGAACACGAATGGACAAGGCCGCCGAAGAGTTTTCAATATTAATGCGGCAGAGGCACAGGAAGACCCGGAGCTTGTTACGGGTACGTTTCTTATTGACAATAAATCTGCTTACGTTTTATTTGATTCGGGTGCGGATAGAAGCTATATGAGTAGAGATTTTTGTGCTAAATTAAGTTGTCCATTGACGCCTTTGGATAGTAAATTTTTACTCGAATTAGCAAATGGTAAATTAATTTCAGCAGATAATATATGTCGGAATCGAGAAATTAAACTGGTTAGCGAAACATTTAAGATTGATTTGATACCAGTAGACTTAGGGAGTTTTGATTTGATAATCGGTATGGACTGGTTGAAAGAAGTGAAAGCAGAGATCGTTTGTTACAAAAATGCAATTCGCATTATACGAGAAAAAGGAAAACCCTTAATGGTGTACGGAGAAAAGGGCAACACGAAGCTACATCTTATTAGTAATTTGAAGGCACAAAAACTAATAAGAAAAGGTTGCTAAGCTGTTCTAGCACACATCGAGAAAGTACAAACTGAAGAAAAGAGCATCAATGATGTTCCCATTGCAAAAGAATTTCCCGATGTATTTCCGAAAGAATTACCGGGATTACCCCCACATCGATCCGTTGAATTTCAAATAGATCTTGTACCAGGAGCTGCACCAATAGCTCGTGCTCCTTACAGACTCGCACCCAACGAGATGAAAGAACTGCAAAGCCAATTACAAGAACTTTTAGAGCGTGGTTTCATTCGACCAAGCACATCACCGTGGGGAGCTCCTGTTTTGTTTGTCAAGAAGAAAGATGGTACATTCAGGTTGTGTATCGACTACCAAGAGTTGAACAAACTTACCATCAAGAACCGCTACCCACTACCGAGAATCGCCGACTTATTTGATTAACTACAAGGCTCGTCTGTTTATTCAAAGATTGACTTACGTTCCGGGTATCATCAAATGTGGGTGAAAGAAGATGATATTCCAAAGACTGCTTTCAGAACACGTTACGGTCATTACGAGTTTATGGTCATGCCGTTTGGTTTAACTAATGCACCCGCTGTGTTCATGGACCTTATGAACCGAGTGTGTGGACCATACCTTGACAAGTTTGTCATTGTTTTCATTGATGACATACTTATTTACTCAAAGAATGACCAAGAACACGGTGAACATTTGAGAAAGGTGTTAGAAGTATTGAGGAAGGAAGAATTGTACGCTAAGTTTTCAAAGTGTGCATTTTGGTTGGAAGAAGTTCAATTCCTCGGTCACATAGTAAACACAGAAGGTATTAAGGTGGATCCGGCAAAGATAGAAACTGTTGAAAAGTGGGAAACCCCAAAAACTCCAAAACACATACTCCAGTTTTTAGGACTAGCTGGTTACTACAGAAAGTTCATCCAAGACTTTTCCAGAATAGCAAAACCCTTGACTGCATTAACGCATAAAGGGAAGAAATTTGAATGGAATGATGAACAAGAGAAAGCGTTTCAGTTATTGAAGAAAAAGCTAACTACGGCACCTATATTGTCATTGCCTGAAGGGAATGATGATTTTATGATTTATTGTGACGCATCAAAGCAAGGTCTCGGTTGTGTATTAATGCAACGAATGAAGGTGATTGCTTATGCGTCTAGACAATTGAAGATTCACGAACAAAATTATACGATGCATGATTTGGAATTAGGCGCGGTTGTTTTTGCATTAAAGACTTGGAGGCACTACTTATATGGGGTCAAAAGTATTATATATACCGACCACAAAAGTCTTCAACACATATTTAATCAGAAACAACTGAATATGAGGCAGCGTAGGTGGATTGAATTATTGAATGATTACGACTTTGAGATTCGTTACCACCCGGGGAAGGCAAATGTGGTAGCCGATGCCTTGAGCAGGAAGGACAGAGAACCCATTCGAGTAAAATCTATGAATATAATGATTCATAATAACCTTACTACTCAAATAAGGGAGGCGCAACAAGGAGTTTTAAAAAAGGGAAATTTAAAGGATGAAATACCCAAAGGATCGGAGAAGCATCTTAATATTTGGGAGGACGGAACCCGATATAGGGCTGAAAGGATTTGGGTACCAAAATTTGGAGATATGAGAGAAATGGTACTTAGAGAAGCTCATAAATCCAGATACTCAATACATCCTGGAACGGGGAAGATGTACAAGGATCTCAAGAAACATTTTTGGTGGCCGGGTATGAAAGCCGATGTTGCTAAATACGTAGGAGAATGTTTGACGTGTTCTAAGGTCAAAGCTGAGCATCAGAAACCATCAGGTCTACTTCAACAACCCGAAATCCCGGAATGGAAATGGGAAAACATTACCATGGATTTCATCACTAAATTGCCAAGGACTGCAAGTGGTTTTGATACTATTTGGGTAATAGTTGATCGTCTCACCAAATCAGCACACTTCCTGCCAATAAGAGAAGATGACAAGATGGAGAAGTTAGCACGACTGTATTTGAAGGAAGTCGTCTCCATACATGGAATACTAATCTCTATTATCTCTGATAGGGATGGCAGATTTATTTCAAGATTCTGGCAGACATTACAGCAAGCATTAGGAACTCGTCTAGACATGAGTACTGCCTATCATCCACAAACTGATGGGCAGAGCAAAAGGACGATACAAACGCTTGAAGACATGCTACGAGCATGTGTTATTGATTTCGGAAACAGTTGGGATCGACATCTACCGTTAGCAGAATTTTCCTACAACAACAGCTACCATTCAAGCATTGAGATGGCGCCGTTTGAAGCACTTTATAGTAGAAAGTGCAGGTCTCCGATTTGTTGGAGTGAAGTGGGGGATAGACAGATTACGGGCCCGGAGATTATACAAGAAACTACCGAGAAGATCATCCAAATTCAACAACGGTTGAAAACCGCCCAAAGTCGACAAAAGAGCTACGCTGACATTAAAAGAAAAGATATAGAATTTGAAATTTGAGAGATGGTCATGCTTAAAGTTGCACCTTGGAAAGGCGTTGTTCGATTTGGTAAACGAGGGAAATTAAATCCAAGGTATATTGGACCATTCAAGATTATTGATCGTGTCGGACCAGTAGCTTACCGACTTGAGTTACCTCAACAACTCGCGGCTGTACATAACACTTTCCACGTCTCGAATTTGAAGAAATGTTTTGCTAAAGAAGATCTCACTGTTCTGTTAGATGAAATCCAAATCAACGAAAAACTTCAATTCATCGAAGAACCCGTCGAAATAATGGATCGTGAGGTTAAAAGACTTAAGCAAAACAAGATACCAATTGTTAAGGTTCGATGGAATGCTTGTAGAGGACCCGAGTTCACCTGGGAGCGTGAAGATCAGATGAAGAAGAAATACCCGCATCTATTTCCAGAAGATTCGTCAACACCTTCAACAGCTTAAAATTTCGGGACGAAATTTATTTAACGGGTAGGTACTGTAGTGACCCGAACTTTTCCATGTTTATATATATTAATTGAGATTGATATTTACATGATTAAATGTTTCCAACATGTTAAGCAATCAAACTTGTTAAGACTTGATTAATTGAAATATGTTTAATATAGACAATTGACCACCCAAGTTGACCGGTGATTCACGAACGTTAAAACTTGTAAAAACTATATGATGACATATATATGGATATATATATAGTTAACATGATACTATGATAAGTAAACATATCATTAAGTATATTAACAATGAACTATATATGTAAAAACAAGACTACTAACTTAATGATTTTTAAACGAGACATATATGTAACGATTATCGTTATAAAGACATTTAATGTATATATATATCATATTAAGAGATATTCATACATGATAATATAATAATTTAAAATCTCATTTGATATTATAAACATTGGGTTAACAACATTTAACAAGATCGTTAACCTAAATGTTTCAAAACAACACTTACATGTAACGACTAACGATGACTTAACGACTCAGTTAAAATGTATATACATGTAGTGTTTTAATATGTATTTATACACTTTTGAAAGACTTCAATACAATTATCAAAATACTTCTACTTAACAAAAATGCTTACAATTACATCCTCGTTCAGTTTCATCAACAATTCTACTCGTATGCACCCGTATTCGTACTCGTATAATACACAGCTTTTAGATGTATGTACTATTGGTATATACACTCCAATGATCAGCTCTTAGCAGCCCATGTGAGTCACCTAACACATGTGGGAACCATCATTTGGCAACTAGCATGAAATATCTCATAAAATTACAAAAATATGAGTAATCATTCATGACTTATTTACATGAAAACAAAATTACATATCCTTTATATCTAATCCATACACCAACGACCAAAAACACCTACAAACACTTTCATTCTTCAATTTTCTTCATCTAATTGATCTCTCTCAAGTTCTATCTTCAAGTTCTAAGTGTTCTTCATAAATTCCAAAAGTTCTAGTTTCATAAAATCAAGAATACTTTCAAGTTTGCTAGCTCACTTCCAATCTTGTAAGGTGATCATCCAACCTCAAGAAATCTTTGTTTCTTACAGTAGGTTATCATTCTAATACAAGGTAATAATCATATTCAAACTTTGGTTCAATTTCTATAACTATAACAATCTTATTTCAAGTGATGATCTTACTTGAACTTGTTTTCGTGTCATGATTCTGCTTCAAGAACTTCGAGCCATCCAAGGATCCATTGAAGCTAGATCCATTTTTCTCTTTTCCAGTAGGTTTATCCAAGGAAATTAAGGTAGTAATGATGTTCATAACATCATTCGATTCATACATATAAAGCTATCTTATTCGAAGGTTTAAACTTGTAATCACTAGAACATAGTTTAGTTAATTCTAAACTTGTTCGCAAACAAAAGTTAATCCTTCTAACTTGACTTTTAAAATCAACTAAACACATGTTCTATATCTATATGATATGCTAACTTAATGATTTAAAACCTGGAAACACGAAAAACACCGTAAAACCGGATTTACGCCGTCGTAGTAACACCGCGGGCTGTTTTGGGTTAGTTAATTAAAAACTATGATAAAATTTGATTTAAAAGTTGTTATTCTGAGAAAATGATTTTTATTATGAACATGAAACTATATCCAAAAATTATGGTTAAACTCAAAGTGGAAGTATGTTTTCTAAAATGGTCATCTAGACGTCGTTCTTTCGACTGAAATGACTACCTTTACAAAAACGACTTGTAACTTATTTTTCCGACTATAAACCTATACTTTTTCTGTTTAGATTCATAAAATAGAGTTCAATATGAAACCATAGCAATTTGATTCACTCAAAACGGATTTAAAATGAAGAAGTTATGGGTAAAACAAGATTGGATAATTTTTCTCATTTTAGCTACGTGAAAATTGGTAACAAATCTATTCCAACCATAACTTAATCAACTTGTATTGTATATTATGTAATCTTGAGATACCATAAACACGTATACAATGTTTCGACCTATCATGTCGACACATCTATATATATTTCGGAACAACCATAGACACTCTATATGTGAATGTTGGAGTTAGCTATACAGGGTTGAGGTTGATTCCAAAATATATATAGTTTGAGTTGTGATCAATACTGAGATACGTATACACTGGGTCGTGGATTGATTCAAGATAATATTTATCGATTTATTTCTGTACATCTAACTGTGGACAACTAGTTGTAGGTTACTAACGAGGACAGCTGACTTAATAAACTTAAAACATCAAAATATATTAAAAGTGTTGTAAATATATTTTGAACATACTTTGATATATATGTATATATTGTTACAGGTTCGTGAATCAACCAGTGGCCAAGTCTTACTTCCCGACAAAGTAAAAATCTGTGAAAGTGAGTTATAGTCCCACTTTTAAAATCTAATATTTTGGGATGAGAATACATGCAGGTTTTATAAATGATTTACAAAATAGACACAAGTACGTGAAACTACATTCTATGGTTGAATTATCGAAATCGAATATGCCCCTTTTTATTAAGTCTGGTAATCTAAGAATTAGGGAACAGACACCCTAATTGACGCGAATCCTAAAGATAGATCTATTGGGCTTAACAAACCCCATCCAAAGTACCGGATGCTTTAGTACTTCGAAATTTATATCATATCCGAAGGGTGTCCCGGAATGATGGGGATATTCTTATATATGCATCTTGTTAATGTCGGTTACCAGGTGTTCACCATATGAATGATTTTTATCTCTATGTATGGGATGTGTATTGAAATATGAAATCTTGTGGTCTATTGTTACGATTTGATATATATAGGTTAAACCTATAACTCACCAACATTTTTGTTGACGTTTAAAGCATGTTTATTCTCAGGTGAATACTAAGAGCTTCCGCTGTTGCATACTAAAATAAGGACAAGATTTGGAGTCCATGTTTGTATGATATTGTGTAAAAACTGCATTCAAGAAACTGATTTCGATGTAACATATTTGTATTGTAAACCATTATGTAATGGTCGTGTGTAAACAGGATATTTTAGATTATCATTATTTGATAATCTACGTAAAGCTTTTTAAACCTTTATTTATGAAATAAAGGTTATGGTTTGTTTTAAAAATGAATGCAGTCTTTGAAAAACGTCTCATATAGAGGTCAAAACCTCGCAACGAAATCAATTAATATGGAACGTTTTTAATCAATAAGAACGGGACATTTCAGTTATGAACATCATTACTACCTCAAGTTTTATGGATAAAACTACTGAAAATGAAAAAAATGGATCTAGCTTCAAAGGATCCTTGGATGGCTTGAAAATTCTTGAAGCAGAATCATGACACGAAAACAGTTCAAGTAAGATTTTCACTCGAAATAAGATTGTTATAGTTGTAGAAATTGAATCAAAGTTTGAATATGAATATTACCTTGAATTAGAAAGATAACTTACTATAAATAACAAAGGTTCCTTGATCTTAGATGATTACTTAGAATGGATTAGAAAGCTTGGAAGTAGACTTGCAAACTTGGAAGTATTCTTGATTTTTATGAAACTATACTTATGGAATTTATGAAGAACACTTAGAACTTGAAGATGGAACTTGAGAGAGATCAATTAGATGAATAAAATTGAAGAATGAAAGTGTTTGTAGGTGTTTTTGGTCGTTGGTAAATGGATTAGATATAAAGGATATGTAATTTTGTTTTCATGTAAATAAGTCATGAATGATTACTAATATTTTTGTAATTTTATAAGATATTTCATGCTAGTTGCCAAATGATGGTTCCCACATGTGTTAGTTGACTCACATATACTACTAAGATCTGATCATTGGAGTGTATATACCAATAGCACATACATCTAAATGCTGTGTATTGTACGAGTACGAATACGGGTGCATACGAGTAGAATTGTTGATGAAACTGAACGAGGATGTAATTGTAAGCATTTTTGTTAAGTAGAAGTACTTTGATATGTGTCTTGAAGTCTTTCAAAAGTGTAAGAATACATATCAAAACACAACATGTATATACATTCTAATGGAGTCGTTAAGTCTTCGTTAGTCGTTACATGTAAGTGTTGTTTTGAAACCTTTAAGTTAACGATCTAAATTAATGTTGTTAACCCAATGTTTATTATATCAAATGAGATGTTAAATTATTATATTATCATGATATTATGATGTATGAATATCTCTTAATATGATATATACATTAAAATATCGTTACAACGATAATCATTACATATATCATTTCAAGTTTCTTAACTTAGTACTCTCATTTCTTATGTATATCACACATTGTTAATAACTTAGTGAGATACTTACTCATTATAATCTCATGTCAACCATATATATATGTCTATATATACCACAACATGTAGTTTTTACAAATTTGTAACGTTCGTGAATCGCCGGTCAACTTGGGTGATCAATTGTCTATATGAAACTTATTTCATTTAATCAAGTCTTAACAAGTTTGATTGCTTAACACGTTGGAAACATTTAGTCATGTAAATATCAATCTCATTTAATATATATAAACATGGAAAAGTTCGGGTCACTACAGTACCTAACCGTTAAATAAATTTCGTCCCGAAATTTTAAGCTGTTGAAGGTGTTGACGAATCTTCTGGAAATAGATGTGGGTATTTCTTATTCATCTGATCTTCATGCTCCCAGGTGAACTCGGGTCCTCTACGAGCATTCCATCAAATCTTAACAATCGGTATCTTGTTTTGTTTAAGTCTCTTAACCTCACGATCCATTATTTTGACGGGTTCTTCAATGAATTGAAGTTTTTCATTGATTTGGATTTCGTCTAACGGAATAGTGAGATCTTCTTTAGCAAAACATTTCTTCAAATTCGAGACGTGGAAAGTGTTATATACAGCCGTGAGTTGTTGAGGTAGCTCCAGTTGGTAAGCTACTGGTCCGACACGATCTATAATCTTGAATGGTCCAATGTACCTTGGATTTAGTTTCCCCCGTTTACCAAATCAAACAACCCCTTTCCAAGGTGAAACCTTAAGCATGACCATTTCTCCAATTTCAAACTCTATATCTTTTCTTTTACTGTCCGCGTAGCTTTTTTGTCGACTCTGGGCGGTTTTCAATCGTTGTTGAATTTGGATGATTTTCTCGGTAGTTTCTTGTATTATCTCCGGACCCGTAATCTGTCTATCCCCCACTTCATTCCAACAAATCGGAGACCTGCACTTTCTACCATAAAGTGCCTCAAACGGCGCCATCTCAATACTAGAATGATAACTGTTGTTGTAGGAAAATTCTGCTAACGGTAGGTGTCGATCCAAACTGTTTCCGAAATCAATAACACATGCTCGTAGCATGTATTCAAGCGTTTGTATCGTCCTTTCGCTCTGCCCATCAGTTTGTGGATGATAGGTAGTACTCAGGTCTAAACGAGTCCCCAATGCTTGTTGCAATGTCTGCCAGAACCTTGAAACAAATCTACCATACCTATCAGAGATAATAGAGACGGGTATTCCATGTCTGGAGACAACCTCCTTCAAATACAATCGCGCCAACTTCTCCATTTTGTCATCTTCTCTCATTGGCAGGAAGTGTGCTGACTTGGTGAGACGATTAACTATTACCCAAATAGTATCATAACCACTTGCAGTCCTTGGCAATTTAGTAATGAAATCCATGGTAATGTTTTCCCATTTCCATTCCGGGATTTCAGGTTGTTATAGTAGACCTGATAGTTTCTGATGTTCAGCTTTGACCTTAGAACACGTCAAACATTCTCCTACATATTTAGCAATATCGGCTTTCATACCCGGCCACCAAAAGTGTTTCTTGAGATCTTTATACATCTTCCCCGCTCCGGGATGTATTGAATATCTGGTTTTATGTGCTTCCTTAAGTACCATTTCTCTCACATCTCCAAATCTTGGTACCCAAATTCTATCAGCCCTATATCGGGTTCCGTCTTCCCGAATATTAAGATCTTTCTCTGATCCTTTGGGTATCTCATTCTTCAACTTTCCTTCTTTTACAACCCCCTGTTGCGCCTTCTTTATTTGAGTAGTAAGGTTAGTACGAATAATTATATTCATAGCTTTTACCCGTATAGGTTCTCTGTCCTTTCTACTCAAAGCGTCGGCTACCACATTCGCCTTCCCCGGGTGGTATCGAATCTCAAAATCATAATCATTCAACAGTTCAATCCACCTGCGTTGTCTCCTATTCAGTTACTTCTGATTAAATATATGTTGGAGACTTTTGTGGTCGGTATATATAATACTTTTGACTCCATATAAATAATGCCTCCAAGTCTTTAATGCAAAAACAACAGCACCCAATTCCAAATTGTGAGTTGTATAATTTTGCTCGTGAATCTTTAATTGTCTAGACATATAAGCAATCACCTTCGTTCGTTGCATTAATACACAACCGAGACCTTGTTTTGATGCGTCATAATAAATCACAAAATCATCATTCCCTTCAGGCAATGACAATATAGGTGCCGTAGTTAGCTTTTTCTTCAATAACTGAAACGCCTTCTCTTGTTCATCCTTCCATTCAAATTTCTTCCCTTTATGCGTTAATGCAGTCAAGGGTTTTGCTATTTTGGAGAAATCTTGGATGAATCTTCTGTAGTAACCAGCCAATCCTAAAAATTGACGTATATGCTTCGGAGTTTTTGGGGTTTCCCACTTTTCAACGGTTTCGATCTTTGCCGGGTCCACCTGGATACCTTCTTTTTTCACTATGTGACCGAGGAATTGATCTTCTTCCAACCAAAATGCACACTTTGAAAACTTAGCGTACAGTTTTTCTTTCCTCAATACTTCTAGCACTTTTCTCAAATGTTCTTTGTGCTCTTGATCATTCTTTGAGTAAATACGTATGTCATCAATGAAAACAATGACAAACTTGTCAAGATATGGCCCACACACTCGGTTCATAAGATCCATGAACACAGCTGGTGTGTTAGTCAATCCAAATGGCATAACCATAAACTCGTAATGACCATAGTGCGTCCTAAAAGCAGTTTTTGGAATATCATCCTCCTTTACTAGCATTTGATGATATCCAGAACGTAAATCGATTTTCGAATAAACTGACGAGCCTTGTAGTTGATCAAATAAGTCATCAATTCTCGGCAGTGGATAACGGTATTTGATGGTAAGTTTATTCAACTCTCTGTAGTCAATACACAACCTAAATGTACCATCCTTCTTCTTGACAAACAAAACAGGAGCTCCCCATGGTGATGTGCTTGGTCGAATGAAACCACGTTCTAATAGTTCTTGCAGTTGGCTTTGTAGTTCTTTCATCTCGCTGGGTGCGAGTCTGTAAGGAGCACAAGCTATTGGTGCAGCTCCTGGTTCAAGATCTATTTGAAATTCAACAGATCGATGTGGAGGTAGTCCCGGTAATTCTTTCGGAAATACATCGGGAAATTCTTTTGCGACGGGAACATCATTGATGCTCTTTTCTTCAGTTTGTACTTTCTCGACGTGTGCTAGAACAGCATAGCAACCTTTTCTTATTAGTTTTTGTGCCTTCAAATTACTAATAAGATGTAGCTTCGTGTTGCCCTTTTCTCCGTACACCATTAAGGGTTCTCCTTCTTCTCGTACAATGTGATTTGCAATTTTGTAACATACAATCTCTGCTTTCATCTCCTTCAGCCAGTTCATGCCAACTATTACATTAAAACTCCCTAACTCTACTGGTATCAAATCAATCTTAAATATTTCACTCCCCAGTTTAATTTCTCGATTCCGGCATATATAATCTGCTGAAATTAATTTACCATTTGCTAATTCGAGTAAAAATTTAGTATCTAACGGCGTCAATGGACAACTTAATTTAGAACAAAAATCTCTACTCATATAGCTTCTATCCGCACCCGAATCAAATAAAACGTAAGCAGATTTATTGTCAATAAGAAACGTACCCGTAACAAGCTCCGGGTCTTCCTGTGCCTCTGCCGTATTAATATTGAAAACTCTTCCACGGCCTTGTCCATTTGTGTTCTCCTGGTTCGGGCAATTTCTAATAATGTGGCCTGGTTTTCCACATTTATAACAAACTACATTGGCATAACTTGCTCCGACACTACTTGCACCGCCATTACTCGTTCCGACACCATTTGTTCTTTTCGTTCTGTTAACCCCTGGTCTGTAGACCTCACACTTCGCCGCGCTATGACCATTTCTTTACACTTGTTGCAAAATTTGGTGCAGAACCCCGAGTGATACATTTCACACCTTTGGCATAGCTGCTTCTGATTGTTGTTGTTGTTGTTGTTGTTGTTGTTGTTGTTGTTGTTGCGGTTGTTATTGTTGGGATGATTGTTGTAGTAGTTGTTGTTATTGTTGTGCCGTTTGTTGTAGCTGCGATTGATGTTGCGATTGTTGGGATAGTTGTTGTTGTATTGGTGACTCTTATCACTGTTTTCCTCCCACTTTCTTTTGACTACCTTCACATTGGCCTCTTTGGTAGCCTGTTCTTTAATTCTTCCCTCAATCTGGTTCACTAGTTTGTGAGCCATTCTGCATGCCTTTTGTATGGAGGCAGGCTCGTGTGAACTTATATCTTCTTGGATTCTCTCCGGTAACCCTTTCACAAACGCGTCGATCTTCTCTTCCTCATCTTCGAACGCTCTCGGACACAATAGGCACAATTCTGTGAATCGTCTTTCGTACGAAGTAATATCGAATCCCTGTGTTCATAACCCTCTAAGTTCTGACTTGAGCTTATTGACCTCGGTTCTGGGATGGTACTTCTCGTTCATCAAGTGCTTGAATGCTGACCACGGTAGCGCGTAAGCAGCATCTTGTCCCACTTGGTCTAGATAGGTATTCCACCATATTAACGCAATACCTGTGAAGGTATGCTAGCGTACTTCACTTTGTCTCCTTTAGCACACTTACTTATGGCAAACACCGATTCAACTTTCTCGGTCCACCGTTTCAATCCGATTGGTCCTTCGGTCCCATCAAATTCTGAAGGTTTGCAGGCAGTGAATTCCTTGTAGGAGCATCCTACACGATTTCTTGCGCCATTAGCTGTATTGCTAGATTCAGAGTTATTGTTGGTATGTAGCGCGACCTGTACTGCGGCTATGTTTGAAGCAAGAAAGGCACGAAATTCCTCTTCGCTCATATTCAAGGTGTGTCGAGTAGTCGGTGCCATTTCCTTCAAAATAGTCAAATGAAACAAGTTAATCATACAGAATATTAAGAGTAGTCAATAGTATCTCGTAGCATAATATGAACTCATTTATAAAAGCTTTTTCTTCATATTAGCGTTTTATAAGTTTAAATTCGGGTACTACCCACCCGTTAAGTTCATACTTAGTAGCTAATATACAATTCAACTACTATAATTCCATATGAAAAACTGATTATAATAATATAGCACATACAAATATTCTTCAAACTTACAACTTTGCTATATTACATATAACATGAAATACAGTACACTATGATACAGGACAGTTTTGAAGATAAATCTAGTTAATACGCAAGTTGTTCAGCAAAAGAAATAAAGACACGTAATTCATAAGTCCAAAAACAAGTCATGCATTCTGGTTTTACTAAGACGACTTTCCATCCTTGGTCTTGTGGAAAATAACCGTTATGACCATTGGCTAGGCAGCATGTTGTAATGTCGTCAAAAGGACAAGGGTTTCGTAATGTCTAACAGCCCCGTAATAATCTAAAAACCTTGTTTCTCACCCCAACTACTGAATCCGTCACTTGTGGGAAAGTTTTATTTAAAAGCTGCAATCCGATGTTCTTTTTCTCACTTTGGTAAGAAGCGAACATCACTAACCCGTAAGCATAACATGCTTCTTTATGTTGCATGTTAGAAGCTCTTTCTAATTCACGAAATCCTATGTTGGGATATGTTAAGTCAAAATAGGTTCTTAACCCGTAGCGTAAAATTGCATTTGGGTTCCCCGCATTTAACACTTTAAAGAAAACACAGCGTAACTTGAAGTCTCCTCAATGTGATATACCACACCTATCAAAGGAAAGCCTTTTATAAACTAAGGCATTTCTGGAAAGTCTTTCAAATGTTTGACAAGTTAATTTCGCCATAACTAAATGTGCTGATGAATTATGACCGACTCTAGACAAGATTTCCTCAATCATATCCTCTGGTAGGTCTTCTAAAATATTCGGTTGTCTACCCTTAACGTCCATTTTGTTTTTATACTGTAAAATAGACAAGGATTAGATTCGTAATAACAAACAATACAAGCAATTTTTACATAGAACATAAAAGTACAAGCACACTACAATACATTTATTACACAACATGCTCACACCCCTCTAATCTGAATCACTGGTTTCTTCTTCTTCTTCGGACATGGTTCTTTTTCCTAATTTTCTAGGGATATTTGATGTTCCTCTAATATGAGCCGTCGTTTTCCACATTGGTTTAGAAAAACCTGGTGGTTTAGAGGTTCCCGGGTTATTGTCACGATATTGAAAATATGGGTGTTGACGGTACATATAAAGTTCATCGGGCTCGGAATCAGATTTCTCTATTTTGATGCCTTTTCCCTTATTATTTTCTTTTGCCTCATTAAATTGGGTCGGGGTAATTTCTATAACATCATCGAAATCCTCATCAGGATCCGATTCATCGGAAAATTGGTAATTTTCCTAATATTTTGCTTCCTTAGCAGAAACACCATTGACCATTATTAACTTTGGTCCATTGGTTGAGGATTTTATTTTATTTGACCAGTTTTCTGTGGTTCCTACTATTCCCCCCTCCGGAACCTCTTCTTCTTCCGGTTCCTCTTCTTCTGGTTCCTCTTCTTCCAGTTCCTCTTCTTCCGGTTCCGTTTCCTCTTCTTCCGGTTCTTTCGGAACTTGTGAATCTTGCCAATATATATTCGACTCTTCGGTATTATTAGGTGAGTCAATGGGATTTGTGCTAGAGGTAGACATCTATCACACAATATCAAACATGTTAAGAGATTAATATACCACATAATATTTACATGTTAATAATATATAGTTTCCAACAAAAATGTTAAGCAATCATTTTTAAAGAAAACACGGTCGAAGTCCAGACTCACTAATGCATCCTAACAAACTCGATAAGACACACTAATATAAATTTTCTGGTTCTCTAAGACCGACGCTCGGATACCAACTGAAATGTCCCGTTCATATTGATTATAAACGTTCCATATTAATTAATTTCGTTGCGAGGTTTTGACCTCTATATGAGACATTTTTCAAAGACTGCATTCATTTTTAAAACAACCATAACCTTTATTTTATCAATAAAGGTTTCAAAAGCATTACGTAGATTATCAAATAATGATAATCTAAAATATACTGTTTACACACGATCATTACATAATGGTTTACAATAGAAATATATTACATCGACATATGTTTCTTGAATGCAGTTTTTACACAATATCATACAAACATGGACTCCAAATCTTATCCTTATTTTAGTATGCAACAGCGAAAGCTCTTAGTATTCACCTGAGAATAAACATGCTTTAAACGTCAACAAAAATGTTGGTGAGTTATAGGTTTAACCTATATATATCAAATCGTAACAATAGACCACAAGATTTCATATTTCAATACACATCCCATACATAGATATAAAAATCATTCATATGGTGAACACCTGGTAACCGACATTAACAAGATGCATATATAAGAATATCCCCATCATTCCGGGACACCCTTCGGATATGATATAAATTTCGAAGTACTAAAGCATCCGGTACTTTGGATGGGGTTTGTTAGGCCCAATAGATCTATCTTTAGGATTCGCGTCAATTAGGGTGTCTGTTCCCTAATTCTTAGATTACCAGACTTAATAAAAAGGGGCATATTCGATTTCGATAATTCCACCATAGAATGTAGTTTCACGTACTTGTGTCTATTTTGTAAATCATTTATAAAACCTGCATGTATTCTCATCCCAAAAATATTAGATTTTAAAAGTAGGACTATAACTCACTTTCACAGATATTTCCTTCTTCGAAAATAAGACTTGGCCACGGATCGATTCACGAACCTATACAAATATGTACATATATATCAAAGTATGAACAAAATATAATTACAACCATTTTTATTATGTTTTAAAGATTAGAGTGTATTAAGTCAGCTGTCCTCGTTAGTAACCTACAACTAGTTGTCCACAGTTAGATGTACAGAAATAAATCGATATATATTATCTTAAATCAATCCACGACCCAGTGTATACAAGTCTCAGGCTAGATCACAACTCAAAGTATATATATTTTTAGAATCAACCTCAACCCTGTATAGCTAACTCCAACATTACTGCATATAGAGTGTCTATGGTTGTTCCAAATAATATATATACATGGGTCGATATGATATGTCAAAACATTTGCATACGTGTCTATGGTATCCCAAGATTACATAATATATTATAATACATGTATAATACAATATAAGTTAGTTAGGATATGATTTGTATATATTTGTTAAACATTTCCCGTAGCTAAAAAGATCAAAAATATCCAATCTTGTTTTACCCATAACTTCTTCATTTTAAATCCGTTTTGAGTGAATCAAATTGCTATGATTTTATATTGAACTCTAATTTAAGAATCCAAACAGAAAAAGTATAGGTTTATTGTCAGAAATTTAAGTTACATGTCAATTACTAAAGAGGTAGTCATTTCCGTCGAAAGAACGATATCTTGATGACCATTTTGAAAAACATACTTTCACTTTGAGTTTAACCAAGATTTTTGGATATAGCTTCATGTTCATATGAAAAATCATTTTCCCAGAAGAACAACTTTTAAATCAAAGTTTATCATAGTTTTTAATTATCCAAACCAAAACAGCCCCCGATTTTACTACGACGGCGTATATCCGATTTTATGGTGTTCATCGTGTTTCCAGGTTTTAAATCATTAAGTTAGCATATCATATAGATATATAACATGTGTTTAGTTAATTTTAAAAGTCAAGTTAGAAGGATTAACTTTTGTTTGCGAACAAGTTTAGAATTAACTAAACTATGTTCTAGTGATTACAAGTTTAATATTCGAATAAGATAGCTTTATATGTATGAATCGAATGATGTTATGAATATCATTACTACCTTAAGTTTTCTGGATAAAACTACTGGAAATGAAAAAAATGGATCTAGCTTCAAAGGATGCTTGGATGGCTTGAAAGTTCTTGAAGCAGAATCATGACATGAAAACAGTTCAAGTAAGATTTTCACTCGAAATAAGATTGTTATAGTTGTAGAAATTGAATCAAAGTTTGAATATGAATATTACCTTGAATTAGAAAGATAACCTGCTATAAATAACAAAGGTTCCTTGATCTTAGATAATTACTTGGAATGGATTAGAAAGCTTGGAAGTAGACTTGCAAACTTGGAAGTATTCTTGATTTTTATGAAACTATACTTATGGAATTTATGAAGAACACTTAGAACTTGAAGATGGAACTTGAGAGAGATCAATTAGATGAAGAAAATTGAAGAATGAAAGTGTTTGTAGGTGTTTTTGGTCGTTGGTAAATGGATTAGATATAAAGGATATGTAATTTTGTTTTCATGTAAATAAGTCATGAATGATTACTAATATTTTTGTAATTTTATGAGATATTTCATGCTAGTTGCCAAATGATGGTTCCCACATGTGTTAGGTGACTCACATGGGCTACTAAGAGCTGATCATTGGAGTGTATATACCAATAGTACATACATCTAAATGCTGTGTATTGTACGAGTACGAATACGGGTGCATACAAGTAAAATTGTTGATGAAACTGAACGAGGATGTAATTGTAAGCATTTTTGTTAAGTAGAAGTACTTTGATATGTGTCTTGAAGTCTTTCAAAAGTGTAAGAATACATATCAAAACACAACATGTATATACATTCTAATGGAGTCGTTAAGTCTTCGTTAGTCGTTACATGTAAGTGTTGTTTTGAAACCTTTAAGTTAACGATCTCAATTAATGTTGTTAACCCAATGTTTATTATATCAAATGAGATGTTAAATTATTATATTATCATGATATTATGATGTATGAATATCTCTTAATATGATATATACATTAAAATATCGTTACAACGATAATCGTTACATATATCATTTCAAGTTTTTTAACTTAGTAATCTCATTTCTTATGTATATCACACATTGTTAATATACTTAGTGAGATACTTACTCATCATAATCTCATGTCAACCATATATATATTGTGATAACCCGGAAATTTCCAACCAAATTTAAACTTTATCTTTATATTATTCCGACATGATAAGCAAAGTTTGTTAAGTTAAATCTCAAGAATTTTAAATTGTGTTCATACATTCATTATAACCTCGACCAAATTCCGATGATTCACGAACCGTTATATATAAATAAATATGTATATATATGTATATATATTATAACTTGAGAATATTAATAAAGTATTAAACGTATAATACTTTACATGAACGTATTTGTTTCAATATGTTTATCGATGGAATTAGAAGATAATATCAAATGATTGATTTATCAGATACACTGTGATATGATTACGGGTCTATGTTATGAGGTCCACTGTGATTTAAGAAATCTATATATATATATATATATATATATATATATATATATATATATATATATATATATATATATATATATATATATATATATATATATATATATATATATATATATATATATATATATATATATATATATAAGTAAGAACGTGAAGTGTAACTAACTTAGATGTTGGATATCGACAAGTTAAGTAACTCGACATTTTTCATTAAGATGATTTCATACGTCTATTTAACCTTTGAACTTTATCCCATGCTTCACCAACAGACTGTAATTTAAAAACTTGAAACCTATTATGAATATATATAATTCTACTTTTCTAAAACGTTTTATGATATAACGATTTCCATTATTTTAACCTTTAAACAAAATGATTCTTAAAAATATATTTGGTTTTGGAAAACAAAATTATTATATTTATTTGATTTAGTTTCAAACGTACAAAAACATTTTCAGTTTAAAAAGAACTTTATTATTAAAACGTATATAACTTTTATAAATATCTAGAACCATTTTTGACAACTCATTACTCAACCAGTATGATAAAGATAACGATATTTATATTTTATTTTATTAAATATATATAACGATTTAAATTAATATTATATATATTTATACGCGTATTATACGTACATAGTTTTATACTTTTACTATACTTAAACTTTACCTTTACTTTATTTTTACTTTACTTTAACTTTAATAATTAATACTTTAATAATTCACTTTAATAATTCAAAAATCTATTATAAATAGAATTCAATAGGTTTCATTATTTCATAGAAACTTGAAAATATTTTTCTCTAAACTCTCTCAATCGATTTACATATATATATTTACTCCGTATTATTTCAATATATTATTAGTATACATAAAATATTACGTCGGAGTGCTGTCCGAGTGATTTCGAAATTGTTTTTCGAGTGGGATAGGATTAAGGAAATTATGGCTTATAGCTATGGAGGTGATTGGGTATGGTTCATGGGTATGCTCGTAAGGTCAATATAGTGTTTATCATCTCCGTTGTGTCTACGTACCTTTCCTGCAATATTGAATCTCAATATTGATACGTGAGTACTCATAATTTAACTTTTACATACTAATAGTGTATCCCTGACTAGTGCTCGAGTATATAGGATTATGCATGTTTGTACTTTTGATATTGCCTTTAGTTAGGTTATGTTGAATCCTGAATTAGTTATATATGCGACTGAGATAAGGTATAAGATATGCATGTCGTTGGAAAGCTAGCAAAAAATTAAGAACTTTTCATTTAGATATCGAATGATTTCGATGAACGAATTTGAAGTTATAGTCCATCGAATTTTTGTATTATTATTAAAAATGATTATTATTATCGTCGTTATTATCGTCGTTCTAGTTTTATCTTATTATTATTATTATTATTATTATTATTATTATTATTATTATTATTATTATTATTATTATTATTATTATTATTATCTTTATCAATAAAGGGATTTATCATTAAAAATTGTTATTTTTATTATTATTACTATCGTTATTATCATTAAAGTTATAATTAGTATTATTATTATTATTATTATTATCTAATTATTATTATTATCTAATTATTATTATTATTATTATTATTATTATTATTATTATTATTATTATCATTATTATTATTATCATTATTAATATATATATCATTATTTAAAAATGGTTATTGTTATTATTATTATTATATTATCATTATCGTTAATAATGTCATAGTAATTATCATTATTAGTATTATTGTAATTAAAACTAATATTAGTAACACCTAATTATTTTGATTACTATTATTATCATTATTATGAACACGATATAAAAGACGATTAAAAGCTATTAAATGAAACGATTAGGAAATAATGAGTAAGAGTATCATGATGAAATTAAAATATTATAAGATATTGATTTAGATAAAATTATCGTTCTTATTATTTTTATCATTACTATTATTATTAAAAGTATCGTTAGTATCAAAACTATCAATTTAACAATTATCATTTTAACAAAAATTATCATTTTAATAGAAATGTCATTGTTACTATAAAATATCATTTTTATTATCATTTTAAATAGAATTATTATTTTAAAGATAATATTAAAAATTATTGTAAATATTAAAGTTATCATAATTAGAATTATCGTTTTATCATAATATCATCTTAGTAATTATAAATATTGATATTTTTATAATAATAATTATTATTACAAAATAATACAACTTTTACTTACTAACATTATAGATATTATTTTATGAAATAAATATGTAATACAAACATATTTTACTACGTGTAATAAATTACTTTAATAATACCTATCATATTTTCTTTATGATATTAAATGAACCCTATAAATTTTATTACTTAATATATATAAAAGTATATTTTATTATATAAATTTTAATATAAAATTTTATTTATTAATAAATGAATTATATTATTTACTCTAATAAATCTTTTAAAAATATTTAAAAAATATAAAACGACGATATTTAAAATATATTATAATCATGTATAAATTTTGGAAATCATTTTGAGTCAAATTGACTTTTGTTGACTTTTGCATATTAGTCTCGAGCATTAGGATTGTGGTACACTATGACCTGACCTAATTGTTAGACAAATATTGACCAACATATAATTATATATAATTAATTTAGGTTCGTGAATCCGAGGCCAACCTTGCACTAGTTCAATGACGTTATATGTATTTTCACTACGAAATACAGTATGGTGAGTTTCATTTGCCTTTTTACCCTTTATATTTTTTTGGGCTGAGAATACATGCGCAATTTTTATAAATGTTTTACGAAATAGACACAAGTAATCGAAACTACATTATATGGTTGAATTATCGAAATCGAATATGCCCCTTTTTTATTAAGTCTGGTAATCTAAGAATTAGGGAACAGACACACCCTAATTGACGCGAATCCTAAAGATAGATCTATTGGGACCAACAAGCCCCATCCAAAGTACCGGATGCTTTAGTACTTCGAAATTTATATCATGTCCGAAGGAGGATCCCAGAATGATGGGGATATTCTTATATGCATATTGTGAATGTCGGTTACCAGGTGTTCAATCCATATAAATGATTTTTGTCTCTATGCATGGGACGTATATTTATGAGAACTGGAAATGAAATTCTTGTGGTCTATTAAAATGATGAAAATGAATGATTATGATAAACTAATGAACTCACCAACCTTTTGGTTGACACTTTAAAGCATGTTTATTCTAAGGTATTAAAGAAATCTTCCGCTGTGCATTTGCTCATTTTAAAGATATTAATTAGAGTCTTTCATGGCATATTTCGAAGAACGTTGCATTCAAGTCATTGAGTTCATTAAAGATTATTATTATTATTAAGTCAATTTATAGTTGGATAGTGGATATTATGAAATGATATGCATGCCTGTCAATTTTTGATGTAAAGAAAGTTTGTCTTTTAAAAACATATGCAATGTTTGTAAAATGTATTATATAGAGGTCAAATACCTCACGATGTAATCAACTATTGTGAATCGTTTATAATGTATATGAACGGGTCCTTTCAGTTGGTATCAGAGCGGTGATCTTAGTGAACCAGGTATGCATTAGTGTGTCTAACTGATAAGTCGTTAGGATGCATTAGTAAGTCTGGACTTCGACCGTATCTGCATGTCAAAAGTTTTGCTTATCATTTCTAGTCGGAAATCATCTGCTTATCATCCATAGGAAATTACCTGCTTATCATTATTAGTCTAGACACGTCTTGCTACATTAATTGCATGAGTAGTGTATAGACAAAATTCATATCTTAGCGTATCTGCTAAATCATATCTTATTGTATCTGTTACTTTAAACTTTGCCTGACATATCCCGCAAATTCCTCCGTAATCTATGAAATCTTTTGATCTCTATATATAGATATCCTATGTAAATAGAATACCACCCGATAGCCAAAAAATCATTTTATATCAAAAAATCCTTTATCCAATCGTACGAAATGGAATTTGTCATCAGTTCAAGTCACTCGGATTCCGAAATGGAATCTCACTCAAGCTCCGAAAGCAGTGTGACCGGAATGGATCAACCAATCAGTCATCACCTATTCTGGATGAATTGGAGATGGGTTCGTAGCCTCCTCAATCATTGGAAACAAGAAGAAGGCGATCCTTTCCATCCACCACATTGCCCTCTTGGCGAAGAACCTGAAGCACTTACCGGCGAACCTGTTCGAGACACCATTTTCTCTCTCATTTCCAGGGTATCTCGTCACGATTATATACTACATCAAATTCTAGATTTTATTTATCCGCTCGGTCTGACCGACAATCATCCTGGAATAATAGAAGAAGTCAACGAACTTCGCGCTCGGGTAGTGGCTTTGGAGAATATGGTGCAGAGATTACAAACACTAGCAGCAGCACCATCAGCATAACCAGTACCACCATCATCAACGCCAACAGTACCATTACCACCTCTAACCACAACCGCGTTGTAAACCTCAACTTCACAATCTGTCCCACGAGCATCAACGTCATACGCACCATAGATACCAAGGAGTACCAACAACAATAACTGACGAAGTATTAATTCATAACTTCATTGGAGAAACATTACGCGGCGATTATATAATCTCTAAAGTCTTAGAGATTATCTAATCTAGCCCTAACCATAAATCAGTTAAGCGAACCAAAATGATAGAAGGAAGAGTAGAAACCCTGACAAAAATGGTGTTTGATTAACAAGTTAAACTTGTTTTACCAACAGCATCAACAGTACCGTCAACGTCACCAGCACCGTCAGTACAGTCAACATCAGAATCAACAACACCTATAACGTCACAAACTCCGTCAGTTCAAGAATCACTGTGGACATCATTAGGAATCAATAACGTGTATATTGTATCAACAAGTTATGAAGAATTAACTCATTCCCTCTGAAGAAATTATATATATATTTTATATATATATATATATATATTTTGAAATAAAAAATAAATCTTTCCGTGCTAAGCTATTGTGTGTGAATGTTAACTACTCTGTTAATTCATATTACAAATATGCAATAATGTACGTCCCTCGCCCGCGACTTAACCATCGTTAACTACAATCTCTGTCTCAGTTCAACAAATTCCAATTCCTAATAAATCAAGTATATGTTTGATTTTACACTTCATCATTGATGTAACCGAAACTTTTCAGATAACATCATTCGTACTTTGCGAAGTTCACAAGAATTTAACGAAAACCAACATCACATCTCAACAAATAACGAAGTATTGATTCATAATTTCAATATTATTGAAGAAATACTTATGTAACCTCTAAAGCCTTCAAGGAATTATTCAATTCTAGTTCCAACCGTAAATCGAATGAGTTTAATTTAGTATTAACTCATTAAAATCTATGTTACATCTGAGGAGAATATATACATATATATTTTTTCATAAAGACTGTAATAAAATTCTTATGTACAAAATATTAATTGTGAAATTTTTTTTCACGGGTAGGTAATACCCGAGAGATATATATAAATTCACAATTAATATGTTACATTCTTTGAATCAGATTAAGCAAATTATCAATTATACTTCCTACTTTCACAATAATATACATTCTTTCATAGAAATTAAAACAACCATACTCATTCAAACCCAATTACATATTCTGATTTTAAAATCTCAGAATTCAATTTGAGATATAACCGGTACCATCACTTTTAGATTCCTACATCTTTCAAAGTAATACTTTGACTTCAAAAGTGTGTTAGAACATCAAATGTATACAAACGATTACAATATGTGTTCAAACCCTTCGAAAATCTCTGAAGACACTTCAAATAATGAGCAATTGAGATGATGATCCAACCACATATTACCCACAGTTATGTACTTAAAAAGCTCTCTAAACCAAAGTCATAATTCAACACATATCTGTGTTAGATCTTTTGGCATTTATTAGCAAAAATAACCTTGCAATTCCTTTGCAATGTAGCAAATTATATCACAGCTCCAGCAAGACAACTTCAATTTTTTCATTCGGAGTAGCCTTATCATAATTTTGATATATGTGATTACCCTTTTGTTACCGGAGAACCTTTCATATTCCACCACATTAGCAATAAACTTACCAACAACTTCACTGATCTTGGGCATTCCGAAGAATCATTATATTTATCGAAACCTCATCATTTACTCATCTGCCACTTGTAACGAGAATTGCCTTACGAATCATTGGGAATTAGCAATCAGTATTTTGAAATCTCACAGCATGTTGACGCCAACAGTTATACATAACGTCTATTTTCAAGGCTTACATACTTCGAATGTGAAGTTTCTGAAAAACACTCTGAACCGCGAACTAGTTCTCGAAATGCTGATGAAGCAACAAAAACTGTAAACGACCTTAGCAGTAAAAAGTTTGATGATAAAGATTAGTGTATTAGCAAAGCTCAGAAATAGAGAAGTTTTGGAACTGGAAAACGGATTGAGCAAAGTATGAAGGAGGCTGTGGATAAATCACAAAGACTGAACCTGCCTTTAAAGAATCCAAATGATTCAGTTTCTGCTGAAGTCATTAACGAATACCTTGCTCCTGACACTAAACCTTTACAGACAATATACTTCACCATCATCTGATATTAGAAATTCTAAGATATCATCGTATCTTTCATTATAAATATCCTCCATATTTCTGAAGATATTTCCATAACTATTCTTATCTGGAATCATTTCTCTCTTTGCGCTATCTGTATTACATCAAAAAGGAAACTGTTTAGTTCCTATACTCTGTAAACCTTTGAGTTTAAAGTATGAATGTTTTTGAAGTAGTGTTGGAAACTGAAGCATGAGTTAGTATAATATAATGACACTTGATCAACGTGATTATATTACAGTAATTCATGCTGAGTTTCTAAATGGAACGTGATGATTCACAGATCATAACATCATCATGTGTCATGTTATATGACTCTTGTATTCTATTTAACCTCTAAAATATTAAGAAAATATTTCTTGATGATTCGGCTTTTTCTGAAGTATTCTGGTAATTTGACAAGTCAAGATCGTGCCATTACAATTTTCTTCCTAGAACATTAACAATGTTCATTTCAAAATTCATATCTGCAAATTCTGGACCATTAAAAGCGGTGCTTAATCGCAAGAAGAAGAAACGAAAGGAAAAAACTCCAAAATAGAAATTGGGGTATAAATTGCAGCAAATAAAAGAGAGCATTAACTATGGATGATAATGAATATAGAAGATAGAAACAGAGACTTTGAAATATAAGGGAAGATATAAAGCCCAACGACAAACCAAAAGTTATAAACCATATATATCGATGCATATAGCAATATAAAGACACGGGAGAACTAAAAACACTATAAACCCAAGAGTATAGTAGAAGTAAATAGATTCTTCCGGCGGTAGATGAAAAAGAAGAATGATCGATATGAAAGTTAGAAGTATATCGAGAATCAGAACTAGATGGAGCATATTGATGAATACTTTAAAATATGAGTTGAGGGGGAAAGAATAGAAGGTGATGAAACATGACTAGGAACTTAGAAATCAACAGATTTAACTCACACAATGACGGAATAAGTGAATCAAACCCTCTAGTGAATAGGTTAAGCTTTTTGGGATTAATTTAGTCATACCACAACTAAATCAAGTGTGATTAGATTAACACCTAGAGCTATTATTCACCACCTGGGTGATTTGGGTTGAGAGAGAATCGGAGGAGCTCACCAGATCTGAGTGTGTGTAACAAATGAGAGGCTTAACCTAAAATGAAGAACATAAGACTTTATATACCCCTGCTGTTGACTCACCCGTATGATTCATCCATCACACATATGAGTTGGCTTCATCAGCCGTACGGGTGATCACTCACTCATGTCTTCTCATTTAGGTTGTAATTGTGACTTAGCTCAGCATCAACCGTGCGTATGAGCCTGTCAGCCATACGAGTGAGGCTTCATTCGGACATCTGACTAAGTCTAACATAGTCAAACATCCAAATCTCGTTCCTGCAGTTCCTGTAACCACATGCAAACACGGATAGGATAATAACGAATGATCATGGTGGCCTGTAAATTGTTGTACATGCAATGGACGTGGGTAGATGTCTAGGGACTTGCATAAAATGCATCAACAGAAGGTGTGAGTTGTAAGAAAACGAAGGAGGTGAATTTATAAGAAAATCTCTGACAGAACAATTAAAATGGACGATCTCATTTAAAGCGGATCCTAATTCCCTTTGTTACCGGAGAATCAAATCTTATTACAAAGATTTTCTTCAAATCCCTTGAAATCTGGAAATCAATCATATCTACGTCAAATAATAAGATGAATCTACACTTAATCATTTCACTCTTCTATGTTAGCTTCATTCGTACTCTTCATATAAATGGATTGTTTATCCAAATTATTCGCTGATGATAAAACTCTAATTTTCAGCCTGTATGCATCATGAAAACATACCTATTATCATTCACGACCTTTCCACTCAAATTTCGAGACGAAATTTCTTTAACGGGTAGGTACTGTGACAACCCGGAAATTTCCAACCAAATTTAAACTTTATCTTTATATTATTCCGACATGATAAGCAAAGTTTGTTAAGTTAAATCTCAAGAATTTTAAATTATGTTCATACATTCATTATAACCTCGACCAAATTCCGACGATTCGCGAACCGTTATATATAAATATATATGTATATATATTATAACTTGAGAATATTAATAAAGTATTAAATGTATAATAATTTACATGAACGTATTTGTTTCAATATGTTTATCGATGAAATTAGAAGATAATATCAAATGATTGATTTATCAGATACATTGTGATATGATTACGGGTCTATGTTATGAGGTCCACTGTGATTTAAGAAATCTATTCTTTTTGACAACATTTGGAAAATGGTAAAGTGATTTATAAGTAAGAACATGAAGTGTAACTAACTTAGATGTTGGATATCGACAAGTTAAGTAACTCGACATTTTTCATTAAGATGATTTCATACGTTTATTTAACCTTTGAACTTTATCCCATGCTTCACCAACAGACTGTAATTTAAAAACTTGAAACCTATTATGAATATATATGATTCTACTTTTCTAAAACGTTTTATGATATAACGATTTCCATTATTTTAACCTTTAAACAAAATGATTCTTAAAAATATATTTGGTTTTGGAAAACAAAATTATTATATTTATTTGATTTAGTTTCAAACGTACAAAAAACGTTTTCAGTTTAAAAAGAACTTTATTATTAAAACGTATATAACTTTTATAAATATCTAGAACCATTTTTGACAACTCATTACTTAACCAGTATGATAAAGATAACGATATTTATATTTTATTTTATTAAATATATATAACGATTTAAATTAATATTATATATATTTATACGCGTATTATACGTACATAGTTTTATACTTTTACTATACTTAAACTTTACCTTTACTTTATTTTTACTTTACTTTAACTTTAATAATTCACTTTAATAATTCATACTTTAATAATTCAAAAATCTATTATAAATAGAATTCAATAGGTTTCATTATTTCATAGAAACTTGAAAATATTTTTCTCTAAACTCTCTCAATCGATTTACATATATATATTTACTCCGTATTATTTCAATATATTATTAGTATACATAAAATATTACGTCGGAGTGCTGTCCGAGTGATTTCGAAATTGTTTTTCGAGTGGGATTGGATTAAGGAAATTATGGGTTATAGCTATGGAGGTGATTGGGTATGGTTCATGCGTATGCTCATAAGGTCAATATAGTGTTTATCATCTCCGTTGCGTCTACGTACCTTTCCTGCAATATTGAATCTCAATATTGATATGTGAGTACTCATAATTTAACATTTACATACTAATAGTGTATCCCTGACTAGTGCTCGAGTATATAGGATTATGCATGTTTGTAATTTTGATATTGCCTTTAGTTAGGTTATGTTGAATCCTGAATTAGTTATATATGCGACTGAGATAAGGTATAAGATATGCATGTCGTTGGAAAGCTAGCGAAAAATTAAGAACATTTCATTTAGATATCGAATGATTTCGATGAATGAATTTGAAGTTATAGTCCATCGAATTTTTATATTATTATTAAAAATGATTATTATTATCGTCGTTCTAGTTTTATCTTATTATTATTATTATTATTATTATTATTATTATTATTATTATTATTATTATTATTATTATTATTATTATTATTATTGTTATTATTATTATTATTATTATTATTATTATCTTTATCAATAAAGGGATTTATCATTAAAAATTGTTATTTTTTTTATTATTACTATCGTTATTATCATTAAAGTTATAATTATTATTATTATTATAATTATTATTATTATTATTATTATTATCTAATTATTATTATTATTATCTAATTATTATTATTATTATTATTATTATTATTATTATTATTATTATTATTATTATTATTATTATTATTATTATTATTATTATCATTATTATTATTATCATTATTAATATATATATATATCATTATTTAAAAATGGTTATTGTTATTATTATTATTATATTATCATTATCGTTAATAATGTCATAGTAATTATCATTATTAGTATTATTGTAATTAAAACTAATATTAGTAACACCTAATTATTTTGATTATTATTATTATCATTATTATGAACACGATATAAAAGACGATTAAAAGCTATTAAACGAAACGATTAGGAAATAATGAGTAAGAGTATCAAGATAAAATTAAAATATTATAAGATATTGATTTAGATAAAATTATCGTTCTTATTATTTTTATCATTACTATTATTATTAAAAGTATCGTTAGTATCAAAACTATCATTTTAACAATTATCATTTTAACAAAAATTATCATTTTAATAGAAATGTCATTGTTACTATAAAATATCATTTTTATTATCATTTTAAATAGAATTATTATTTTAAAGATAATATTAAAAATTATTGTAAATATTAAAGTTATCATAATTAGAATTATCGTTTTATCATAATATCATCTTAGTAATTATAAATATTGATATTTTTATAATAATAATTATTATTACAAAATAATACAACTTTTACTTACTAACATTATAGATATTATTTTATCAAATAAATATGTAATACAAGCATACTTTACTACGTGTAATAAATTACTTTAATAATACCTACCATATTATCTTTATGATATTAAATGAACCCTATAAATTTTATTACTTAATATATATAAAATTATATTTTATTATATAAATTTTAATATAAAATTATATTTATTAATAAATGAATTATATTATTTACTCTAATAAATCTTTTAAAAATATTTAAAAAATATAAAACGACGATATTTAAAATATATTATAATCATGTATAAATTTTGGAAATCATTTTGAGTCAAATTGACTTTTGTTGACTTTTGCATATTAGTCTCGAGCATTAGGATTGTGGTACACTATGACCTGACCTAATTGTTAGACAAATATTGACCAACATATAATTGTATATAATTAATTTAGGTTCATGAATCCGAGGCCAACCTTGCACTAGTTCTATGACGTTATATGTATTTTCACTACGAAATACAGTATGGTGAGTTTCATTTGCCTTTTTACCCTTTATATTTTTTTGGGCTGAGAATACATGCGCAATTTTTATAAATGTTTTACGAAATAGACACAAGTAATCGAAACTACATTATATGGTTGAATTATCGAAATCGAATATGCCCCTTTTTATTAAGTCTGGTAATCTAAGAATTAGGGAACAGACACCCTAATTGACGCGAATCCTAAAGATAGATCTATTGGGCCCAACAAGCCCCATCCAAAGTACCGGATGCTTTAGTACTTCGAAATTTATATCATGTCCGAAGGAGGATCCTGGAATGATGGGGATATTCTTATATGCATATTGTGAATGTCGGTTACCAGGTGTTCAATCCATATGAATGATTTTTGTCTCTATGCATGGGACGTATATTTATGAGAACTGGAAATGAAATTCTTGTGGTCTATTAAAATGATGAAAATGAATGATTATGATAAACTAATGAACTCACCAACCTTTTGGTTGACACTTTAAAGCATGTTTATTCTCAGGTATTAAAGAAATCTTCCGCTGTGCATTTGCTCATTTTAAAGATATTAATTGGAGTCTTTCATGGCATATTTCGAAGAACGTTGCATTCAAGTCATTGAGTTCATTAAAGATTATTATTATTAAGTCAATTTATAGTTGGATAGTGGATATTATGAAATGGTATGCATGCCTGTCAATTTTTGATGTAAAGAAAGTTTGTCTTTTAAAAACAAATGCAATGTTTGTAAAATGTATTATATAGAGGTCAAATACCTCGCGATGTAATCAACTATTGTGAATCGTTTATAATGTTTATGAACGGGTCCTTTCATATATGTCTATATATACCACAACATGTAGTTTTTACAAATTTGTAACGTTCGTGAATCACCGGTCAACTTGGGTGATCAATTGTCTATATGAAACTTATTTCATTTAATCAAGTCTTAACAAGTTTGATTGATTAACACGTTGGAAACATTTAGTCATGTAAATATCAATCTCAATTAATATATATAAACATGGAAAAGTTCGGGTCACTACAATTTAAGCCAAAGAGCAACGAGGTTGCTGGTACGTCTGCTGGTAATATGGTGAAATATAAAAGGTTCCCTGATATCGATAAAAGAGCACACATATATATCAAGATTATAATAAGGTTTTTTCGAACGAAAAGTCGAATTTGACTTGCTGGAGCTGTGACAAAACTGACTATCTCAACAGGAGTTGCAAAGTTATTTTCGGTAATAATAACGCTATAGGAATTAGCACAGCTACGTGTTAAACGTTTACTCAATTTCCAAGAGTTTTTCAGGTACATAACTATATGCATAAATCTTTCCTTCTGTAGATGAAGTGCGGTTGGTTCATCCTCTCGATTGAGGTGTTTTCAAGAATCATGAAAGGTTTGAACGCAGATTGTAATCGTCAAGATACAAACGAGGTTTAAGATGAAATCAAGTGGCAAATTTGAAGAAATGTTTAGTTTCATATGTTATAATCAATATTTTAATTCATTTTAATTGTCCAATGTTAGTAGTCCACAGTTAGTAGTCCACACTTAGTAGTTCAATAATTCATATATAGTTTAATATATTATGTTCGAATTAATTAATACCTGTCGTGACCCATTGTATACATGTCTCACACTCGATCACAACTCAAAGTATATATATTATTTTAGAATCAACCTCGACCCTTTATATGCTAACTCGAGCATTACCGCCATATAGAGTGACTTACGGTTATTCCAAATAATATATATAGATGACGCCGATATGATATGTCAAAACATTGTATATGTGTCCCGACGATATTTAAAGTGCGTAAAATAAATAACAGAAATTAAATGACGATAAATAAAATTGTGAGAATTAAAATTGCGATAAATAAATTGCGATAATTAAATTGCGATAAAGAAAATGTAATAAAGAATTAACAGTTAGCTAAGAACAATTAGCTAGGATTTTGTTAGCGTGGATTCTTAACAAAATTTCTCGTAGTTAATTTTTTTGTTACTAGCAAATTTTATTTTTGTCCAATGTTTTCTTCATTATGCCACTTGTTGGATTCTGATATGTCAAAATCCAAATATGAAATTGAAAGAAAATGGGTATTCTGCGGTGAACGGATACATATATCTATGGATGTAAGTAGGATAGTAAATGACTGTTGAATCAAATTAGAAGAACGTACAGTGTAACTTATTAATGTGAAATCTAAATATTCCACGGGTATTACCTACCCGTTAAAATATTTTCACCATTAACAGTTTGTACAAAAGAATTTTTAATTACAATCTTTATGAAAACATATATACATATATATTTTCTTCAGATGTGATCATGGATTTAATGAGTCAATATGTTATTAAACTCATTTGATTTACCGTTAGAACAAGAATATATAATCTCTAAAACATTAGAGATTACATAATTGCCATGTCGAACGAAGATAACTGATGTAGAATGTCATGTAGAACGATGATTATGCTTGAGGTATAGATTGTGATGTTGAGGCGTGTGATGCGGATGTTGTTGTTGGTGGTACTACTGGTGCTGGTGGTGCTGTCTGTGATGCCTGCAGGTTGTGCATCATATTTTTCCAAAGCCACTATTTGTGCGTGAAGCTCGTTGACTTCTTCTATTACACCGGGATGATTGTCGGTTGGAACAAGCGGATGAATAAGGTTCAGAATTTAGGATATCATATATTGTTGTGAAATATCCTGGTAATGAGGGTGAACATGGTGTTTCGGACAGGTTCGCCGGTAAGTGCTTCAGGTTCTTCACCAAGAGGGAAATTTGGTGGATGGAAAATATCGCCTTCTTTTCGTCTCCATTGATTTAGTTGACTACGAACCCATCCCCAATTCATCCCGAATTGATGATGGCTGATTGGTTGATCCATTTCCGGTTACACTTCCTTCAAAGCTTGAGTGGAAATCCATATCGGAATAGCCGTCAGAATCCGAGGAACTCGAACTGGTTACAGGATCCATCTTGTATAATCAGGGAAATGATTTTTGATAGGAGATAGATTATAGGACTTAGATTAGTATTCTTCAATACATAATTTACATATGTATATATAACACCAAAATCCCATAAGTTACGGAGGAATTTTCGAAAGCTGTCAGGCAAAGTTTATAGTAACAGATATAATAAGATATGAATCTGTCTATATACTATCTATGCAATAGAGGCAGTAAGACGTGTCTAGACTTTAAGGATGATAAGCAAATAATTTTCGAAACGAAATGATAAACAAAACTTTTGACATGCAGACACGGTCAAAGTCCAGACTCACGAATGCATCCTAACAACTATCAGTTAGACACACTAATGCAAGACCTGGTTCGCTAAGACCACCGCTCTGATACCAACTGAAATGCCCCGTTCATATTGACTATAAACGTTACATAATAATTGATTTCATTGCGAGGTATTTGACCTCTATATGATACATTTTACAAACATTGCATTCGTTTTTAAAAGACAAACTTTCTTTACATCGATAGTTGACGGCATGCATACCATTTCATAATATATCCAACTATAATTGACTTAATAATAATCTTGATGAACTCAACGACTAGAATGCAACGTATTTTGAAATATGTCATGAATGACCCCAAGCAATATTTATAAAATGATCAAATGCACAGCGGAAGATTTCTTTAATACCTGAGAATAAACATGCTTTCAAGTGTCAACCAAAAGGTTGGTGAGTTCATTAGTTTATTGTAATCAATCATTTCCATAATTTTAATAGACCACAAGATTTCTATTTTCATTTTTCATAAACATCATCTCATATCAGGCATTTCGCACAAATTGCATAGAGATAAAAATCATTCATATGGTGAACACCTGGTAATCGACATTAAGAAAATGTGTCTAGAATATCCCCATCATTCCGGGACTCTCATCGGATCTAACGACCCGTCCTAATCCATCTGGACGAATACATTACATTTGGTTATATCGCGAGGTACTTAACCTCTATATGATACCTTTTACAAACATTACATTCATTTTTAAAGGACAAACTTTCATTACATCGAAAGTTGACGGCATGCATACCATTTCATAATATATCCAACTATAATTGACTTAATAATAATCTTGATGAACACGATGACTCGAATGCAACGTCTTTTGAAATATGTCATGAATGACTCCAAGTAATATCTCTAATATGAGCAAATGCACAGCGGGAGGTTTCTTTCATACCTGAGAATAAACATGCTTTCAAGTGTCAACCAAAAGGTTGGTGAGTTCATTAATTTATCATCAATATTCATTTCATCATTTTTAATAGACCACAAGATTTTCATTTTCATTTCTAATAAACATAATCTCATATCAGGCATTTCGCACGGCATAGAGATAAAAATCATTCATATGGATTGAACACCTGGTAACCGACGTTAACTTTATTGCATAGAATATCCCCAAACAGAACCTCTCGTCTGTATAATAATAATCTCGAAGTACTAAAGCATTCGTACCCCGAATGGGACTTGTTAAGGTCCATAGATCTATCTTTAGGATTCGCGTTAACCAGGGGCCATTTCCCTAAATTCTTAGGTTACCAGACTTGAAGGGCAATATTCGGTTTAATAATCCAACCATAGAATGTAATTGTAAGTACTTGTGTCTATTTCGTAAAACATTTATAAAAGCAGCGCATGTATTCTCAGTCCCAAAAATATATATTGCAAAAGCATTTAAAAAGGGAGCAAATGAAACTCACCATACTGTATTTTGTAGTAAAAATACATATGACGTCATTTAACAAGAGTAGGGTTGACCTCGGATTCACGAACCTATATCATTTATATTTATATTAATATATATAATGAAAATCAAATAATTCAATCTATTAGTTATATAATATTTATATATTTAGTGTTGTAGTTTATAAATAATTTGTACTAAATTCTAATATATATTATATCTTAAATTACATGTTATATATGTATTTATTTTGTATATACATAATAGAAATGTTAATATTTTTCATATGTAATTATAGGTAATATTAATATAATTATAGTATAAGTATATATTTATATACAAAATATTTATTTGTTATAATAATATAATAATAATAATAATAAAATTTTAAATAAAAAGGTAGTTTTAATAATAATGAAAATTTTAATAATAAAGATACTTTAAATAAAAATTGATAATGATAATAAAAATGATAATATTAATGATAATAATAATTATTATTACATTTACTAACGATAAAAATAATGATTTTATTAATAATAATAATACTAATATCTATTAATAATTATAATGATAATAATACTAATAATAATAATAACTATAAAAATAATAATTTTTACTAATAATAATACTAATATTTATATTAATAATTATAATGATAATAATACTACTACTTAATACTCAATACTTAATAATAATAATAATAATAATAATAATAATAATAATAATAATAATGAATAACAATAACTCTTAATAATAATAAATCTTATACATATTAATAATAACAATGATGATATTCGTATTATTTGTCATACAATACTTATAATAACAATAATTTTAACAATTATAATAACATTAATAATAATAAAATAATAATAATAATAAGAATTAGAATAATATAATATAATAGTAATAATAATTATTATAATTATAATTATATTTATATTTATATTTATACCTAATAAAGGGGAAATTGGGGATCTCGTTGTCGGCTCCAAAATAGATCGAAGAAGCAGAATCCAAAATGCAGGAAAACCTCACGGTTCTTGGCCTTTGGTTCTTCAATTGATCAAGCAACAATCAATGAAATATAATCGGCCATCATTGCATTATCATCATCATCGTTTCATCATCTTCATAATTCTTCATCATACCCGAGACAGAGAAGTAACCAAGGTTAGCGACTGAATAGTAGTAATCAACATCTTCAATCAACCCATGACTTCGAGCAGCAGAGAAAGAGATGATCCTGGTGGTGATGGAATTCGTTGATCAGGAACACAATTGCAGGTGATAGTTCCAGTTATGATTATGGTTATGTTTATGGTTTAAGAACAGAAATCAAGAATAGCACCAGACTATAATTTGATATTGTTAATCTTCAATTAGTAGCAATCTTAATGGTTTGGTTTTGATGGTTGTTCGACTAGCCTGCAACAGGATCCAATGAATTGGGTTTCGAGTGGTTGATGATCGATGGGTGTTGTTTGAGAGCTAATGGTGATGATTGATGATGAGATTGTGGTGGTTTAATGGTTGCAAATAGAAACAGTAATAAGTACAGCAGGTTTGCAGCAGTAGTTTTCGATCAACAAATTGGTACAGTGGCAGTTGCAGTGTTGAAGAACAAAAAGCAAAAGAAGGATAAAAAAGGCGACAGGTTAGTGGTGATCAAAATAGAAAACACAATATATATAGCAAAAAGAGAGTAGTATAAATGGATTCAAACAGTAACATGGTTCGTTTTTGGGTTTTATTTGTAGGTATAATAGTAGTAACAACAGAGACAAATCGATGGGTTGTTGTGGTTTTGATGGCAATGGAACATGAGTAATAACTTTAACAGCTTTGGGTTCGCAAAAAGAAATATGCAGGTAACAAGATGATTTTCTTGTGTTGAATCATGAATGGATGAAACAAAAGTGGTTGTTTGATTCATCTTAATATAATTAGAAATTATATAGTTGTAGCAGTCATCATTAAATATTATTCTTGTTGTAGCCGTAGGTAATCGTTGGAGTGATGGTGATTTCGATGGTCAGCTGGTATAGAAACAGAATCATAAAGCAGTTGCAGGTACAGAGATGGTGAAGTGATGGTGGGTTGTTTGGCATCGACATTAAATAGGAAATAGAAGAAACAGTAGCAGCTAGCCCAAAAGAAACAGATACAGGAGCAAGTAGACTGTAGTTGGTGATGATTACAAGATGGTAATGATAGGTGATCTCGTTTGAATCAGGAAGGAGAAACAGAAACTGTAGTGTAGCAGTGGGTTTGAGTTCTTTTGATGATGAAAACAGTAGCATATGTCGGTTTTCTTGGCTTTGGGTGGTCGAACATAACCTCATAAAATGAGTAATAGGTTGATAATAGTTCATGGTTAAGAGAGAGAGAGGTGGGTAGATTGCTGTGGTAGTGGCACTTGGTGTTAGTCTTCAGTTTAATACAAAAAAAACACGAATGGTTTAGCAAGAGGTGGTTTGATGATTGTAATGGTGATGGATGTTCCTGGTGGCGAAAGGTTCTTGGTGGTGGTGACTATATTGGGTTGATCTAGTAGTAGTACCCAAAGATTCTAGCAGGTTATTGATGGGGTATGATTCGTTTGAAGTCGAACAGCAAATAGCATGATGGGTGTGGTATTGTTTGAGCTTCATGAGTCGATTCAAATGGTGGTCGAGGTGTCAAAGAAAGAGACTCAGGTTATAATGTGAGAAGAAAAGAAATAGAAGGTAGATAGTTATAATGCTAGAAATTGATAGGTAGATTGTTTTCTGCCATTTTTTCTATGCATGTGATATATGCATGTATTATATAATGAAAAAGGTAATTGTGTTGATTGATCGAGTAAGATGGAACACAGAAAGCAAATGGATAGGTGATGGTTATGATTCCATTATGCAATTGTTAATTTAATATCATTTAATCAAACATGAATTTCAAAAGGGAAACAGTAATATTGATTGATACATATATCACATAACTGGAATCCAAAAATAGTAAACGCAATTAAATCAATTAGACACAGTGATCAAATAATATAATAATGATTATAGTATACTTTTTAAAACAAACATGTATATAATTAGCCGTCACCATTCACGGACTAAATTTCGTACTCCATTGTTAATCAGTGGTGGATAAAAGTTCTTTAGAAAAATTTCATATTTTTAAATTAAATGTATTTATTTATTTCAGTCATTATGGTATAAAATTGGTCATTAACTGTTTTAAAATTATTTAAATAAAAATTTAAATCATTATCCTTGCTCGATCCCAGGTAAAATATAAAAAGTTTTAAAATTTAACAATTAGTTCCTAAATATATTTTTAATAAGCTTATAATCTATATAACTCATTTTCGGATCACCGTTTATTTTAAAATCAAATAAGTTTGAATTTAACTTGCTTAATATCAATCGGAACATCAAACGAGTATTACCATCGCTTAATATTTATTTTTAATATACTTTATTTATATATATAGATATATTTTAAATAATAATTATTATAATATCCTATTTTTATTTTATTAATTTTTAATAACAACAACATATAATACTTCAAGTTATATTTCGAATTATTATTTATATATACATACACACATATCTATTTACAATTGTTCGTGAATCGTCGAGAGCAGTCGAAGGGTAAATGAGTACATAAACACAGTTCGAAAATTTTGTGACTCAACATTAGAGACTTTGCTTATCGTGTCGAAATCATATAAAGATCAAGTTTAAATTTGGTCGAAAATTTTCAGATCGTCACAATACCTACCCGTTAAAGAAATTTCGTCCCGAAATTTGAGTGGGATCGTCATGGCTAGCGATAAAAAAGTTTTCATGACGAATATGAGCTGATAAATACAGTTTTATCATTATTGAGCAATACAGATAAAACAATTCAATTATTCGAAGCGTATGGGTGAAGTTATCACAAAAGAATTTTTTTTTTTGAGTTAAAGCTTTAACTTTTGACGTAGTCACGGTGGATTCCGGAATTCATGGGTTTTAAAAGAAAATCTTGGAAATCTATAAGATCTGATTCTTAGGGATTTATGGAAATTAAGATCTCTATAATTAAATGTGATTATCTATCTCAATTGCTTTGTCTGGTATTTTCACTATAAATGAACTTCTTTCGTTCCATTATTTTCACCACTCCATTACTTTTTTTCTCGATCCATACTTTCAATGATTGTGAATATGCTTAATCCAACTCTGGTTCTTAACCTCATTCTGACTATCGCAACAATCATTCTTCTATTCCAACTCCCACCAGAGGAATCTGTTTACTTCTACTTTGATCTTGGGGTAATTATGTTTATCATACTCCCGTGTCTTTATATTGCTATTCGTATTAATGTACACGGTTTGTGATTTCAGTGTTGATGTCGAGTTTTATATCTTCCCTTATGTTTCGGAGCTCTTTGCTTTTTATTCTCTTCTCGACCTTTAGTAAATCGATTAATGGTTCAGAATTCGTAAGTATGGAATTTTGAATGATTATAGTATTCTAAGCAGAAAGGAATGTATTAGCACGATTTGATTTGTCAAATTACCAGAATCTCTGAGGATGAAACTATCAAGAATATATTTTCTTAATATGTTCAGAGTTTAAGTAGAATGAAAGAGTTATGTAACATGGTTCATGATAAAGGTATGATCTGTGATCCTTTATCACGTTCTATTAGAAACTCAGCATGACTTACTGTAATATAATCACGTTGGTCGGGCGTCATTATATTATACTAACCCATGCTTCAATTCCCAACACTTCTCCACAATTCATTCATAATTTATACTTAGATTTTACAGTAGTTTCCAATATAATGGAGTACAGAAAACATGAAGAGGTAGATAATTTCGGATAAGAATATTTATGAAAATATCCTCAGAAATATCGAAGATATTTATGATAATATTTTGGAATTTCTAAGTTCGAAGGTTGATGAAGAAAAATTTTCCGCAAGATTTTAACATGACTTCGGAGCAAGATATTCTCTAAAGATTTCATCGGATCCAGAATTACATGGATCCTTTGAATAAAGGGTTTGGTCCTTGTATTTGTCCTTGGTCTCCTTCATGGTTAGCTCAATCTGTTTTGTTTTTTCAGTACCAAATTTTTCTATCGAGCGTTCCTAACACTCCTTTTTTTATCATCAAACTTTTGGCCGTTTAGATCATCTACCATTTTTCTGTTTTCCTCTGCATCTAATGCTACGATATCTGAATCATCGGTTATCAATCCGAGGTGGTTTCAGGATAATTGTGTTTTTAGATGATTAAACGCTGATGGTAATATGGTGGAATATGAAAGGTTCCCCGGTAACAATAACAGAGCAAACATATATATCACAGTTATAATAAGGTTGTTTCGAACGAAAAGTCGAAGTTGTCTTGCTGGAGCTGTGACAAAATTTGCTACTTTGAAAGGAATTATCAAGTTATTTTGGGTAATAATAACACTAAAGAATTAGCACAACTACGTGTTAAACGTTTACTCAGTTTCCGAGAGTTTTTCAAGTGCATAACTATATGCATAAATCTTTCCTTTCGAAGATGAAGTACGGTTGGTTCATCCTTTTGATTGAGGCGTTTTCAAGAATCATGAAAGATTTGAACACGGATTGGAATCGTCAAGATTCAAATGAGGTTTAAGATGAAATCAAGTGGCAAACTTGAAGAATTGTTTAGTTTCATATGTTATAATCAATATTTTAACTCATTTTAATTGTCCAATGTTGGCAGTCCTCAGTTGATAGTCCACAGTTAGCAATTCAATAATTCATATATAGTTTAATATATAATATTCGAATTAATTAATACGTGTCGTGACCCGTGTACATGTCTCAGACTCGATCACAACTCAAAGTATATATATTATTGTAGAATCAATCTCAACCCTGTATAGCGAACTCGAGTATTACAGCATATAGAGTGTCTATGGTTATTCCAAATAATATATATAGATGCGTCGATATGATATGTCAAAACCTTGTATACGTGTCCCGATATTTAAAGTGCGTAAAATAAATAACAGAAATTAAATGACGATAGAAAGAATTGCGAGAATATAAATTGCGATAATTAAATTGCGATAAATAAAATGTAATCAGTTAGCTAGGAATAGTTAGCGTAGATTCTTAACAAAATTTCTCATAGTTAATTTGTATGTTTCTAACAAATTTTTATTTTGTCAAATGTTTTCTTCATTATGCCACTTGTTGGATTATGATGAGTCATAATCCAAATATGAAATTGAATGAAAATGGTTATTCGGTGGTGAACGGATTCGTATATCTGTGATTGTAAGTAGAATATTAAATGAACGTTGAATCAGATTCGAAGAATGTACCGTGTAACTGATTAATGTGCAATCTAAATATTCCACAGGTATTACCTACCCGTTAAAATATTTTCATCATTAACAGTTTGTATAAAAGAAATTTTAATTACAGTCTTTATGAAAATATACTTGCATATATATTTTCTTCAGATGTAATCATGGATTTAATGAGTTAATATGATATTAAACTCATATGATTTTCGGTTTGAGCTAGTATAAGTAATCTCTAAAACTATTAGGAACCACATATTCTTCGCAGAATGTTTCTTCAATGAAGTTATGGATCAATACTTCATCGTTAACTATTAGGAATCACATATTCTTCGCAGAATATTTCTTTAATGAAGTTATGGATCAATACTTCATCGTTCATTGTTGTTGGTACTCCTTGGTATCTATGGTGCGTATGATGTTGATGCTCATGGGACAGATTGTGATGTTGAGGTGTGGGATGCGGATGTTGCTGTTGGTGGTGTTGATGTTGGTGCCAGTAATGTTGCTGAAGCTGGTACGTTTTGCACCATATTTTTCAAGGCTACAACTCTGGTGCGAAGCTCGTTGACTTATTACTCCGGGATGATTGTCGGTAGGAACGAGTGAGTGAAAAAGGTTTTGAATTTGAGATAGTATATAATCATGGCGAGATATTTGGGAAATGAGGTGAAAATAGTGTTTCGGACTGGTTCGCCGGTAAGTGTTTCAGGTTCTTCACCAAAAGGTGAATTCGGTTGGTGGAAAGGATCGCCTTCTTCGTGTCTCCATCGATTAAGTCGACTACGAACTCAGCCCCAATTCATCCAAAATTAGTGATGACTGATTGGTTGATTCATTCCGGTTATGCTGCTTTCGAAGCTCGAGTGAAACTCCATATCGGAATCTGAGGGACTTGAACTAGTTGCGAGTTCCATCTTGTACGGTTAGATAAAGGGTTTTCGATATGAAATGATTTTCGGATATCGGATGATATTTTAATTGCATAGAATACCTAAATATAGTACAGAAGATCTCGTAGATTACGGAGGAGTTTATGGAATATGTCAGGCAAAGTTTACAGTGACCGATACGCTAAGATATGAATTAGCAGATACGCTAAGATATGAATTTTTGTCTATAGACTATTCATGTAATCAATGCAGTAAGATGTGTCTAGACTAAAGATGGTAAGCAGATAATTTTTGACAAGAATGATAAGCAAAACTTTTGACATGCGGACCAGGTTCAAGTCCAGACTTATCCTAACAACTACTAGGCCGAAGTCCAGACTCGTTAATGCTTCCTAACAACTACTAGTTAGACACGCTAATGCAAGACCTGGTTCGCTACGACCACCGCTCTGATACCAACTCTAACGACCTGTCCTAATCCATCTGGACGAATACATTACATTTGGTTACATCGCGAGGTACTTGACCTCTATATGATACCTTTTACAAACATTGCATTCATTTTTAAAAGACAAACTTTGATTACATCGAAAGTTGACGGCATGCATACCATTTCATAATATATCCAACTATAATTGACTTAATAATAATCTTGATGAACACGACGACTCGAATGCAACATCTTTTGAAATATGTCATGAATGACTCCAAGTAATATCTCTAATATGAGCAAATGCACAGCGGAAGGTTTCTTTCATACCTGAGAATAAACATGCTTTCAAGTGTCAACCAAAAGGTTAGTGAGTTCATTAGTTTATCATCAATATTCATTTCATCATATTTAATAGACCACAAGATTTTTATTTTTATTTCTAATAAACATAATCTCATATCAGGCATTTCGCACGGCATAGAGATAAAAATCATTCATATGGATTGAACACCTGGTAACCAACGTTAACTTTAATGCATAGAATATCCCCAAACAGAACCTCTCGTCTGTATAATAATAATCTCGAAGTACTAAAGCATTCGTACCCCAAATGGGACTTTTCAAGGTCCATAGATCTATCTTTAGGATTCGCGTCAACCAGGGTCCATTTCCCTAAATTCTTAGGTTACCAGACTTGAAGGGCGATATTCGGTTTAATAATCCAACCATAGAATGTAATTTAAAGTACTTGTGTCTATTTCGTAAAACATTTATAAAAGCAGCGCATGTATTCTTAGTTCCAAAAATATATATTGCAAAAGCATTTAAAATGGGAGCAAATGAAACTCACCATACTGTATTTTGTAGTAAAAATACATATGACGTCATTTAACAAGAGTAGAGTTGACCTCGGATTCACGAACTTATATCATTTATATTTATATTAATATATATAATTAAAATCAAAAAATTCAATCTATTAGTTATATAATATTTATATATTTAGTGTTGTAGTTTATAAATAATTTGTACTAAATTCTAATATATATTATATCTTAAATTACATGTTATATATGTATTTATTTTGTATATACATAATAAAAATGTTAATATTTTTCATATGTAATTATATGTAATATTAATATAATTATAGTATAAGTATATATTTATATACAAAATATTTATTGTTATAATAATAATATAATAATAATAATAATAATAATAATAATAATAATAATAATAATAATAATAATAAAATTTTAAATAAAAAGGTAGTTTTAATAATAAAGATACTTTTAATAAAAATGATAATATTAATGATAAGAATAATTATTATTACATTTACTAACGATAAAAATAATGATTTTATTAATAATAATAATACTAATATCTATTAATAATTATAATGATAATAATACTAATAATAATAATAACTATAAAAATAATAATTTTTACTAATAATAATACTAATATTTATATTTATAATTATAATGATAATAATACTACTACTTAATACTTAATTCTTAATAATAATAATAATAATAATAATAATAATAATAATAATAATAATAATAATAATAATAATAATAATAATAATAATAATAATAATAATAATAATAATAATAATAATAATAATAATAATAATAATAATAATAATGAATAACAATAACTCTTAATAATAATAAATCTTATACATATTAATAATAACAATGATGATATTCGTATTATTTGTCATACAATACTTATAATAACAATAATTTTAACAATTATAATAACATTAATAATAATAAAATAATAATAATAAGAATTAGAATAATATAATATAATAGTAATAATAATAATTATAATTATAATTATATTTATATTTATATTTATACTTATACCTAATAAAGGGGAAATTGGGGATCTCATTGTCTGCTCCAAAATAGATCGAAGAAGCAGAATCCAAAATGCAGGAAAACCTCACGGTTCTTGGCCATTGGTTCTTTAATCAATCAAGCAACAATCAATGAAATATAATCGGCCATCGTTGCATCATCATCATCATCGTTTCATCATCCTCATAATTCTGCATCATACTCGAGACAGAGAAGTAACCAAGGTTAGCGACTGAATAGTAGCAATCAACATCTTCAATCAACCCATGACTTCGAGCAGCAGAGAAAGAGATGATCCTGGTGGTGATGGAATTCATTGATCAGGAACACAATTGCAGGTGATAGTTCCGGTTATGATTATGGTTATGTTTATGGTTTAAGAACAGAAAGCAAGAATAGCACCAGACTATAATTTGATATTGTTAATCTTCAATTAGTAGCAATCTTAATGGTTTGGTTTTGATGGTTGTTCGACTAGCCTGCAACAGGATCCAATGAATCGGGTTTCGAGTGGTTGATGATTGATGTGTGTTGTTTGAGAGCTAATGGTGATGATTGATGATGAGATTGTGGTGGTTCAATGGTTCAATGGTTGCAAACAGAAACAGTAATAAGTACAGTAGGTTTGCAGCAGTAGTTTTCGATCAACAAATTGGTACAGTGGCAGTTGCAGTGTCGAACAAATTTATATTTATTCATATATGTATTAAAACATATTCTTGTAATCGAACAAATTTATATTTATTATTATTAATGATGTAATTTTTATATTAATAATTTATATATGTTATTTTATATATTTAAATAAATAACAATATTAATATAGTTAAGTTTTTTATTATATATATCTTTTTATATAAACAATCTTTTGTTTACAAATAATAGTTATAATAATACTAGAATAAGTATAATGATAAAAAAATAATAAATTTAATACTACTAATAGTAATAATAATGATAATATTAATAATAGTTTTTATGAAAATAATGATAGATTAAAAATAATGATACTTTTAGTGATAATTATATAAATTGTTTATAATAACAATGCTGTTAATGATACTTACGTTAATGATAATGATAATATTGATAATAATACTTATGTCGATATTAATAATACTAATAATTATTAAATGATACTATTACTAATATTAATGAAAATAATAATAAATTGTATTATTTTCATAATAACAATAATAATAATAATAATAATAATAATAACAATAATAATAATATTAATAATAATAATAATAATAATAATAATAATAATAATAATAATAATCCTAATCATAATAATAATAATACATATATTAGTAGTAATTAATGTAACACTTAAACGATAAACTTTAACAATAATAAATATATTAATAATACTTATAATAATAATAATAATAATAATAATAATAATAATAATAATAATAATAATAATAATAATAATAATAATATTAATAATAATAATAATAATAATATTAATAATAATAATAATAATAATAATAATAATAATAATAATAATAATAATAATAATAATAATAATAATAATAATAATAATAATAATGGTTATAGTATTTATAATTATGATGATAATAATAATAATTACAATACTAATAATAAATATAATACTTAGTAATATTAACAATGATTAATAATAGAAATAATAATAATAACATTAATAACAATAACAATAATAATAATAATAATGAGAATGATAATATTACTAATAATACTAATAAAAATGGAAACTGCCTTCAAGGAAAAAGGTTTTTTTTTAAAAAAAAAAAACTGCTTCATCAGGGACTCGAACCCGAGAACTCTAGCTAACCCGAATCATCACTTAACCACTCGTTCGTTTCTATCTTTCTGATATAAACCCATTCGAAATATTTATAACCCGTTTATTATATTGTTTCCTTTTCTTCTTCTTTTTCCCCAATAAAATCGACCAGAGGTTAAAGCTTAAACAAATAAATTTTCGATTTATGTTTAGGAATTATAGAGAAGCATGCTAACAACATATTGGTGTTAATCAGTCGTGAAAGAAAGAAAAAAAAGAAAAAAAACAAGAACAACAGTGCTGATCGAAAAAGAAAAAATAAAAATAAAACTTAAATCTTGATTCAAGGATTTAGGCACTTTTGGATTACGATCCCTTCATGAAATAGTTTGAAAATCGTTCCTAGAAACTTTCTAAACTATCAATTGAACCTAAATCTGTACAGAACACTCGAATTTGATTAAGAACAAATGTTTGACTTTTTAATTTTTAAACTTTGACTTCCAAATTCATAATCAATTGAAAGAATTAAAGACTGAAAATTTGCAGATAGTTCAAGTATATGATTCCAAACATATCTGCATTATTACTTTTCGAAATTTCATTTTAATTCAAGAATTTGGAAAAATAAAAAGAAAGAGAGAATAACGGGTTCTTATTCTTTTTTTTAAATGAATTGAATTAAATTGTGGAATGGTTAATCGATTACTTTTTAATACTAACTGGTCGACAATGAGAATCAATCAGGAATACAATTTCAACCCAAGAAAGCGACTGCAAACAGATTTTGGAATTACATGTTTTTTTATAAATTGTTTTCAATTAATATCAAAAATTTATAAATATATTAATAATAATATTTCTGATAATATTATTAAATATAATAGAAATACTAGTAATAATAGAAATAATAATAATATTATTAATAATACTAATAACAAAATAATACTAATAATAATAAGAATAATGATAAAAGTAAAAATAATGATATTCATAATAATAATCATAATATTTATAATTCTTAATAATAATTATACTAACGATATTTATAATATTAATACTTATTAATAACAATAATAATAACTGATAACATTTAAATTACAATTATAATATATACATATAACTAATATTGATATTGATATTAGTATTAATAATGAAAGTAATAATAAGGTTATTATGACAACTATATCCTTAACTTGTATTTACATTCAATATATACAAATTATTAATTATGTAATATTTTATAATTATATATATAGTAACTTATATTGAGTAATAAATTTTTACGTAAATATTACAATATACATATTATAATAAGTATCTATAGAATTCACATAAATTTATTTTAAGTACAACTTAATTATTTTATATCTTATTTTACATAATTAATTTTAATGTTTAAATTATATTTTATAATTTCAAATTATTATATATACTTACATTTATTATATATATATACATATTTATTTATAAACAATTGTTCGTGAATTGTCTGGATTGGTCAAAGGACAAATGAATTCATAATAACAGTTCAAAATTTTTGAGACTCAACTTTACAGACTTTGCTTATCGTGTCGAAATCATATTAAGATTATAGTTTAAATTTGATCGAAAATTTCCGGGTCGTCACAAAAAACTAGAATCTGATTGTAGGAAGAGTTCATACAAAAATTGGTCATCCAACAATTGTTGATGGTAGGGCCAAACTTGACCTAAAACCCGAGATTCTATTTACCCATGTGAAGGAGGATATCAATGATATACTAGAAAGGAGGATATCAATGATATACTAGAATTAGAAATCGAGGAAAATAAATCGAGTGCTTGGGGTTCAGAAAATGAATTACTCATAAAGTATGCCGTCAATGGAGGATTCCAGCAATGAATTAGATAGGAGGGCCGGAGAAGATAGAAAGGTGGAGAGTTTTTCAAATCCGGAAGACAAAGAGTCGAGTTGTCTCGGGTTAAACGAGCTTTTCAATAATTAACTGTTAGATAACGATAATCAAGGAATGAAGGAGAATCATGTTGACGGCTATGGGAACACTCCCAAGGATGATAGGTCGGCACATGGGGATAGGTCGACACATGGGGAACATGACAAAAAAAGTTGGTTTCTCCAGATATATCTAAAATATAGTCATTTAAAAGACCACTGGGCCAGAACACTGGATTGGATGGGCTAACACAATTGAATGATGCGTATATTGATAAATAGATGAAACCCCAATCAACAAAGAGGCCCAAAAACCATCAGATGAGCAATATAATGGGCACATTGAAATTAGCCCAAATCGTTTTATAAATTTAGAAGAAGTGGATCTAGGAGAACAAAGTTCAAACAACTTTGAGGGCCGTTTAAAAGTAATATGAGTCCTGGGCCTTTAAAAATATTAAAAAGAAAATTAATCCAAAAAGAAAAATATCAAACCCAAAAGAGCAGATCTCATCAAAACGTGAATTTTGCTGGAAATCAGGTTGTAGCTGGCGAGCATCTTCATGATTGAGATATGTGAAATCGTTAGCCAGAACCAAAGATTACAACAAATTCGTAAGTTGTAGTACCTGTGGAAATTTGAAAGAAGACTTACGAGATAAGGAAGTAAATGGTAAACCACAGAAAGAATTGAATGATAGAATCAAAGAAGAAAGATGGATCGAACGCATCTAATTCGAGCGTCAGTGTGGGTCTTTAAGATTTTGGTGAATCATAGAAAGAATCAAAAAAGAAATATAGGTAATGGTGTATCCTATTGTATACATGCATAAAGGCACAATATTCACATAAAAATAACATCATGAACACTGAGAACAATAGTTTTGCAAAACTATCCGTCAAGCGTTATCCGCTGTGCAGGCTGCTTCCGTCATGCATAAGCCCTGAAGGCCGCCTAGCTCTTAAGCCCTGGCCGGAGAGCGCCACATCCAGCGCATATTTCGGATCATGAATAACAGAACGTATCATCATCTGACACGTGTACCCGAACAATCCGGTGGATTTATCACTATAAATAGACCCCTTGGGTCGTCATTTTACACATTCAGACATTCAGACAACTTGTGAGCAGAGACTTCACCTTTCTCTCTCACATAGTACTTTCTTTCACTAGAAGTCATCCGGCTAACAGCTAAACGCTAAACGGACAACAGATTGATTAAGCCACCCCACATATTTCCAGATCTGTGTACCAAGTCTGCAGGGATTATTTCCCAAGGGTAAAAATCAAGCGGCAACACTCTCCCACCTTTAGCTAGATCACTTCTAGTATTGTGCTAACACACTAAGCCCTACGCCATAAGGAAATAGGTGTTAACAATGGCGCCATCCATTATTAAGATGAATCATCTCACCAACACTGACAAAGAAGGTGAGGGTAACGAATTGGTACCCATAGAAGTAGGCATGATACATCCATGGAAAACTGGACAACGGAGGAAGGCAGAAGTGTTAGAAGATTGGGAAGAGCAATTAATATCATTTCCTTCTATGTTTAACACAAATCCATCCGATGGTCCAGTGGTTATAAAAGCACGAGTTGCTAATTGCTTAATACGCAACATTTATACTGACACAGGAGCTGGAGCAGACATTATGTATGAACATTGCTTCATACAGCTTCCCAAAGATGTGCAAGAAAAAATGAAGGAAACATATGTGCCGTTAGCAAGTTTTACAAGTGAACCGTCTTGGTCTGAAGGAAGTATTCTGCTTGAAGTAACCTTGGGTAAGTCACCCTTAAGACGCACAACCAACATTGAGTTCCTGGTAGTTAAAGCAAATTCACAATACAATATAATTTTGGGAAGAACTGCTTTAATGACGTTTGGGGCTGTAACATCAACTGTGCATGACATGATGAAGTTTCCAAAGCCAGACGGAATAGCAACGTTGTATGCAGAACGACAGAAGTTAATTGAGTGTTCTCAAGTAACAAAAGCAATAATTAAGCCAATAATACATGATGATGGGTCAATTTCGCCAAATCCACAGTTTCCAGATCAAAAAATCATAATTGGGCATACGTTATCTACGGCATGTAAAGAAAAATTATACAACATTTTGGCAACAAATTTAAATGTTTTTACATGGCAACCGTCTGATATGACCGGTGTCCCTAGGGAAGTGGCAGAACATAGGTTAAATGTGAATCCTAACATGCATCATGTTTGTCAAAAGAAACGAGGCATGGCGCCAGAAAGAAGCAAATTCCTCCGTGATGAGGTACGAAGTTTGGTGGATGCTGGGATCTTGCGAGAGGTAAAATATCAGACATGGGTGGCCAATCCAGTCATAGTTAGGAAGCCGGACAACTCATGGCAGGTGTGTGTGGATTTCACAGATATCAATAAAGCATGCCCAAAGGATAATTATCCCTTACCTGAAATAATTGGAAGGTTGAATCATTGGCAGGGTATCGATTTAAATGTTTCTTAGATGCAGCTAAGGGGTATCATCAAATACCTATGGCTTTAAAAGATGAAGACAAAATGGCTTTTCACACGACGGAAGGCATATTCTGTTACATGAAAATGCCTTTTGGACTAAAAAATGCAGGAGCAACATATCAACGACTTATTGATATGGCTTTTAAGGATCAAATTGGGTGAAATCTGGAAGCGTATGCAGACGATATTGTTATAAAAAGTCATACTGAAGAAAAGATGTTACGAGATATACAAGAGATTTTTGCATCTTTACGAAAAATCAACATGAAATTAAATCCCAAGAAGTGCACGTTTGGTGTGAAGGAAGGAAAATTTTTAGGTCATATAGTTACAGAACGGGGTATTAAAGCTAATCCTAAGAAAATTCAAGCAATTGAAGACATGAAATCGCCGGTCAGCAAGAAAGACGTTCAAAGATTACATGGATGTTTAGCAGCATTAACAAGATTTCTGTCCAAAGCAGCTGAAAAGTTGCTTCCATTCATGAAGGTGTTAAAAGACTGTCTAAATTAAAAAGATTTTGTATGGACGGCAGAAGCCGAAAATGCATTCCAAGAGGTCAAGCAGTTGTTGAAAACGTTACCTACATTAATAGCACCAAAAGAAGGGGAGACCTTAATTTTATATTTAGCTGTCTCAAAAGAAGCAATTAGTTCTGTCTTAATCGCAGAACGGAACAATGTGGAAATGCCCATATATTTTATTAGCAAAGTATTGCAGCTCAGTGAAACGAATTATCCACCACTTCATCGCATGGTTTATGCCCTTGTGCATACTGCACGATGTTTACGAAGGTATTTTCAAGGTCATCCTATCTTGGTGTTAACAGATCAACCGTTGAAGCAAATACTCTGGCGTCCGGAATCATCTGGCCGTCTAGCAAAATGGGCCATCGAGTTGGGGGAATATGAAATCAATTTTGCTCCCCGGAATGCAGTTAAAGGAAAAATTTTGGCAGATTTTCTCCTGAAAACAAATGAAAAAGTGGAATACGACAATAAAATGGCAACACAACAGCATGTGTGGGAATTACACACTGATGGGGCCTCCAGTGAAGAGGGAACAGGTGCAGGACTGGTTTTAACAAGTCCAGACGGAGAAGAGTATACTTATGCATTGAAATTTTGTTTTTATGCATCCAACAACGAAGTAGAGTATGAGGCATTACTCTCCAGCTTACGCATAGCAGTGGAAATGGGCATAACAAATTTACGAGCATATGTTGATTCTTAAATTGTGGCCCAGCAGGTTAATGGAACGTTTGATGCAAGGGATATGAAATGTCCCGTTCATATTGATTATAAACGTTCCATATTAATTGATTTCGTTGCGAGGTTTTGACCTCTATATGAGACGTTTTTCAAAGACTGCATTCATTTTTAAAACAACCATAACCTTTATTTTATCAATAAAGGTTTTAAAAACATTACGTAGATTATCAAATAATGATAATCTAAAATATACTATTTACACACGACCATTACATAATGGTTTACAATAAAAATATATTACATCGACATATGTTTCTTGAATGCAGTTTTTACACAATATCATACAAACATGGACTCCAAATCTTGTCCTTATTTTAGTATGCAACAGCGGAAGCTCTTAGTATTCACCTGAGAATAAACATGCTTTAAATGTCAACCAAAATGTTGGTGAGTTATAGGTTTAACCTATATATATCAAATCGTAACAATAGACCACAAGATTTCATATTTCAATACACATGCCATACATAGAGATAAAAATCATTCATATGATGAACACCTGGTAACCGACATTAACATGATGTATATATAAGAATATCCCCATCATTCCGGGACACCCTTCGGATATGATATAAATTTCGAAGTACTAAAGCATCCGGTACTTTGGATGGGGTTTGTTAGGCCCAATAGATCTATCTTTAGGATTCGCGTCAATTAGGGTGTATGTTCCCTAATTCTTAGATTACCAGACTTAATAAAAAGGGGCATATTAGATTTTGATAATTCAACCATAGAATGTAGTTTCACGTACTTGTGTCTATTTTGTAAATCATTTATAAAACCTGCATGTATTCTCATCCCAAAAATATTAGATTTTAAAAGTGGGACTATAACTCACTTTCACAGATATTTCCTTCCTCGGAAATAAGACTTGGCCACGGATCGATTCATGAACCTATACAAATATGTACATATATATCAAAGTATGATCAAAATATAATTATAACCATTTTTATTATGTTTTAAAGATTTGAGTGTATTAAGTCAGCTGTCCTCGTTAGTAACCTACAACTAGTTGTCCACAGTTAGATGTACAGAAATAAATCGATATATATATTATCTTGAATCAATCCACGACCCAGTGTATACACATCTCAGGCTAGATCACAACTCAAAGTATATATATTTTTGGAATCAACCTCAACCCTGTATAGCTAACTCCAACATTACTGCATATAGAGTGTCTATGGTTGTTCCAAATAATATATAAACACGGGTCGATATGATATGTCAAAACATTTGCATACGTGTCTATGGTATCCCAAGATTACATAATATATTAGAATACATATATAATACAATATAAGTTAGCTAGGATATGATTTGTATCGATTTGTTAAACATTTCCCGTAGCTAAAAAGATCAAAAATATCCAAACTTGTTTTACCCATAACTTCTTCATTTTAAATCCGTTTTGAGTGAATCAAATTGCTAAAAAGGAAACTTGGATGATGCCATATTTGAGGTACTTGCATGACGAAGGGTTACCCATTGATAAAACAGAAGCCAGAAGAATAAGAGTAACGACACCAATGTATGAAGTGATTAATGGTGTTCTTTATCGAAAGTCTTACAATGGTCCGTTGTTAAGATGTTTAACCAATGATGAAGCATTAAAGGTAGTCAAAGAAATGCATGAAGGAGTTTGTTCTCAACTCTCCGGCTTCCGTACTGAGGTATCACAGATTATACTGCAAGGATATTTTTGGCCTTCCCTTTATCGAGATGTTGCAGATATCATAAAAACATGTGAGAATTGTCAGAGGCATGGTACAGTTCAGCGTCTTCCAAAATAAGACTTGATACCAGTGTCATCCGCTTGGCCGTTCTGCAAGTGGGCGATAGATATTGTAGGAACATTCTATACAAGCACTGGCAATGCTAAGTTCTTGGTGGTAGCAGATATTTTTTCACAAAATGGGTTGAAGCAAAGGCTTTAGCAAAGATTACAGGAGAAAATGTCAAGAAGTTTGTGTGGCATGATATACTGTGCCGTTATGGGGTTCCAAATGAAATAGCCAGTGACAATGGTAAACAATTTGCAGAGAATCCATTTCGAAGTTGGTGTGAAGAGCTGAGAATAAAGCAAAACTTTACATCTGTTGCTCATCCTCAAGCGAATGGACAGGTGGAGGTTACCAACAAAGAAATTGTTGCTGGCATTAAGGCACGATTAGGCTTAAGTCAAACTAGTTGGGTGGACGAACTGCCAAATGTGCTATGGGCACACCGGACAACTCCAAAGCGGAGTACGGGGGAAACACCCTTCAGTTTGGTATATGGTACAGAAGCAGTAATACCAGCTGAAATATGTGTCCCAACACAACGCATTATGGCATTTGATATTGAAGCTAATTCTGAAGCATTAAAGGACAATCTCAATTTATTGGAGGAAAGATGATTGATGGCCGCCATCCGGCAAGCAGATCACAAGCATAAAATGGCAAAATATTATAAAAAGAAAGTAAAGCATACACAATTTGCACTTGGTGATCTGGTGCTACGGGATAATGAGGCAAGCAGGCAAATCAAATTTGGAAAGTTAGCACCAAAATAGGAAGTGAAAGGACCCGTTCATATACATTATAAATGATTCACAATAGTTGATTACATCGCGAGGTATTTGACCTCTATATGATATATTTTACAAACATTGCATTCGTTTTTAAAAGACAAACTTTATTCACATCAAAAGTTGACGGCATGAATACCATTTCATAATATCCAACTATAAATGATCTAATCTGTCATTTACTTAATCATAATCTTTATTGAACTCAATAACTTGAATGCAACGTCTTTTGAAATATGCCATGAATGACTCCAAGTAATATCTCTAAAATGAACAATTGCACAGGGGAAGATTTCTTTCATACCTGAGAATAAACATGCTTTCAAGTGTCAACCAAAAGGTTGGTGAGTTCATTAGTTTATCATAAACGATCATTTTCATCATTTTAATAGACCACAAGATTTTCATTTCTCATAAATACACATCTCATATCAGGCATTTCGCAAACTGCATAGAGATAAAAATCATTCATATGGATTGAACACCTGGTAACCGACGTTAACTTAATGCATAGAATATCCCCAAAATAGAACCTCTCGTCTGTATAATAATCTTGAAGTACTAAAGCATTCGTACCCCGAATGGAACTTGTCAAGGTCCATAGATCTATCTTTAGGATTCGCGTCAATCAGGGGCCATTTCCCTAAATTCTTAGGTTACCAGACTTGAAGGGGCGATATTCGGTTAAATAATCCAACCATATAATGTAGTTTTAAGTACTTGTGTCTATTTCGTAAAACGTTTATAAAAGCAACCCATGTATTCTCAGTCTCAAAAATATATATTGCAAAAGCATTTAAAAAGGGAGCAAATGAAACTCACGCATATAAATATTGTAAAACGGTTAATAAAGCATTTGCATGTATTCTCAGCCCAAAAATGTAAAGAGTAAAAGGGGCAAATGAACTCACAATACTGTATTTTGTAGTAAAAATACATATGACGTCATTGAACAAGTGCAATGTTGGCCTTGGATTCATGAACCTATATTAATTATATATATTTATATGTTGGTCAATATTTTTCTAACAATTTAGGTTATGTCATAGTGTACCACAATCCTAATGCTCGAGACTAATATGCAAAAATCAGCAAAAGTCAATTTGACTCAAAATGATTTCCAAAATTTATAAATGATTATTATATAGTTTAAATATCGTCATTTTATATTTTTAAATATTTTTAAAAGATTTATTAGAGTAAATAATATAATTCATTTATTAATAATTAAATTTTTATATAAAAATATACTTTTATATATCTTAGATAATAAAATTTATAAAGTTTATTGAATATCATAAAAATGTTAAGATAGGTTTTATTAAGTTAATTATATTATATGTATTACCTTTTTATTTGATAAAATAACATTGATAATAATAATAAGTAAAACTTGTATTATTTGGTAATAATAATTATTATTATTCTACTAATAATAGTTACAATAGTTATATTTACAAAAATGGTATTAATATAATAATTCTTATTAATAATGAAATTTTATATTAATAATGATATTCCTATTAAAATAATAATTTTTGTAAAGATAATATTTTTAATATTAATAATAATACTTTTAATAATAATAGTGAAAAATGATAATTTTACCTAACTCAATATCTTTAAATTTTATCATGATACTCATACTCATTATTTCCTAATCAATTTGTTAATAGCTTTTAAATCGTCTTTTATCTCGCGTTCATTTTAATGATAATAATAGTAATATTTATAATAATTAGGTGTTACTAATATTAGTTTTAATTATGATACTATTATTGATAATAATATTATGATGATAATACTAATAACTATTTTTAATGATAATAATAATAATTATAATTTTAACAATAATAACGATTGTAATAATATTTAAATACTAATTTTTGATAATAATACCTTTTAGTGATAATGATAATAATAATAATAATAATAATAATAATAATAATAATAATAATAATAATAATAATAATAATAATAATATCAATAATAATAATAATAATTAGTTAAAACTAGAACGACGATATTAACGACGATAATAATAATCATTTTTAATAATAATACAAAAATTCATTTGATGATAACTTCTAATCCGTTCATCGAAACCATTCGGTATCTAAAGGAAAAGTTCTTAATTTTTTCGCTAGCTTTCCAACGACATGCATATCTTATACCTTATCTCAACCGCAGGTGTAACTGATTTAAGATTCATCATAACCTATCTAAGGGCAATATCAAAAGTACAAGCATGCATAATCCTATATTCTCGAGCACTAGTCAGGGATACACTATTAATATGTAAAAATTAATTTACGAGTACTCACGTATCAATATTGAGGTTCAATATTGTAGTAAAGGTACGTAGACGCAACGGAGATAATAAACACAAGATTGACCTCACGAGCATACCCCCGATCCATACCCATAGCTATAACCCATAATTTCCTTAGCCCTATCCTACTCGCAAAACTTGTTTGAAAAGCACCTTGTCGTAGTATTTTATGTATAATTATTACTAATAATAATAATATTAATTTTAATAATAATAATAATAATATATAATTAAGAACAAAGGGAGTAATATCGGATGTATGTGTGTTTTTAAGTCCAGAACGAATTGAGCTTTATAGATGTGAACTCCCAAAACAGCTCATATGCACTACAATTTATCTGCCGACACATATCTCATACGTAATATAGTGTTTTATATATATTATTTAATATATAATATATTTAATCCTTAGAATTAATTAAATATTATATTATATTTACGTGCATGGTAAAAATATAATTTTTGCAAAAATGACACGGACGTGGTCTCACGACTCATGTACCACTTTCGGTTTTTCGAGCGCACTTTCGTACGTTTAGAAAACTAGCCTTTTACGTTACGCGACGTGTACCTTTTACAAAAATTAGACTTCTTCATTAATAAATTACTTTATAAAAATGTAACTTTATAAAATTGAGCGTTGTGGTCATTTGCTTCTATAAATCAGTGACTCATTGTTTATCAATATATATTATTTTAAATCGAGACACTTTATGACTAAATTAATATATATATATATATATATATATATATATATATATATATATATATATATATATATATATTCATTTTAAAATATAATCTTGTACATATCATAAGTAATGAAAAAATAATATTTATGTAATGATATAATATTTAAGTTTTCAAAACTTAATTATATTTCAAAGTTCGTTTTAAATTTCGTTTAGAAAATAATATAAAACGTATCGTTTATACTTTTAAAACTTAATTTGGCGTAATCCATTTATGCGCCAACATTTATCAAACGTCCTAGATGACATATCTAAATATCAATTGAATCAAGTGTTACTTAATTTGAAACTATATATGTATCTTCAATATTCTTAAATACGTTTTTAATACACGTTGTAGGTTATCTATATATTTAACAACCAATATACCATCTCACATTATTCAATCAAAGACATCTTAAATATTCGAGTTCTATTATATCGTAAAGCATTTTCGTACATTCGAAAATAGATCAATCAAGTTTTATGAAATTCAATCTTCCACTATCCTTTGTCTAACTCTCAATGATTGACAATTTGTTCTTATTCGTAAATCACTTTACCATTTTCCGAATATGGTTAAAAATGAACGATTTCTCAAATCAATGTGGTCCTCTCAACAGAGACTCCTAAATCATAATTCAATGTATCTGATAATTCAATCATTTGATCTTATCTTCTAAGTCCATTGATAATGCTAAAAACGAACATATATTTCATAGCATTATTCCTCAAGAAAGACAAGCTTTTAGTTGCAATTGTTCTATTTACAAGTGATATTCGTTTAAATAATAAAAGGTGAAGACAAAAGACAGATTCGACGAATTGAAGACGCAAACGACCAAAAAGCTCAAAAGTACAAAATACAATCAAAGAGGTTCCAATTATTGATAAGAAACGTCTCGAAATTACAAGAGTACAAGTTTCAAAACGCAAAGTACAAGATATTAAATTGTACGCAAGGACGTTCGAAAATCCGGAACCGGGACCAGAGTCAACTCTCAACGCTCGACGCAACGGACTAAAAATTACAAGTCAACTATGCACATGAATATAATATAATATATAAATAATTCTTAAAAATTATATATATATTATATTAATATTTAAAATCGTCGGCAAACAAAGAGCCAAGGATGAATGAGCTGTAAAAAACGAACTCCGCGACTTGCGGAGTTCGAAGGCCAAATGTACCGTGAGTCGCGGAGATTACCTGGACGAAAATTCCTATAAAAGCAAACGAATTCTGATCATTTTCAGAATCCATAATCTATCTCTCTCTCAATATATACGTAAATATATATATATAATTTATATTTTAATTTTAATTTTAATTTTAAATCCTAATAATAAGGGTATGTTAGCAAATGTTGTAAGGGTGTAAGTCGAAATTATGTCCGTGTAACGCTACGCTATTTTTAATCATTGTAAGTTATGTTCAACCTTTTTAATTTAATGTCTCGTAGCTAAGTTATTATTATGCTTATTTAATCCGAAGTAATCATGATGTTGGGCTAATTACTAAAATTGGGTAATTGGGCTTTGTACCATAATTGGGGTTTGGACAAAAGAACGACACTTGTGGAAATTAGATTATGGGCTATTAATGGGCTTTATATTTGTTTAACTAAATGATAGTTTGTTAATGTTAATATAAAGATTTACAATTGGGCGTCCCTATAAATTACCATATACACTCGATCGGACACGATGGGCGGGGTATTTATATGTACGAATAATCGTTCATTTAACCGGACACGGGAATGGATTAATAGCCACTAGAATAATTAAAACAGGGGTGAAATTATGTACAAGGACACTTGGTTTAATTGATAACAAAATATTAAAATCTTGGGTTACACTCAGTCGACATCCTGGTGTAATTATTAAACAAAGTATTAAAATCTTGTTACAGTTTAAGTCCCCAATTAGTTGGAATATTTAACTTCGGGTATAAGGATAATTTGACGAGGACACTCGCACTTTATATTTATGACTGATGGACTGTTATGGACAAAAACCAGACGGACATATTAAATAATCCAGGACAAAGGACAATTAACCCATGGGCATAAAACTAAAATCAACACGTCAAACATCATGGTTACGGAAGTTTAAATAAGCATAATTCTTTTATTTCATATTTAATTTCCTTTATTTTATATTTAATTGCACTTCTAATTATCGCATTTTTATTGTTATTGTATTTAATTGCACTTTTAATTATCGTACTTTTTAATTATAGCAAGTTTATTTTATCGCACTTTTATTATTCGCAATTTCATTATCGTTATTTACTTTACGCTTTAAATTAAGTCTTGTATTTATTTATTATTTTACATTTGGTTTTAACTGCGACTAAAGTTTTAAAATCGACAAACCGGTCATTAAACGGTAAAAACCCCCTTTATAATAATAATATTACTTATATATATATATATTTGTATTTTTATAAAAGTAAACTAATATAGCGTTAAGCTTTGTTTAAAGATTTTTCCTGTGGAACGAACCGGACTTACTAAAAACTACACTACTGTACGATTAGGTACACTGCCTATAAGTGTTGTAGCAAAGTTTAAGTATATCCATTCTCTAAATAAATAAATATCTTGTGTAAAATTGTATCGTATTTAATGGTATTTTCTTGTAAAATTTAATAGTATTTTATACCACTCTGCTCAAACATCAAGTATTTTTGGCGCCGCTGGCGGAGAACTCTTAAACGCCGAAAGCGCAACGCTAAATATTTTGAAAAAAAAAAAGATTTTTATTTTTAGTTTACTTTTATTAAAATTCACTTTTGTAAAAATACGTTTTTTTTTATTCGAAAATATAAAAAGAAAACAAAAAATTTATATATTTTTAAGATTTTATTAAATATTTAAGTTTTATAAAGTTTCTTTATTTTTATTTTATAAAAATATAAGTTTTTATTATATAAATATTTTAGATTTTAAAACAGAAAAAAAAAACGCGTCAAATTTTAAACTGTACCTGAGTTGAAAATTGGAACCCCGCGACTCGCGGAGTTTGCAGCCTCGAATACCGCGACTCGCGGAGACAGTCTGACACGGGTACACAGAAGCCGTAGCAGCATTAATTACGGGTTTTTATTAATTATATTTAAACTTAAACCCTAATTAGGGTATATTTATTATAATATTTAGTTTTTATTAGTTTATTTTGTTTTAATTAGTTTAATAAAATATAAAATTAATAGTTTTAAAAAATAATTAATATAAAAATAATATTTTTTTAAAAATTGTACTTTTTACAACTTTTAGTTTATTTTTATATTTTGTCCCTTTTTAATCGTTTTAGCATAATATTTGTATTTATAGCTCATATTTAGTTTTAAACTTAATTTTTGCCATAGTTATTTTTACTTCTAGATTTTTAGGCTTTGCCGTAGAATTCCGTAAGTGCTTTTTCTTTAGACTAAGATTTAGGTACTTTAGAATTTTGCGACGCCTTTTTAAGTTTTAGTTTCTTTTTAAGTTATTTCCATTTGGGATTTAGTTTTTCCTGTAAGTTTTAATATTTTTTGACGACTTTTACCTATGTATCAATTATCATTCCAATTGGTAATCTCAATTTGCGATTATAATTTTAAGTTAGTTGTGGTAATAAGGTTAGGTTAGTCGAGTGTTTTTAAGTTTTATAAGTTTCTTTTATTTTTCCGTCACCTTTTATTTTTCAACCATTTTTTTTCGACCTTTTTCGACACGCTCTTTTTCTTTCTCATTTCTCGCTATTCTAGTTTTTAGGACATAGATTTTTATTCTACTTCTTATCTAAATTTCTTAAAATTAAGAAAATTTATTTTAAGTGGTTAAATTGATAGACATCAAAATTTTCTGGTTCGTAGTAATAGTTGGATTTGTACGTGGACCGGGTTATTAGAGCCAAACAGTCCTCAATTATATTGAGACCAAACGAATCCTGCCCCTCTGCTGCATCTTTTGGCTATTCGAAGCGTGGGCAAAATCAGAAAAGTCTATTGATTGGATAACTTATTATAATTTTTCTTTCCTTTTAAAAACTAATAGGATATTCAGTGAATGCACCGAGCAAGACGTTCATCACCTTTTGTACGTTCACCACCTGTAACTAGATCAAGACATCTAACTAATATTGTCGCCGTTGATAATCCATTTTTTGAACCCGACCTCACAATTGAGAATCCGGAGAATATTCAGGGACGATTCGTAGATCCTGAACCACTAAACTTTCCTCCGGAACCACCAATCATTCAAACAGAGATTGTTGAGGAACGAACCATTAAATCAGAATCCTCTAGTCATTCCGATTCAACAAATTCAATTATGGAAGTAACAGAACCATGAAGTATGGAAGACCGAATGAGAGCTAAATGCACTGGCCAAGGTCACGCAATTACTCATCCAGATATTAATGCTCCAGATTATGAAATCAAAGGACAAATTCTACACATGGTGACTAATCAATGCCAATTTAGTGGTGCGCCGAAGGAAGATCCAAATGAACATCTATGTACCTTTAATAGGATCTGCACACTATTTAAAATCCGAGAAGTGGAGGATGAACAGATATATCTCATGTTATTTCCCTGGACTTTAAAGGGAGAAGCCAAAGATTGGTTGGAATCGTTACCTGAAGGGGCGATTGATACATGGGATGTTTTAGTTGAAAAATTTCTTAAACAATTCTTTCCTGCATCTAAAGCCGTAAGACTTCAAGGAGAAATTGTTACATTCACACAGAAGCCGAATGAAACTCTATATGAGGCGTGGACAAGATTTGGAAAGTTATTAAGAGGATGTCCGCAACATGGTTTAGACACCTGTCAAATAGTACAAATATTCTACCAAGGATGCGACATCACTACAAGGAAAGACATAGATATAGCAGCTGGTGGTTCTATTATGAAGAAAACCGAAACTGATGCTTACAAAATTATTGATAACACTGCTTCCCACTCACATGAGTGGCACCAAGAAAAAGATATCGTTAGATCATCTAAAGCAGCTAGAGCCGATTCTTGCCATGACTTAGATTCCATTTCCGCAAAGATAGATGCTGTGGAGAGACGAATGGAAAAAATGACTAAAGATATTCACTCAATACGAATTAGTTGTGAGCAGTGTGGAGGACCACATTTGACAAAAGATTGTCTCAGTATTGAATTAACAATGGAACAAAGAGAGAATATTTCATACATAAACCAAAGGCCTGGAAATAATTATCAGAATAATTATTAACCGCCAAGACCTATTTACAATCAAAACCAGAATTATAACCGAAATATTCCATACAACAACCAACAAGGTCCTAGCAATCAACAAGTATCCAATAATAATTACAATCAGCAAAGACCTAATTTTCAAAACAAACCACCACAACAAACCGATGATAAAAAGCCGAATTTAGAAGATATGATGACGAAGCTAGTTGAAACTCAAACGCAGTTTTTCACATCTCAGAAACAAACTAATGAACAAAATGCTCAAGCATTTAGAAATCAACAAGCTTCTATTCAAAATCTGGAACAAGAAGTAAGTAACCTAGCAAGGTTAATAGGTGAAAGAAAACCGGGAAGTCTACCTAGTGATACAAATACTAACCCCCGGAATGAAACAGCTAAAGCCATTACCACAAGAAGTGGTACAACACTTAAACCACCTGAAATACCTGTAACTTCTGATGAAGCTATTCCTACTCTACAAGAACCACAACCTAATCAAGATAAGAAAAAAGAACCGGTAGTTGAAAAGGTTAATGAAGATAACACAATTAAGGATAAACCTTATGTTAAACCATACCAACCACCACTTCCTTACCCGAGTAAAATGAAGAAAGAGAAACTTGAAGCCGAGCAATCCAAATTCTTGGATATGTTTAAACAGATAAATGTAAATCTTCCTTTCATTGATGTGATTTCAGGAATGCCTAGATATGCTAAATTCTTGAAAGATCTAATCTCAAATAGAAAGAAAATGGAAGAACTCTCGGCCGTTACTATGAATGCTAATTGTTCAGCAGTACTGTTGAATAAGATACCAGAAAAACTATCTGATCCAGGAAGTTTCACAATTCCATGTTTTCTGGGTAGTCTTAGTTCAATAGAAGCATTGGCAGACTTAGGTGCTAGTATAAATTTAATGCTGTATTCACTATACACTAAACTAGACCTTTGAGAATTGAAACCAACCAGAATAAGCATACAACTAGCCGATAGATCAATAAAATATCCTAGAGGGATAATGGAGAACATGCTAGTTAAAGTTGGTACTTTAGTATTTCCAGTAGATTTTGTTGTTCTGGACATGGAAGAAGATTCTCAAGTTCCTCTCATATTAGGAAGACCATTCTTAAACACGACTAAAGCAATGATAGATGTATTCGGTAAGAAACTGACCCTAAGTATAGAGGACGAGAGTGTTACCTTTTCAGTTGATAAAGCAATGCAACAACCGCAATCTGCAGATGATACATGTTATTATATTCAAACTATAGATGCACATGCAGAATTATTAGAAGAATTTGCAGAATTACAAGGAACAGGAGAATGTTCTTTAGGAGAAGGTAATGAACCAATTGATGAAGTTGAAATGTTAGCTACACTTATAGCTAATGGATATGAACCAACAACAGAAGAAATTCAAATGCTAAAAGAAGAAGACAGATATCGATATAAATCATCGATAGAAGAACCACCGAAATTATAATTAAAGCCACTTCCAAACCATTTGGAATACGCTTATTTACATGGTGAATCTGAATTACCTGTAATAATATCATCTTCTCTTACTGAAAATGAGAAATCACAACTCATTTCTGTGTTGAAAGCTCATAAACCAGCCATTGCATGGAAGATTCATGATATTAAAGGAATAAGTCCTTCGTATTGCACACATAAAATCCTTATGGAAGAAGGTCATAAAATGTATGTGCAACGCCAACGAAGACTAAATCCTAATATGCAAGATGTAGTTAAGAAAGAGATTATTAAACTGCTAGATGCAGGTTTAATTTATCCAATTTCTGATAGTCCATGGGTAAGCCCAGTTCAATGCGTACCTAAGAAGGGTGGCATGACTGTCATTACAAATGAGAAAAATGAGCTTATTCCTACTAGGACTGTAACAGGATGGCGTGTATGTATTGATTATAGAAAATTAAATGACGCCACCAGAAAAGATCACTTTCCCTTACCTTTCATTGATCAAATGTTGGAAAGATTAGCCGGAAATAGTTACTATTGTTTTCTAGATGGATTTTCCGGATATTTTCAAATTCCAATAGCACCCGAAGATCAAGAGAAAACCACATTCACGTGCCCTTATGGTACTTTTGCTTACAAACGCATGCCATTTGGACTTTGCAACGCCCCTGCAACCTTTCAAAGGTGTATGATGGCGATTTTTCATGACATGATAGAAGAATGCATGGAAGTTTTCATGGATGACTTTTCAGTCTTCGGTGATACATTTGAAACATGTCTAGCTAATCTTGAACGAATGCTTATTAGATGCGAACAATCAAATCTAGTACTTAATTGGGATAAATGCCATTTCATGGTTAAAGAAGGCATCGTTCTTGGTCATAAAATTTCAAAAGAAGGAATTGAAGTGGATAGAGCTAAAGTAGATGTAATTGCTAAACTTCCACATCCCACCAATGTTAGAGGAGTTAGGAGTTTTCTAGGGCATGCCGGTTTTTACCGATGTTTCATAAAAGATTTTTCTAAAATTGCCACTCCTATGAATAAACTCCTAGAAAAGGATGCTCCATTCATCTTTTCAGATGAGTGTATCAAATCTTTTAATATTCTTAAAGAGAAACTCACTAATGCGCCGATCATGATAACACCAAATTGGAATCTACCATTTGAACTAATGTGCGATGCAAGTGATTTTGCAATGGGAGCCGTTTTAGGACAAAGGATTGAAAAACGATTTCAACCTATATATTATGCTAGTAAGACATTACAAGGAGCACAAACGAACTATACAACTACTGAAAAAGAACTCCTTGCTATTGAATTTGCTTTTGACAAATTTCGATCATATCTCGTTCTAGCAAAAACGATGGTCTATACCGACCATTCTGCTCTTAGATACCTATTTTCAAAACAAGATGCTAGACCAAGATTAATCCGTTGGATCTTATTCTTACAAGAGTTTGATATTGAAATCCGAGATAAAAGAGGAGCAGAAAATCTCGCCGCTGATCATCTTTCTCGTCTTGAAAATCCCGAATTAGAAGTTCTAAATGAATCGGCCATACAAGACAACTTTCCTGATGAATATCTATTGAAGATAGATTATAATGAAATTCCATGGTTTGCAGACTATGCAAACTACTTAGTTTGTGGATTCCTTGAAAAAGGATTATCGTACCAAAGACGAAAGAAATTCTTCAGTGATATAAAACACTATTTTTGGGAAGATCCACATTTGTTTAAAAGTTGTCCAGATGGAATAATACGCCGATGTGTATTCGGAGATGAAGCCAATAAAATATTAAACCATTGTCACACAGGACCAACAGGAGGGCATTATGGGCCTCAACTAACAGCAAGAAAAGTTTATGATGCTGGATTCTATTGGCCTACAATTTACAAAGACTCACACCTTCTTTGCAAATCCTGTTATGCTTGTCAAAGGGCTGGAAAAATAAGTCAACGTGATGAAATGCCACAAAATGTGATACAAGTATGTGAAGTATTTGACATTTGGGGTATTGACTTTATGGGTCCATTTCCAAAATCTCATAATAATCTCTATATTCTCGTAGCCATTGATTATGTATCTAAATGGGCGGAAGCACAAGCTCTCCCAACTAATGATGCACGAGTTGTAGTCAACTTTTTAAAACGTCTTTTTGCAAGGTTTGGAACACCGAAAGCTTTAATAAGTGATCGGGGTACTCATTTCTGTAATAATCAACTTGAGAAAATTCTTAAAAGATATGGAGTAACTCATAAAATCTCCACCGCATATCATCCACAAACAAGTGGACAAGTTGAAAATACCAGCCGAGCTTTAAAACGTATTCTAGAGAAAACCGTAGGATCAAATCCGAAGGAATGGTCCATTAAATTGGAGGATGCACTCTGGGCTTTTAGAACAGCCTACAAAACTCCAATTGGAACCACACCTTTTAGACTTGTTTATGGAAAAGCATGTCATCTTCCAGTAGAAATTGAACACAAAGCATTTTGGACTTTGAAAACATGTAATCTTGATTTACATGAAGCCGGACGTCTACGATTAAGTCAACTAAACGAATTAGAAGAATTAAGACATGAAGCATACGAAAATTCGTTAATCTATAAAGAAAGAACGAAGAAATGGCATGATAAAAGAATCAGAAGTTCAAAAGAATTTAAAGAAGGAGACAGAGTTCTTCTTTTCAATTCACGATTCAAGCTATTTCCTGGAAAATTGAAATCAAGATGGTCTGGACCATTCATAGTCAAAAGAGTTTTCCCATACGGAACGATAGAATTAATAAATTCAAATGGGATTGAATTTAAAGTTAATGGTCACAGAGTTAAACACTACATAGATAGTCCAATGGAAGTTGACAACGAAGTTAATCACAATTTCGATACCACAGCTAACTAAGTGTGGGGAGAATCAAATCTTTAAAGGAGTTTATGTATTTCTGTTAGAGTTAGATTGTCTGTTTTCGTGTAGTTCTCGAAAATGGAACCCGAACGGTCTTTCCCTAGCAGACCCTAAAGAACTAGTCTTCTCCCCCCATTCTGAATTTTTATTTTTTTTAGGAAATGAAGACTGCCTGTGAACTAAACCATGGTCTGATGCTACACGCTTTGATCACTAAACGTAATAATGACACACTTCCAAGTGAAATAGTATCAGTAATCAGAGAAAGATTGGACGGAGTTAGAAAAGAATCCAGATGCGAAGATAATAAGTTACAATTTGGTAAAGGAAAATCAAAATCCGCAGCGAAAAGAAGAGCACGACACCTAGAAAGATGTCACAAATGCGGAAAATGGTCACATGGAGGTAAATGTTCAAATAATCAAACCTATTCAAACACCGAATTTGTTACTTTATGCAGAGACAGACCGTTCATATGTTTAGAAGAAAAAACACTGAATGCTCGAGGTTACGCCTATGTAGCCATGGAAAACCAATTAAACCGACTATCTTATGAATGGGATAGATCATATAACTAAGAAATCTATTTCACAGGTATATTTGTACAGTTTTTATTTTTTTTTTATTTTTTTTTTATTTTTAACCTTTTGATAATAAACGCTAATTTGTTCGCTATAAAGTATTAAATTGGTATTAAATAAAATTAGGTTTGGCGATCGAAATTATTGATATCATTCAAAAATTTATTACATCACTGCGAAATTTAACGTTTATTCTTAAGGTATAAATATCTTTAATCAATCAACCCAAAATATTTCAAAAATTTTTCATGAGTTAAATTAGGTCTTGGAACCGAAATTACTTTACCGAAAAGAGGGGCGCATATTTTTGATAATATTTGATTGATTAAAGTGGGATAAAAAGCCAAAAAGATTTTTAATTTTATTTTTACCATGTTTTTAAAATTAATATATAAATCTTAAATTAATATTGTAAACTTTGTAAAATCAATATATTTAAAATTGTAAATATTTGAAAAATATAATATAAGTTTGGTGTGAATTTATAATATGAATTTTTAAATTAAGTTTGGTGTGAATTTTTAATTTTTAAAATATGAATTTTTAATTTTATGCATTTCAAATTTTAAGTTTGGTGTGAATTTTTAATATTAATTTTGAATATTATATTTAAGTTGTGTGAATTTAAAAACAAAAATTTACTTTATCTCGCTAAGATTAAAAATATGATTTTTAAAATTCGTCGTAAGTTGAAGACTAGGTCTTTGAACCGAAATTGCTTTACCCGAGGGAGGGACGAGAACTTTTATTATCATTATTTTAAATCTTATTGAATTAAAGTATGCCAAAAACATTAAAAAAAACCCAAAAATCTTAGCTTTTAAAACAATCGCTACAAAAAGACAAATTTTAAAATTTTGTCGAAGGACGGACTAGGACATCGATCCGAAACGACCTCGTCCTAAATAACAAGGGAAACAAAATTTTAAAATTAATACAAACTCCGCAACTCGCGGAGTTTGAAGGTTCAAACACCGCGACTCGCGGAGGGACCAAAACCCAGAAAAAAATAAAACGTAAAGAGCAGTTCATTTGCACACCACAACACAAATAAAACCCGAAAATACTGCGCAAAAACCCGAGAAAACACCCCCAAAATCACAATTTTTATCCGTTAATCATCAAATCTTTTACTAAAATCATGTTGAGAAGGATGCTATCAAGGAATTACTCAAGAAAAACGGTAAATTTCTACACCTAAACACCATTTAATCCGAAAATTAGTGTTCTTGAGCAATTTTATACCCAATTCGATTTTGATGCTTTTTAGTGTAATTATGCTTAAATTGCTTATGTATTATGCTTGTATAACCTAGATTGATGCTATTTAACATGATTAGAAGCCTTAAACTTCAAATTTTGAGTAATCTAGGGTTTGTGTTCTTGAGCAAATTTAGGGCTTTTTGATATAAACAGGTTATGGCCGATTTTTGTCATGAATTGTTGCTAAATTAAGTAGTGTAACATGTTTGGGTAGTTAAACGATCCAAACTTTGAGCCTAAACATGATTTTGAGAATTAAAGTGGACTTTTTCAAGTCTAAAAATTCATGAACTTGATTTTTGAGAGATAATGCCATTTGAAACTTGTTTAATTGCTAGTAATGATTATTTTGACATGTTATTTGAGTTGAATGCTTATGAATTTGGCGAACATTTTCGTATATGCTTATTTGAAAAAGTGTAGATTTGATGAAAATATGAAAATGAGCTTAAGTTTGATATAAATTGATCATGTCATTGTAATTATTTTTATTGATGATTTTGCTGACACTAATGCATATTTGGATGCACAAAAATTGTGTTTGATGTGTTTTGCAGACTGAAAGGGGTGAATCTTCATCCCAAGCTCGCAATGCTCCTGCTGAAAATGCGGAACAACAGGAGGTGGATAACTACTACAAACAAGATATACCTCATCCAGTCATGACATTTTCTGATATGCACTTGGAAGATTTGCACCCGAACCTGAGATTTGACAGACTTTGGATAGATTATCCAAAATACCAAAGGGGTTTGCATACTCTTCATTCTAAAGTTGTTGAGGTACCTAGGGTCATAGAATGGGGACCATTAGAAGCTGTAGAATTGGCCGGGCCAATTAGGGAATTACTTGCACAGAGGTATGGTAATTCTACTTTTAACGACTGGGTACGTTTATTCACCATGCGTAGACCTGTATATAAAGTATGGTGTGAAGAATTGTTGTGTAGTATAGAATTAAATGATCGGGTAGCTAGTTTAACCGATCGATCTTTTATTAGATTTTTGTTAGGAGGTTCGATGCGCCACATGTCTTTACTAGACATGGCTCAGGCTTTACGTATATATATGCCTGAGGAGTTAGCATCTGCCGATTGTAGAGGGTTGATACTAAATGGTAGAAAGATAGATGAAAATTTTGATACACATGGTGTATGGAGTTAAATGACAAGCCATCACCGATTCAAAGGGGGAAATTACTCTTATTTGGATATAGATAGAGCTGAATTAAGAGTAATTCATAGGTTTTTAGCTAATTCGATTACACAAAGAGGTAAGAACAAGGAAAAGGTAAATGAACAGGATTTGTTTTACCACATGTGTATTCGAGACCCACAAAGTGCTGTAAGTATACCTTATTGTGTGGGTTATTATTTATCAGCTATGGTTAGGGGGATGAGACCGCATAGCATAATAGGAGGTGGTATATTTATTACTTTGATTGCTGAATATCTCGGTGTGGATATAAGTCGGGGGGGATTATTAGTCGAAGAACCAGAACCCCGTGATACAATAGGTTTAAATGTATACCATGGTGCGAAAGTTTTGAAGAGGCGAAATAACGCCGCAGTACAATACCATGGTAGACATCCACAGGTTGAGAGAAACCAACAGCAAGGTAATGTAGGAGGGGGAAATGAAATGCAAGAAATGCAAAGGTTTATAGCTTCACAGGAGTACGAAAATGCTAGACATAGAGCATTTGAAGATTGGCAAGTTCATCAAAACCAAATCATAGCTTATTGCCAACATATAGGTAGAAACTATATTCCTACTCCAAAGCCCATATTCCCTCCCTGGTCTATAGAGATTCAACCACCGTATCTTACGTATAACCCAGCCGAAGCATTTTATAGCACCTATGGTTATGCATGGAACCCCTACTGGTATCAGTATCATCCCTAGTCTACTTAGTTTTATTTATTTTGTAATTTGTAATGTTGATACATTTAATACTTATGTTAATATTGTAATAGTTTTTATAATTTTCTAACTTTTATTCTTAGATTTTAATAATTTTTGAATGTGGGGTAATATACCAAACTTCAAAAATATGTATATATGTTTGCAGTTTATCTTATGTACACAACAGGGTAAAAAAATGCATTTTCAAAGACTGGCATTAAGTTCAGCAAAAGCAACTAATTTTGACGACAAGATGCAAAATATATGTGAAATAACAACAAGACGGAATGAACAAATGATATGCACCATTTATCATTCAGCAAGCAAACACAAATATGTTTGGAAACTTTGGTAAAATTTAATCATTTTCACACAAATCACCCTCAATAATTTAAATTGTTACTGATTTCTTGCAAATGAGGGCATTGCAAGATCTTAAGTGTGGGAAGGGGTTAAATTCTTTCGGATTTTTTAAAATTTTTACTTTATAAACTTGGTTACCATTAAAAATACTAGTAAAGTAGTAGTTGTATTAGAATCTAGTGCTCTCTGATAATAAAGAATAGCCCTAGTCTTATATACTGACTACCCAATTCTAGTAAAATTTTTCAAAATTTTCAACTAAATGAACTCAAAATCATGTTTATACATATTTATGAACGATAAAACTAGGTGTTAACACCGAAATTATTGTTACCTCGAAAAGGACATAAATTGAGAAACAAACCAAAATGTTAAAATTCATTTAAAATGGAATAGAGGACAATAAAAAGGAAAATAAAAGCCAAGTGTGAAAAAATTCTCCAAGTTATTCAAAACATATGTCACATATTTTTGTACAAATAACTGAAAATACTTTTGCTTTGGACTAAATTAAAAAATTTTACCTGATTTACTGTAAGAAAGATGGATCTACACGATGAATCAATTCCATCATTAAAAGGAAGTAAAGTCTTCCGAAAAAGAAACGCGCTTCTTGATTTAGGTCAGGAAGTTGTCGTCCAGACCAGCTGTAGGTTGACGAAAAACCTAGAAAAGTCATCACTAAAATCAGCAGGAAATCCACGGACCTCAGCATTAAACAGGGTCGCCAAGTGGTCAGATTTATCCTAACCATGAGAAGGATTTATCTCGTAAAATGGGGGGCACCATGCAAATTAGCTGGATAAGACTAATGAATCAGATCCCCAGAAAGGATAATCTCCTTAAAAGATCAAAAATCAGCTTTTAAGCCTGATATTACTCAATCCTTGAGATTGACCTTAAAGATTGAGAATTACAAACTCATGGAATTCAATGATATCTAAACTCGAGCCTGAACGAGAAAATATTTTGATCAAAATTACAAACCGATTTGTTTTCTAAAAACCTATTTTCAATGCGTTCATTACCATTGAACGTAAAATCCTAGGAATTCACCTGGAATTCATTAGGTCACCTGAACCAAATCGGGTGTCAACCGTAAGAACGGTGGTTGCATAGCATGGTCAAAGACAGGACTTTGTGCCAGACCAAAAAAATCATAAGGGTGAGCTTTACTATTGCTCCTACCAAGGATAGTAATTACGTCCGACATGTTATAGACCATAATTAAAAGCATGTCAGGGGACATTGCCTTCACAGTTGATTGTTCAACGCTTTCCTTTACAACCGGACGGTAGTTTACCGAAAGGTAATATACGGGACAAGTAAACTGGACGTGTTGCTTTCCAAATACAAGGTTAGCAAGTGGGTGACACAAAACCATAAGTTTTGAGCTAAAATTTTCAAATCTGAAACCCACCAAACCCACAAAAATATTTTGCAAACACCGGTGAAGGGTTATTCCGGAAAACTTATCTAGGGTAAAAACTAGATTTAATTTTCAAAAGATCAAATGTTTTCACAAAGATCCAATTTCCTTAATGGATCTAAATTTTTATAGTCATGTGGGACTGTAAACCATATCGTTACTACCATTGTTTATACCGCCGTATAGAAATCACTGATGTACAAAGTGTGAAGAATAAAGAAGTGATTCTAGTATTTCAAGACGATATTGCTTGAGGACAAGCAACGCTCAAGTGTGGGAATATTTGATAATGCTAAAAACGAACATATATTTCATAGCATTATTCCTCAAGAAAGACAAGCTTTTAGTTGCAATTGTTCTATTTACAAGTGATATTCGTTTAAATAATAAAAGGTGAAGACAAAAGACAGATTCGACGAATTGAAGACGCAAACGACCAAAAAGCTCAAAAGTACAAAATACAATCAAAGAGGTTCCAATTATTGATAAGAAACGTCCCGAAATTACAAGAGTACAAGATTCAAAACGCAAAGTACAAGATATTAAATTGTACGCAAGGACGTTCGAAAATCCGGAACCGGGACCAGAGTCAACTCTCAACGCTCGACGCAACGGACTAAAAATTACAAGTCAACTATGCACATGAATATAATATAATATATAAATAATTCTTAAAAATTATATATATATTATATTAATATTTAAAATCGTCGGCAAACAAAGAGCCAAGGATGAATGAGCTGTAAAAAACGAACTCCGCGACTTGCGGAGTTCGAAGGCCAAATGTACCGCGAGTCGCGGAGATTACCTGGACGAAAATTCCTATAAAAGCAAACGAATTCTGATCATTTTCAGAATCCATAATCTATCTCTCTCTCAATATATACGTAAATATATATATATAATTTATATTTTAATTTTAATTTTAATTTTAAATCCTAATAATAAGGGTATGTTAGCAAATGTTGTAAGGGTGTAAGTCGAAATTCTGTCCGTGTAACGCTACGCTATTTTTAATCATTGTAAGTTATGTTCAACCTTTTTAATTTAATGTCTCGTAGCTAAGTTATTATTATGCTTATTTAATCCGAAGTAATCATGATGTTGGGCTAATTACTAAAATTGTGTAATTGGGCTTTGTACCATAATTGAGGTTTGGACAAAAGAACGACACTTGTGGAAATTAGACTATGGGCTATTAATGGGCTTTATATTTGTTTAACTAAATGATAGTTTGTTAATGTTAATATAAAGATTTACAATTGGGCGTCCCTATAAATTACCATATACACTCGATCGGACACGATGGGCGGGGTATTTATATGTACGAATAATCGTTCATTTAACTGGATACGGGAATGGATTAATAGCCACTGGAATAATTAAAACAGGGGTGAAATTATGTACAAGGACACTTGGTTTAATTGATAAAAAAATATTAAAATCTTGGGTTACACCCAGTCGACATCCTGGTGTAATTATTAAACAAAGTATTAAAATCTTGTTACAGTTTAAGTCCCCAATTAGTTGGAATATTTAACTTCGGGTATAAGGATAATTTGACGAGGACACTCGCACTTTATATTTATGACTGATGGACTGTTATGGACAAAAACCAGACGGACATATTAAATAATCCAGGACAAAGGACAATTAACCCATGGGCATAAAACTAAAATCAACACGTCAAACATCATGGTTACGGAAGTTTAAATAAGCATAATTCTTTTATTTCATATTTAATTTCCTTTATTTTATATTTAATTGCACTTTTAATTATCGCATTTTTATTGTTATTGTATTTAATTGCACTTTTAATTATCGTACTTTTTAATTATAGCAAGTTTATTTTATCGCACTTTTATTATTCGCAATTTCATTATCGTTATTTACTTTACGCTTTAAATTAAGTCTTGTATTTATTTATTATTTTACATTTGGTTTTAACTGCGACTAAAGTTTTAAAATCGACAAACCGGTCATTAAACGGTAAAAACCCCCCTTTATAATAATAATATTACTTATATATATATATTTGTATTTTTATAAAAGTAAACTAATATAGCGTTAAGCTTTGTTTAAAGATTTTTCCTGTGGAACGAACCGGACTTACTAAAAACTACACTACTGTACGATTAGGTACACTGCCTATAAGTGTTGTAGCAAGGTTTAAGTATATCCATTCTCTAAATAAATAAATATCTTGTGTAAAATTGTATCGTATTTAATGGTATTTTCTTGTAAAATTTAATAGTATTTTATACCACTCTGCTCAAACATCATCCATCGATAAACATTTTGAAACAATTGTAATCATGTAATCTAATATTTTGTTTACGTTTCAAATTATAATATATATACACATATACATATATAATCATATTCGTTTAATGGTTCATGAATCGTTGGAACTTAGTTGAGGCGGAATGAATGTATGAACATAATTTAAAATGTTTGAGATTTAACTTAACAAACTTTGCTTATCATGTCGGAATAATATAAAGATTAAAGTTTAAATTTGTTCGGAAATTTCCGGGTCGTCACAGGAAGGACCTTATAAGGTCACAAAAGTAAATCAGAACGGATCATACATGCTTGCTGCGCCATCCGACGAGCAATATGAAAGAGCTTGGAATGCAATGAATTTAAAGAAATTTTATGCGTAGTACTATATGCATGGGCAGCTTGATCACCTGTCAAATGCATGAGATATAGTCATAAATGTAAAAATTTCTTTATGAATATGAATAATAGCAATTATTCTTATGGCAATATTTTTTCATATATTTTATCCGGCCAAGGATTTTTTAGCCCAGGTGTCACATAGCTGTGTGTCATCCCTACCTGCCGAAAGAAAGATAACCTTTCGGTGGTAGAAGTGCAATCATTCTCAAAATGGTTGTATTGATAGTGAGACATGTAGAACTCACTAAAGCATCGAAGCGTTAAAGCGATTCTACAAAAATGTCATGACACAAAACTTATATACACAAGCTACAAAGCAAAATGGATAACGGACAATGGCGTCCTGCAAGATATTTGAAGGCAAAAATAGTTCACAACTTTTCCTCATGAGTTTCATGACGGAAAGCTTATAATGGAAAATAGAAAACCAATGTATGAAAGCATAATGGTTGCAAAGTAACATATTCATATTACATGCATTTTTCTCTCTGAATGTGTTAAAAGCTTCAGACATTTTACTAGAAATTATAGCAAGAACAATATTGGAAGATATACAAAGCATATATAAACATAATATTTCATTCATTTTGTGGGGTGTAATTCAGTACATCGTCTATAGTTACATCCGGATTTTTACACAGATTTTCAAGATCAGAAAATCTCATATTTTCTATTGAAGCACCGGCTGCATCAGCTTCTGAGATAGCATTTTTATTGATTTTTGATGTAATAACCTTAGGCAGAGGATTTGGAAGTTCTGGTAGTTTACTCTTCATAAAATTGAAAAAATTTAACCGTTCAGCAGATTTAGCAAGGCGGACGAACTCACGGATCCTGTGGGATAGTGTCTGGCAGTTAAAAATACGGTTAACAAGGGCAGGAATCCCAGCAATTATACGTTTTTCATTATCCTCTTTAGCTTTAAGTTGTTCTTTTAGAGCATTATTCTCCTTTACCAATTCTTCAATGCTGCTTAAGTGTTGATTTTCTCTGAAAGATAGTTCTTTCACTTGTTTACTATATTCTGCCCTGTGCGTGTTACAGTGCTCATAATGCCTCTTCACCATATCATAATCTTTCTTTAAAGATGTAGCTACTTGTTCCAGCTTGATTATATTCTCTTTTTCATCTGATAGTTCCTTCTTGGTGGTAATTTCATTGCTTTGTAACTCAGATAGGCGTTGAAGGTCATTTAACCCAGAAGCAATGTTAAGAATGATACTTTGTGCCTTAACCTTCTTAGCATTTGCATCAGATAGGCTGTTGAAAAATTGGGCTAGTGAAGGACATACCATGGCATTCAAAAAATTCATGAAATCTTCGTAAGAATGTGGTGGTCCCTTTAGAAAGGAGGAAAGTGTATTTGTATCAAGGTTGGAAAGCATAATTTATTGTTGAGAAGAACTAGTGCCGGCTTCTTGTTGAGTGGATGGCGGAGCGTTTTAACCAGTTCTTCTTCTTTTGGCGGAAGGCGGAAGAGTCACTAGTGTAGTGCCTTGGTGTGATGCAGTAGCTGTTGGAGATAAAGGGAAATTGTTACTTTTAAAAGAGTTCCAATACGATTCACAAGATTTCAAAGGGGGCATAATGTATAAAGAGGGGTTTCGATTATAAAATCCACCAGTACTGGGCCTAAAAGAAAACAAATTCAGGTTTTGGTATAGTATTTTACATAATTCAGTGCTATAATTCTCATTACCAGAGGCACGATGTTCTCTAGAAGCAATTCGATTCATACATATGTCCACTTCTTCTTCTTCTTCTTCCTCCCCTGCACCATCCTTTTCAGGAATGGGAGTGTCGTCAACAATTTTTTGTGTGGTAAATTTCAGTTGCGAATAAGACGATGATCGCATGGCGGTAAGCGGAGTAATTTTTGCAAAAGTTTAAAAGTCACAATGGTTAGTTGGATAAACAAAAAGAAGCATCTTATAAGGCATATATAGCAAAAATAAGCACTTACTCTTTCTCCCAGCAAGAACACAGGCATAACCTTGTGTAATATCCCAATCCTGGCTTACAGATGTCAATGATAACATATGTTCTCCATACTTGACATCGTTGATTTTTTCAGATTTCAGCTTTTTAAGCAAAGCATTCTCTTTGTTATTTAATCGAGGAAATGTAATTGATACGGGATGAATTTATTGATGCCAAACTCGAACAGATGAGCACTCGTTACCAATTGAATCTTCATTTATAAAGATAAAAGAAGCGTGCCAATCATGGGCAGGATGATCAAGTGCAGGTCTTAGAAATCCATCAACCTTTTTAAAAGTAAACCAACCTTTTTCATGAGAGGCTATGCATACCAAAGAGCAAAAAATCCGAATAGATGGCAGTATATTACTCGCATGGCAATACATCTCAAAAATGAGAATTTTTCGAATAGCTGTTGGTTCGAATTGACCAACAGCAACTCCATAAAACTTACAGACTTCTAAGAAGAATGGCATAAACGGCAATCATAAACAATAAATGAAGAACGAGTGACCGTAGACGGCAACCTTGCCCGGAGGGGGTGAGCAGGCCCTAGCATTATTTGCAGGAATTATTGGATCAAAACCAGCTAATCTAGGAAAGTATCTCAACAGCAGAGCCAAATATTTGTCGTTCACTCTACTATGAATAGTTGAAACGTCATGTGTTGTCACCATTAATGTTTTAATAAAACAGGGAGTAAAGAAGGTATTGATGGTAAAAGATGAAGACTGTAGAAAAAGGCTGTGAAAGTGAAAGATTGATTAGGGTTTTTTGGTGGTTAAAAAGGGAAAAGATATGACAGCTGTGATCGGTGGTGATTTTGGGGGTTTTATTATCAACCGCACACGTATATGGACACGATTAAAAGGCGAATGCAAAGAGGTGCCTTTTTACAGCTGGAGGAGCGTGGAGAATCTCAACCATTTAAAATTAATCATTATAGCGTCAGCAAAATTTCGTCTGCAGTTAATGCCTGTAAGGTTTTTCTCGATGCAAATGGTGCATGTGAAGACTTGTTTGGGATGCGTTATCAAAAGTTTAACAACTTAATCCTTTTTCAAATGCTTAAGTCATTAAACTGGGGAGACTTAATGGTGTATCCTATCGTATACACGCATAAAGGCACAATATTCGCATAAAATAGCATCAGGAACACTGAGAACAATAGTTTTGTGAAACTATCCGTCAAGCATTCTCCACTGTGTAGGCTGCTTCCGTCATGCATAAGCCCTGAAGACCGCCTAGCGCATAAGCCCTGGCCGGAGAGCGCCACATCCAGCGCATATTTCAGATCATGAATAACAGAACGTATCATCATCTGACATGTGTCCCCGAACAATCGGTTGATCTATCACTATAAATAGACCCCTTTGATTGTCATTTTACACATTTAGACATTCTGACAACTTGTGAGCAGAGACTTCACCTTTCTCTCTCACATAGTACTTTCTCTCACTAGAAGTCATCCGGCTTACAGCTAAACGCTAAACGGACAACAGATTGATTAACCACCCCACAGATTTCCAGATCTGTGTACCAGGTCTGCAGAGATTATTTCCCATGGGTAAAAATCAATCGGCAACACTCCCCCACCTTTAGCTAGATCACTTCTAGTATTTTGCTAACACACTAAGCCTTACGCCATAAGGAAATAGGTGTTAACAATAGGTCAAAGACATCTAATTCGAGTGCAAGTGTTGGTCTGCAAGACTTTGGTGAACGTATTGTCCTGGTATGGCCAAAAATTCAACATTAATAATTGTAAGTTTGTTACCTGTTTCGTGTTAAGCATTATTTATGAAGATAATATCCCTTAATATTTGCGGTTTCTAGAAAGATGGAAAATTTGTGTGTGTGCATGTGTGGGGTGGGGGGGGGGGGGGAATTTGTGTCTGAACGAGAAGCCATCTATTCTAATACTACAAGAAACAAAATGCAAATCTCTAAATGAAAATTGGTAAGGGCGCTTTGGTATTCAAATAATTTCGGGTTTGTGCAAAAAGAGGTTGTTGGTTTTTCAGGTGGTTTTTTGATAATTTGTGATTCAGAATGTTTTGAGGTAGAAGATGCAAAAGGGTGTGGTTTCTTTATTGGTATTAGTGGTAAATGGATTCTGTCTGTTCTTAAAACGTATGTAATTAATGTGTAGGGTCCACACACGGAATATGGCAAGATTAAAATGTGGGAAGCGCTTGACAATTTAATATTTGACATTGACCAACCTTGGGTAGTCTGTGGGGACTTTAATGAAGTCAGAGAACAAAGTGAACAGAAAAACTGTAGATTTATTGAAAGTAGGGCAAGGCGTTTCAATGATTTTATTAGCAACAACTGTCTTCTTGATGTTCCATTGGGCGGTAGGCTATTTACGAGAATAAGTGGTAATGAGAAAAAAAAATCAGCAAATTAGATAGGTTTCTGGTTTCGGAGAAATTTTATTCCGTGTGGGAGCATCTTTCAAATGTTGCTTTAGATAGAGACTTATCGGACCATTGTCCAATCGTGTTAAGGAATAATGAAAAAGATTTCTGGCCTAAACCAAATAAATTTTTTGATTAATGGTTCGAAGTAGACAGTGTGGAGCAAGTGATCAAGAAAGCATGGGATACTGATATAAGTACCTCGGTGAACTGTTCTTCGAGTTGGGTGTTTTCAGTTAAGTCCCTATCTTTCTTAATTGATAAACACACCCTTGATCGGGTTCGCAAATCATGAAATCTTTAAGGAATAATCTTGTTCCAAAGAAAGTGGAAATTTTTATGTGGCGAGCGAAACACGGCAAAATTCTGGTTAGGTTTGAATTGGATAAAAGGGGGATTGAATTTCATTCTACAAGATGTCTGGTGTGTGATGGGGGTATTGAATCGGTGGAACACATTCTTTTTTCTTGTACTTTTGCAAAACAATTATGGGATAAGGTTCTTTCTTGTTGGGGTCTCAACGGGTCGGGTTTTTCTTTTGATAACATTTTCGAAGGTTCCTTTGGAAATTGGGCATCGGGTGACAAGGAAAGCATTTGGCAAGCGTTAAATTGGTGTGTTTGTTACTTATTTTGGAAAAATAGGAATCAAAAGGCATTCAACAAAAAGGATGGAACAGTTCCTTCGGTTTTTAATGAACTACAAATTCTTGCGCATGATTGGATTTCTCGAAGACATAAAAAACGCAATTTCGATTGGCTTCTTTGGATTTCTACTCCATTTTCGTGTTGAGGCTTGTTGCGATCTCGGCAATGGGTTCTTTGTTTCTTTACTTCATGTATTTGCATTTGTATAATTTTTAAGTATTAGATCTATGACGACCCGGAAATTTCTGACCAAATTTAAACCTAATCTTTATATGATTTAGACAAGATAAGCAAAGTCTGTAATAGTGAGTTACAAAATTTTGAGAAACTGTTTACATGAAATCATTTACCCTTAGACTATTTCCGACGATTCACGAACTTTTAACTATAAACAGAAAAGTACATATAAATATATATGTAAATAAATATATACCATAAGGTAAAGATATTAATGAACAATTATGTGATTTAATTTTTGTGAAAGATAACTCATAATAACTAAAACTTGATATTTTAATTATATAGATTATATTGAATGTAAATGATGTCGAACATAATTTATCAACATTAACAAGGTATTAAATATATAATATTATACTGTGAGCTTCAGTATGTGTACAATTAATAAATTTACTTAAGTAATAGAAACTTGTTATGAAAAACATAGTTATATATAGTAGTAATTTCTATACATAACTATTACTATATATATACATATATGTATATATATATATATATATATATATATATATATTGAAATGTATAATCAATAAATATATATATATATATATATATATATATATATATATAATGTATAGATATGAAATATTAAATAATTAATTATAAATAATATTAATATATGTAATTACAAGTTATAATATAAATGTTATATTAATATTATTATTATTACTCTCATTATTATTATTAATATTAATACTAATATTAATATCAGTGTATTGTTATATAATATATGGATATAAAATCTGTATAATTTGTTATATTATTATTATTATAAATAGTAGAAAAATTATAAATTTTAATTATTATTATAATTACTATTATTACTAAAAATTTTATTATTTAACATTATCATTATCACAATTTGTATTACTATTATCATTACTATTAATAATACTAGTATTATATTATTTATATTATTATAAGTTCTATTAATAAAATAAAAAGTATTATTATATATATATAATTAAATTTACTAATTATTAATATATAATAATAACTATATATTACAAATTAGTATGTATCAGTTCAGGTACCTAATAATCTGTATCATATTTTTGTTTCCATCTTCAGTTTGTTACACATCGTTGTCCCTCTAGTGTAAATTGATTCGTAGTACAAATCAAGGATTTAATCACACGAATCCAACCAAAAATCAGAAAAGGTCTATAACACTTTTATTTTATTTTTTATTTTTTTTCTTCTTAACATTATCTGATCAAATATAGAACCTGTCGACTCATTTTTTTGTTCCTTTACATACAATCGACTGGATTCATATTGTGAGAGAAGTCATTCAAATCCCATTTCATTATCAATGACAATTACAACATCTGTAATCGATTATCTTTTAAAGAAAATAAAAAAAACAGTCTCGTACCCCTGTTCTTGATTATTTCAGCCAAAATTCGAATTCAATCTTTATTTCAAAATCTATAAATGTGGAATTGTTAGGAATTCACCAAACGAACTCTCTGCAAAGGCTAGACCTTCAATTTTTCGAATTGAGTAGGAATCTTCGAGTCAAAGTTATTGAGTTAAAAAGTCAAACTTTGTTCATCAGGTAAATTCGTGTTAATCGTTTCAATTCAAATTAAATTGATGATTTGAAATGTTTCCATGGATGATTCCTAATCTATTTCATGTTATAAGTGTTATCTAAAAACGTTTCAAATTCAAAATCACTATTGTTGTGTTCTTCGTTTTGTCCGAACAGTAACAGCACTTCTGTTCTTATTATTTTTTTTTTGTTTTCAATCCAATTATTCAATTAATAAACGTTTCTATTTCAACTCCTATCTTAAATCAGACTCCTAAATTCGTGAATATGTTTGATTTTATTTTGGTCGTTTGAGTTTTGTTGAGGAAGAAGAACAAGCACATTAGATAAAGGATATATAGATTTAGGAGGTATATTAGATCAGAAAAACAGATTTGGCTCGCTGGTTTGGGATTGTGTTCGTTATGCGGGAGGTCACGGGTTCGAGCCCCGTCGTGGGCAATTCTTTTTAGGAAAGCTTTAAAAAGGGTATACACATTTATATTTATATTTTTCATTATTATTATTATTATTATTATTATTATTATTATTATTATTATTATTATTATTATTATTATTATTATTATTACTACTATTATTATTAATGTTATTATTATTATTATTTAGTGTTATTGCAAGTATTATAATTATCATAATTATTATTAGTATTATTATAGTTATTATTAATATTAGTTATGGAACACTAATTAGTATTATTATTATAAGTATTAGTTAGCATTTATACTTATAAATTCCATTATGGTGATTATTGTTATAGTAGTATTAGTAAGTATTATCATCATTGTTAGGATTATTATTAAGTATGATAAGTATTAAGGTTATTATTATAATTATCATTATTAGTATTGATTATTGTTATTGTTACAAGTATTATTATTATTATTATTATTATTACTAGTAGTATAATTGGTAATGTAATTATTATTATTACCATAACTATCAGTATCATGACTATTACTATTATTATTATCATCATAAGTATTATAATTAATATCATTATTATTATTAGTATTACTAATATATGTATTATTATTATTAATAAAAGTAATGAGATTATTATTATTATTACCATTATTACTAAATGTATCATTATTGTTAAAGTTACAATTTTTGTTAAAATCAGTATCACCATTGAAATTAACATTTTTAACAAAATTATCAATTTACTATTGAAATTATTATTACAATTATTATTAAGAATTATCATGATTTTATCAAAATTAGTATTATTTTATCATTATTATTATTATTATTATTATTATTATTATTATTATTATTATTATTATTATTATTATAACTTTTAACACTAATATTATAATTATTATTATTACAATAAAATTTGCTATTAAAATACTTATATAAAACATATATAAAATTATATAGATATAAAAATATAACCAATTGAAATAATATATATTAATATATAACTTATTCGATTACAACTATGTATATTAATGAATATATAAATGATATAGGTTCGTGAATCCGAGGCCATTGTTTAATGTCGTCATATGTATTTTTACTACAAAATACAGTATGGTGAGTTTCATTTGCCTTTTTACCCTTTATATTTTTGGGCTGAAAATACATGCGCAATTTTTATAAATGTTTTACGAAATAGACACAAGTAATCAAAACTACATTATATGGGTGAATGATCGAAGCCGAATATGCCCCTTTTGCTTGGTAACCTAAGAATTAGTAAACCGATCTACTAATTGACGCGAATCCTAAAGATAGATCTATTGGGCCTAACGAACCCCATCCAAAGTACCGGATGCTTTAGTACTTCGAATTCGTTTTTATCATGTCCGAAGGATTTCCCGGAGTGATAGGGGATATTCTTATATGCATCTTGTTAATGTCGGTTACCAGGTGTTCAATCCATATGAATGATTTTTGTCTCTATGCATGGGACGTATATTTATGAGAACTGGAAATGAAATTCTTGTGGTCTATTAAAATGATGGAAATGAATGTTTTTGATAAACTAATGAACTCACCAACCTTTTGGTTGACACTTGAAAGCATGTTTATTCTCAGGTATGAAAGAAATCTTCCGCTGTGCATTTGCTCATTTTAGAGACATTACTTGGAGTCATTCATGACATATTTCAAAAGATATTGCATTCAAGTCATTGAGTTCATCAAGATTATTATCAAGTCATTTATAGTTTGAATATATTATGAAATGGTATACATGCCGTTAACTTTCGATGAAATGAAAGTTTGTCTTTTAAAAACGAATGCAATGTTTGTAAAATGTATCATATAGAGGTCAAGTACCTCGTGATGTAACCAAATGTAATGTATTCGTCCTGATGGATTAGGACGGGTCCTTTCAGTTGGTATCAGAGCAGTGGTCTTAGCGAACCAGGTCTTGCATTAATGTGTCTAACTGATAGTTGTTTAGATACATTAGTGAGTCTGGACTTCGACCGTGTCTGCATGTCAAAAGTTTTGCTTATCAATTCGTATCGAAAATCATCTACTTATTATCCTTAGAAAATTACCTGCTTATCATTCCTAGTCTAGACACATCTTACTGCATTGATTGCATGAATAGTGTATAGACAAAATTCATATCTTAGCGTATCTGTTATTGTTACCTTTGCCTGGCAGCTTCTGAAGATTCCTTCGTAACTTATGGGATTTAGTATTATATATACATATGTAAATTATGTATTGCAGGGTACTAATCTACATCCTATAATCTATTTCTTATCGAAAATCCTTCATCTGATCGTACGAGATGAATCCCTCAACCAGTTCGAATTCCTCGGATTCCGACAGCTATTCCGATATGGAGTTTCACCTAAGCTCCGAAAGCAGTGTCACCAGAATGAATCAACCAATCACCCATCCCCAATTCATCTGATGAGTTCATAGTCGGCTTAATCAATAGAGACGCGAAGAAGGCGATCCCTTCCACCAACCGAATTTACCTCTTAGCGATGAACCTGAAGCACTTACCGGCGAACCTGTTCGTAATACTATTTTCTCTCTCATTTCCCGAATATCTCGCCAAGATTATATTCTATCTAAAATTCTAAACTTTATTCATTCGCTCGTTTCAATCGACAATCACCCCGGAATAATAGAAGAAGTCAACAAACTTCGAGCTCGAAAAATAAATTTGGAGAATATGGTGCAAAATTTACCAGCTTCAGCAACATCACCGGCACCAACAGTATCATCAGTAACAGCACCAGTATCATCAACAATCTATGCCTCAACATCTCATTCTGTACCTCGAGTATAATCATCGTTCTACGTATCGTTCTATATCAATTATCTTCGTTCTTCATGGCGATTAAGTAATCTCTAAATGTTTTAGAGATTATGTATTCTAGTTCTAACGGTAAACCAAATGAGTTTAATATCATATTAACTCAATGAATCCATGATTACATATGAAGAAAATATATATGCATATATGTTTTTATAAAGATTGTAATTAAAAATTCTTTCGTACAAAGTGTTAATTGTGAAAATATTTTAACGGGTAGGTAATACCCGAGGAATATTCAGATTTCACATTAATAAGTTACACTGTACATTCTTCGAAGCTGATTCAACAGTCATTTACTATCCTACTTACATCCACCTATATACAAATCCGTTCACCACAGAAAAACCATATTCATCCAATTTCATATTTGGATTGTGATTTATCAGAATCCAACAAGTGGCATAATGAAGAAAACATTTGACAAAATAAAATTTATTAGAAACAAACAAATTAACTATGAGAAATTTTGTTAAGAATCCACGCTAACTGTTCCTAGCTAACTAATTACATTTTATTTATCGCAATTTAATTATCGCAATTTACATTTTCGCAATTTTATTTATCGTCATTTAATTTCTGTTATTTACTTTACGCACTTTATTTATCGTCATTTAATTTCTGTTATTTATTTTTACGCATTTAAATATCGGGACACGTATACAAGGTTTTGACATATCATATCGATGCATCTATATATATTATTTGGAATAACTATAGACACTCTATATGCTGTAATGATCGAGTTCGCTATACAGGGTTGAGGTTGATTCTATAATAATATATATACTTTGAGTTGTGATCGAGTCTGAGACATGTACACGGGTCACGATATGTATTAATTAATTCGAATATTATATATTAAACTATATATGAATGATTGGACTGTTAACTGTGGACTATCGACTGTGGGCGAATAATATTGGACAATTAAAATGAATTAAAATATTGATTATAACATATGAAACTAAACATTTCTTCAAGTTTACCACTTGATTTCATCTTAAACCTCATTTGTATCTTAACGATTACAATCTGCAATTCAAACCTTTCATAATTCTTGAAAATACCTCAACCGAGAGGATGAACCAACTGCACTTCATCTACGGAAGAAGAGATTGACGCATATAGTTATGCACCTGAAAAACTCTCGGAACCTGAGTAAACGTTTAACACATATCTGTGCTAGCTCCTTTGGCGTTGTTATTACCGAAAATAACTTTGCAATCCCTTTTCAAATTAGCCAATTTTGTCACAGCTCCAGCAAGTCAACTTCGACTTTTCATTTGGATTAGCCTTATTATAACCGTGAGATCTAAGTTGCCTTTCGTCATCGTTACCGGGAAACCGTTTATATCCCATTATATTTACAGTAAACTTACCAGCAACTTCATTACTCATTGGCTTAAGTCTCTCTGAAGAACCATTATATCTGTTCATTAAAATTTATTCATATACTCATCCACATCTTATAACAAGAATTTCCACATCAATTACCGGGAATCAGCAATCATCAATCTCGAATCTCACAGCGTTTTCGCTTCAACAGTTATATATAACGTATAACCCCTGGAAATTTTGAACTTCAACTCTAAAATTCTGAACAACACTCTAGTCTACGAATCAGTTCTTTGAATTTTGATAAAGCTGATAAAGCAGCAAAAACAGATGATTCTGTTTTTGATTAAATCTTTAATGAATACCTTACTCCTTAATCATCGTGAATGAATTTCTTCATCACAACTCAATTCTAAAATTCTAAGATATTATCGTATCTTTCATTATTAACATCCTCAATATTTCTGAAGATATCTTCATAAATATTCTTGTCCGATAATTATTTATCTTCTCGTGTTATCAATATTACATCATAAAAGAAACTGTATAGTTCTATATTCTGTAAATCTTCGAGTTCAAATTATGAATGTTTTTGAAGTAGTGTTGGGAGCTGAAGCATGAGTTAGTATAATATAATGATACTTGATCAACATGATTATATTACAGTAAGTCATGCTGAGTTTCTAATGAAACGTGATGATTCACAGACCATAACGTCATCATGTGCCATGTTACACGACTCTTACATTCTATCTGATCTGTAAACATATCAAGAACATATTTTCTTGATAGTTCTATCTTTTCTCTTGAATTCTGATAATTTAACCAATCAAGATCATACTATTACAATCTCTCCCTTAGAATATTAGCCATGTTCGTTCGAAACTCCATACCTACGAATTCTGGACCATTACTTGATATGCTTATTGAATAGAAGAGAAAACAGAGCATAAAGCTTCGAAGTGTAAATGGGGGTATAAATCGCAGCAAATAGAGAGAGTATTAACTGTGGATGACAATGATTATAGGAGACAAAAGCAGGGACAATGAAATATAAGGGAAGATATAAAACTCAACAACAACCCAGAAATTTCAAACCATATATATCGATGCATATAGCAATATAAAGAAACAGTAGAATTAAGAATAGTATCACCCCAAGGTAATAGTAAAAGTAAACATATTTTTCTGGTGGAAGATTGAAAAGAAGGATGACAGAAATGATAATTAGGAAAATATCAAGGATTTGAACGGAACTAAGCATTTTCACAATCATTTGGATGTATGAACTAAGAAAGAAAATATAGGAATCGTGAGAATAACGGAATGGAAGAGTTTAATTTATAAAGGAAATATCAGGCAGGGAAAATCGAGGCAGATTACCGTATTTAATTATAGAGATCTTAATTCCCTTACTCGCCGAAGAATCAAATCTTTTAGATTTCGTGGATTTTCTCTAAATCCCTTGAATTCTGGAATTCAACCGAGACAACGTCAAAAGTCAAGACGCACCTTATTTCCTAAATTCAACCCTTACTACGTCAAAAGCTAAATCTTCACTTCCTTACTTCACTTTTTTGTGATAACTTCACTCGTACTCTTCGAATAATCGAATTGTTTTATCCATAGTACTCAATGATGATAAAACTCTATTTATATCCTCATATTCGACATGAAAACATTTTTATTGTTAGACATGACCACCTCACTCAAATTTCGGGACGAAATTTCTTTAACGGGTAGGTACTGTGACGACCCGGAAATTTCTGACCAAATTTAAACCTAATCTTTATATGATTTCGACAAGATAAGCAAAGTCTGTAATAGTGAGTTACAAAATTTTGAGAAACTGTTTACATGAAATCATTTACCCTTAGACTATTTCCGACGATTCACGAACTTTTAACTATAAACAGAAAAGTACATATAAATATATATGTAAATAAATATATACCATAAGGTAAAGATATTACTGAACAATTATGTGATTTAGTTTTTGTGAAAGATAACTCATAATAACTAAAACTTGATATTTTAATTATATAGATTATATTGAATGTAAATGATGTCGAACATAATTTATCAACATTAAGAAGGTATTAAATATATAATATTATGCTGTGAGCTTCAGTATGTGTACAATTAATAAATTTACTTAAGTAATAGAAACTTGTTATGAAAAACATAGTTATATATAGTAGTAATTTCTATACATAACTATTACTATATATATATATATATATATATATATATATATATATATATATATATATATATTTATTTCAATATATATATATATATTTCATATCTATACATTTCAATATATATATATATATATATATATATATATATATATATATATATATATATATATATATATATATATATATATATATATATATAATGTATAGATATGAAATATTAAATAATTAATTATAAATAATATTAATATATGTAATTACAAGTTATAATATAAATGTTATATTAATATTATTATTATTACTCTCATTATTATTATTAATATTAATACTAATATTAATATCAGTGTATTGTTATATAATATATGGATATAAAATCTGTATAATTTGTTATATTATTATTATTATAATTAGTAGAAAAATTATAAATTTTAATTATTATTATAATTACTATTATTACTAAAATTTTTAATATTTAACATTATCATTATCACAATTTGTATTACTATTATCATTACTATTAATAATACTAGTATTATATTATTTATATTATTATAAGTTCTATTAATAAAATAAAAAGTATTATTATATATATATATATATATAATTAAATTTACTAATTATTAATATATAATAATAAATATATATTACAAATATCAATTCAGGTACCTAATAATCTGTATCATATTTTTGTTTCCATCTTCAGTTTGTTACACATCGTTGTCCCTCTAGTGTAAATTGATTCGTACTACAAATCAAGGATTTAATCACACGAATCCAACCAAAAATCAGAAAAGGTCTGTAACACTTTTATTTTATTTTTTATTTTTTTTCCTTCTTAACATTGTCTGATCAAATATAGAACCTGTCGACTCATTTTTTTGTTTCTTTACATACAATCGACTGGATTCATATTGTGAGAGAATTCATTCAAATCCCATTTCATTATCAATGACAATTACAACATCTGCAATCGATTATCTTTTAAAGAAAATAAGAAAAAACAGTCCCGTACCCCTGTTCTTGATTATTTCAGCCAAAATTCGAATTCAATCTTTATTTCAAAATCTATAAATGTGGAATTGTTAGGAATTCACCAAACGAACTCTCTGCAAAGGCTCGACCTTCAATTTTTTGAATTGAGTAGGAATCTTCGAGTCAAAGTTATTGAGTTAAAAAGTCAAACTTTGTTCATCAGGTAAATTCGTGTTAATCATTTCAATTCAAATTAAATTGATGATTTGAAATGTTTCCATGGATGATTCCTAACCTATTTCATGTTATAAGTGTTATCTAAAAATGTTCCAAATTCAAAATCACAATTGTTGTGTTCTTCGTTTTGTCCGAACAGTAACAGCACTTCTGTTCTTAATTTTTTTTTTTTTTCAATCCAATTATTCAATTAATAAACGTTTCTATTTCAACTCCTATCTTAAATCAGACTCCTAAACTCGTGAATATGTTTGATTTTATTTTGGTCGTTTGAGTTTTGTTGAGGAAGAAGAACAAGCACAGTAGATAAAGGATATATAGATTTAGGAGGTATATTAGATCAGAAAAACAGATTTGGCTCGCTGGTTTGGGATTGTGTTCGTTAAGTGGGAGGTCGCGGGTTCGAGCCCCGTCGTTGGCAATTCTTTTTAGGAAAGCTTTAAAAAGGGTATACACATTTATATTTTTATTTTTCATTATTATTATTATTATTATTATTATTATTATTATTATTATTATTATTATTATTATTATTATTATTATTATTATTATTATTATTACTATTATTATTATTAATGTTATTATTATTATTATTTAGTGTTTTTGCAAGTATTATAATTATCATAATTATTATTAGTATTATTATAGTTATTATTAATATTAGTTATGGAACACTAATTAGTATTATTATTATAAGTATTAGTTAGCATTTATACTTATAAATTCCGTTATGGTGATTATTGTTATCATTATTATTATTACTAATATTATTACCATTAGTAGTATTAGTAAGTATTATCATCATTGTTAGGATTATTATTAAGTATGATAAGTATTAAGGTTATTATTATAATTATCATTATTAGTATTGATTATTGTTATTGTTACAAGTATTATTATTATTATTATTATTATTATTATTATTATTATTATTATTATTATTATTATTATTATTATTATTATTATTATTATTATTATTATTACTAGTAGTATAATTGGTAATGTAATTATTACTATTACCATAACTATCAGTATCATGACTATTACTATTATTATTATCATCATAAGTATTATAATTAATATCATTATTATTATTAGTATTACTAATATATGTATTATTATTATTATTAATAAAAGTAATGGGATTATTATTATTATTACCATTATTACTAAATGTATCATTATTGTTAAAGTTACAATTTTTGTTAAAATCAGTATCACCATTGAAATTAACATTTTTAACAAAATTATCAATTTACTATTGAAATTATTATTACAATTATTATTAAGAATTATTATGAGTTTATCAAAATTATTATTATTTTATCATTATTATTATTATTATTATTATTATTATAACTTTTAACACTAATATTATAATTATTATTATTACAATAAAATTTGTTATTAAAATACTTATATAAAACATATATAAAATTATATAGATATAAAAATATAACCAATTGAAATAATATATATATTAATATATAACTTATTCGATTACAACTATGTATATTAATGAATATATAAATGATATAGGTTCGTGAATCCGAGGCCAACCCTGCATTGTTTAATGTCGTCATATGTATTTTTACTACAAAATACAGTATGGTGAGTTTCATTTGCCTTTTTACCCTTTATATTTTTGGGCTGAGAATACATGCGCAATTTTTATAAATGTTTTACGAAATAGACACAAGTAATCGAAACTACATTATATGGGTGAATGATCGAAGCCGAATATGCCCCTTTTGCTTGGTCACCTAAGAATTAGTAAACCAATCTACTAATTGACGCGAATCTTAAAGATAGATCTATTGAGCCTAACGAACCCCATCCAAAGTACCGGATACTTTAGTACTTCGAATTCGTTTTTATCATGTTCGAAGGATTTCCCGGAATGATAGGGGATATTCTTATATGCATCTTGTTAATGTCGGTTACCTGGTGTTCAATCCATATGAATGATTTTTGTCTCTATGCATGGGACGTATATTTATGAGAACTGGAAATGAAATTCTTGTGGTCTATTAAAATGATGGAAATGAATGTTTTTGATAAACTAATGAACTCACCAACTTTTTGGTTGACACTTGAAAGCATGTTTATTCTCAGGTATGAAAGAAATCTTCCGCTGTGCATTTGCTCATTTTAGAGACATTACTTGGAGTCATTCATGACATATTTCAAAAGATGTTGCATTCAAGTCATTGAGTTCATCAAGATTATAATCAAGTCATTTATAGTTTGAATATATTATGAAATGGTATGCATGCCGTTAACTTTCGATGAAATGAAAGTTTGTCTTTTAAAAACGAATGCAATGTTTGTAAAATGTATCATATAGAGGTCAAGTACCTCGTGATGTAACCAAATGTAATGTATTCATCCTGATAGATTAGGACGGTTCCTTTCAAGATCTATGTAACTCTATGTAATATTCTCGTGGTTTAATAAAATATGCTTGCCTTTCAAAAAAATAAAATAAAAAGATGATCTTATATCGGCTATTGAACTGGTCTAGTGGTCGGCTGACAAGGGGATGTAATGCTTCATTTGTGACTTTGAATCCAAAAAATCAAACCCAATTGGCTTATCTGAATATCAACCCGTAAGTTTAATCGGAAGTTTCTATAAAATCGTGGCAAAAATCCTATTCATTCAGTTGAGAAAGTTTGTCTCTAATTTGGTAGGTTGTGAGTAAAGTGCCTTTCTCAAGGGTAAATTTATCCTTGATGCGACATTAATTGCAAACGAAACTTTGAATTACATTAAGAGTAAGCGACATAAAAGTTTTATATTCAAAGTTGATTTCGAAAAGACCTTTAATTGTCTAAATTAGGATTTTTTTTTTTTTTTTACTTAAGGTTATGTCGAGTATGGGGTTTAGTGATAAATGGAAAAAGTGGATCCTTTCTTGTCTTAGCTCGGCTTTGGTTTAAATAATTATCAACGGGTCGCCTACAAAGGAATTCTCTTTGGGGAGGGGGTTAGACAAGGTGGTCCACTCTCGCCCTTTCTTTTTATCCTTGTAGCAGAAGGTTTGAATATCCTAACAAAGTTGGCTTTTGAAAGAGGATATTTCAAAGGGGTGGAAGTCGGTAAAGATAAAATCAATATTACCCCTTTACAATACGCGGATGATACAATGTTTTTCGGGGAATGGAGTGTAAGGAAATTTAAGAATTTGATGAAAATATAAAAATGCTTCGAGCATGCTTCTATCCTTCGGGTTAATTTTCATAAGAGCTCGATCTATGGTGTTGGAATTGCAAATGAGGATGTTCAATCTATTGTCGACCGTTTTGGATGTCAAAAAGGATCACTCCCTTTTACATATCTCGGGCTCCCTATTGGCTCTAAAATGATGAAGATGGATGATTGGAATCCGGTCATTGAAAGGGTTCACACTAGACTATCGGATTGGAAAACTAGAGCGATTTCTTTTAGTGGGCGGTTGACTCTTGTGAAGTCGGTTCTAAATAGTCTTCCATTGTATTATTTCTCAATCTTTCGTGCTCCGTCTTGTTTTATTAAAGAACTTGAGCATGTGAGAATGAAATTTTTTTGGGGCGGGAACATTTCCGAAAGGAAAATATCGTGGGTTAAAGGGGGAAAATGTGATATTACCATACGAGGATGAAGGTCTAAATTTTCGATCTCTAAAGTGCAAGAACTTGGCTTTACTAGGAAAATGGTGGTGGCGGTTTCGTACCGAAACCAACTCACTATAGGTCAAGGTTATTAAAAGCCTTTACGGCCCATATGGTGGTTTTGCTGACGGTTCCACACTTCGATCTCCCTCTGTAAATGGCATTTGGAAACATATTATGCGTGCAGGAAAAAAGCTAGACTCATTTGGAATTTCTTTTAGTGCATCATTCATCAGATCAGGGGTAATGGTGCAGCCACATCCTTTTGGGACGACCCATGGATCGGTGATGAAAGGTTAAAAATCACTTTCAAGAGATTATACCAACTTGAGGTAGTGAAGTCAACAACTGTAGATGAATGAATTTCAAGAAGCGAACAAGGCTGTTATGGATCTTGGTGCTGCAATCGAGTCCCTTCTTGTCGAGCATTGGGGGAGCTGCAAACGCTAAATAATATGATTAATTCATTTGTTTTTTATGACAGAGAAACTGATTCTTGAAAATGGAGTTTATCATCGAGTGGCAGGTTTACAACAAGGAAGCTGAACATGAAAATAGAGGAAAAATTATTTGCTGGGAACACACTAAACCTTGAAACTCAACGGAATTACTTGGTACCGAAAAAGATTGAGATATTCATTTGGAGAGCACGTTTACGAAGAATTGCTGTTCGCACGGAGTTGGATAAACCCGATGTAGATCTTGATTCGATTCTTTTCCCGTTATGTAATGATGACATTGAGACGGGGTGAAACATTCATTAATTCTATGTAAACATGCTTCAGAAGTTTGGGAAAAAGTATACAAGTGATGGGGCTTTTCTAATGTGACTAATCTTAGCATTGGAGAAGCCTTTCTTGAAAACTCGAGTCGTTCTTTATCTCCCACTCAAGCAAAAGTTTGGCAAGTGGTGGAATGGTCGTGCAGGTATTTTATTTGAAAAAATCGAAATCAAAAAGTTTTTTAAAATAAATTGTGGAATGGTCCCACCGCTTTAAATGAAATTGGAGTCAAGATCTTCGATTGGGTTGCAAGAAGATTCAAAGGAAACTCAATAGATTGGCTAATGTGGTTATCTAACCCAAAAGTATGTACTTCGTAATATGCTTCTCGTATCCTATACTTGTATTCTCACTTTATAGTTTAGTCACGTTTCTTTCTCAACATCTATTGACTAATCTCGTGTATGTATCTTGTTTGTTATTGGGCCTTGAAATGTTATGACACATGATTGATTGTAATTATTAAGATTTGGAATAAAAGTGACAATATTACATGAGGGTTCTTGTTATGTTCAAAATTATAGTCGGAGTTCAAAAGAATTTTTTTGACTTAAGGGGTTATTGTGCTATGCATTCGTTTTATGGGGAGTCCTTTGCCTAACATCCGTCAATTTCAACCATTAACTTTTGCACATGACCTGCACATGAGGGTAGAATGGTCAATTCAGTTTTTACCTTCCTCTGCTACTGTGCTACATAACCATCTTAATTCCATATCGAAAACATAAATCCTAATTTTTTAACACCATCTCTACCACATAAGGATTTAATAAAACAAAAACTTCTCAAATTAAGCCAAAACTTTTAAAACTCATATTCACACGCTCATCCACTATCTTTACTATTATCCTTCTCAACAACAACAACAACAACAACAACAACAAAACTCAATACCACATGAGTGGTGTATGGGGGAGTGAGATGTAGACAATCTTTCTCCTATCCGAGAATAAAAACATGTCATTTTTTCACCCAGAATGAAACACTCTCAAAAATAGAGAAAGTCGACCCTCTCTCTATTCGACGGATAAAGAGATTTCTTCTGAGTGGACTTCCGGCCAATAAGTAGGAACTTTTTTTTAAAAAATAGTAAAATAAATATAAAAATAAGATTGAGACGACATGAAAATGGTAGAATCAAATTTACATGAAATCCTACATGGATTTCAATTTATGCTCTAAACGCCAGTCAATACGGTAGTAAATCGACGATTGTTGTTAACTCAAAAATAGAGACAGAATTATCATCATTCTCAATAAATCAAAGAAGACCCACACACCCTATCCGAATTCCCTCATCTTTAAACTAAATTCATATTAATTCATTTACAGTAAGATCTACTGACTCGAAGATCAACAGCAGTCAACATGTCACCCAAATTCTCTCAAACTTTTCAACATTTCAACCTTCATACCCAAACTTAATTCCAATTCCAAATCAAAAACCAAATAATACCTACTCAAATTCAAATCCAGTTCCAAAACAAAACCCAAACAATTTCTATCACAAACCCGTAAACCACCCTTCATTTCCTAAGAAATCAACGATTTTCTTGGGAGGTCTTTCAAGGTACACAAACCCATAAATTATCAAAAATGCTTTGAAAAAATTATGGTATTATCCCTTTGAAAAATTATGGTATTATCCAAGGCATATTTTGAAAACAAGATAAGGCTTTTGCATTCGTCAAGTTTGAGAATGAAAATCAAGCTTTCCAAGTCGTTCAAGTGATGAACGGGTTAATCATTAATGGTAGGAATATCTATGTTGGATTAGCTAAAAAAGAATTGAACACAAAAGTATTACCTGATGACTTTGCACCACAACCGTTTCCTGCTTCTAATAACCCAAGAACAAATATCAATTTATCTGTTAACCAAGAAATTAGTTGTCGTCTCAACCTTACTGCACTCATTGTGGATAGAACACCCATCAAAGCCGTAAAATTATTCAAATGGTTTAAAGGTAGATTCATAGCTATTGAATCAGTGTCGGCATGGGGCAGTTACGATTATATCGTTCGTTGTAAAGATGAAGATAGCTTTAAAAGAATGACAATGAGGCCTACAATGAACGAGTCGGAGTTCACTGATGTAATTCCGATGATGCAGAGGAAGAACATGTTTACTAAAATTACAAAATTGGCTATCAAGGGTATTCCCTTTGATTGTTGCTCCTCTGATTGCACAATCGAAGTGGCTAAATCGTTTGGACGAGTATTACCCATCGATAGTTTGTCTCATAATCTCAAACAACCGGATACTATGCATGCTTTGATTGAGGCTAATGATCCGGGTCCAATTCATACTTACACCAAGGCAAACATTGGTAATTCATCCGCTTGTAACCTTTGGGTTGAAGAAGTCATTGAAGGGGATGTAATCGAAATTGTTAACAATGACATTATTGATGAATATAACGAAGTTTTATTACGCTCTGTTAAAGAGTTCGCCAACTGTAAAATCTTTGATCATAGTAAAAAACAGGATCAGGCACCGGATTCTCATATTTCGGTGACGGAATCTTTGCTAGAGGAGGGCGAAGTGTACGTTACAGGTGATAATTCGATATTCAAAACTCCACAAAAAACTAGCAACTTGAAAGAAGCAACCACCCCTAAGGACATCCATTACTATATGGAAAAGGTGATGGAAAAGGTGTCTAGTGCAGTTAAAAGTCAAAAGGAAAAAGCAGACTATATCAAACGGTCGGCTAGTGATATTAAGACATCTCTGTTTTCAGCAAAAGGGTTGGATGAAGTACAACTTAGGTCTGACAAAAAAGAAAGTTCAATTTCATTTGCCCAATCTAATCTTAAAGATATTCCTTTTTCTTTGAATGTTAATGACTATCCTATCCTTTCTCAAAAATCAACCATTATTCAAAACAAATCTTTTAACCCTTCCACTTCCAAACAACTCTCTCCAAAATCGCCTGTTACAACCCATTCTAATCCTAACAACAAAGCTTCTTTTGCTTCTAAATTAATCAACAGCCCACTCAATCATTGCCAGGGTCTTGAATGTAAAAAATCATGTGAGAAAATAAGAGCTAGATGCCTTCCTATTGACAATCCAAGTGAACCTTTTATCCTTAATAAAGAAGGTGATAATAAGAAGGTTTCAAATAATAAAGATAAGAAGTGGTTCGACCAAGTTTCAAACATCTCTGATGTGTTTGATACTACGAGTGAGATCAGTCATGTTGTTGGAAACGAATCAAAATTTAGGGTAAATTGCCCAGAAAGGTAACATAAAAGCTACTTTTTCCCAATTAAGGGTATATCAGTTTTTTCTTTGCCCATAAATGAGTTTGATTTAAATTTAGTGCGTAAAAAGTTATCATGAAATTTTTTGAAATTGAGTTAAAAATCGACATGTGTCATTTTTATTTTTATATTAATTGTAATATATATTTCCATGTCATTTTCAATATATTTTTTTTATCTCCATGTCATAGTTTATTCAAAACATAAATACCGAGTTTTTTTTTTTTTTTTTTTTTTGGCAAAAAACAGGAATTTCACAAAATAGTGAAAATTGGAAGAAAAACAACATAAACAAGCTGGAATTTACAATCAATCTAGTCCACTTGCAAAAGCCCAAACAAAAAGGACTAAAAAAGGATCTTAACAAAGAGACCCTCAATAACATTACATTTTTACACTTAAATAAGAGTAGAAACAGCCTTAACCAATATTAAATCACAGCAAGATCATAGTAGCATGTAAGGAGCCGAATTCCACACATAAAATTGATGAGCTTCACATAACTTCGTGTTGACTAACCATTGAAAAACTTTAGCTTTAATCCGATTAACGGTAACCGCCCAACAAATATAAGAGGCATTAAAAACCAATTCGTTCCTAGCATTCCAAATTGACCAAATGGTAGCCGGACTTATTAGTCTCCAAAATCGTCCGACCTTAATTCCCATCCCGTAACACCAATCACTTGAAAATTCGAGAATAGAAGAAGGCATAGTCCAAGAAATATTCCACCAATTAAATAACGCTCTCCACACCTTGAAGGACCATGAGCAATGAAGTAATAAGTGATCAATCGACTCCACATAGTCCCCGCACCATCCACATTTATCATCCGTCTCATCCCTTAAGCAATGCCTATAACTTAAAAGTTCTTTAACCGGCACTCCCCCTCTAATTTCCAACCAATGAAAAAAAGCAATCTTTGAGGGGACATGTTTACTCCTACCACATTCATCCAATCGAACTCCGAATCTAAATTATTCGATAACATAACTCTAACACCTTCCGCCACCGTATATACTTTATCAACCGAATGCACCCATTGAATCACATCATCTTTAGAAGAATCAAGCAAAATATGAGATAATAAAGAATGTAGAACCTGAAGTTGAATGGTATCATATGCATCTAACATTATAGTGAACCTAAGATTCCATTCAAACACCCCAAGCTCATTAAAGTCACCCATATCCTTTATCTTTCCCATACGATTATCGGATAATCGATAAAGACCCGGAAATTGGTCTTTTAACTTTGAAACACCCACCCAAATATCATGCCAAAATGAGACAAGTGAACCTTTTCTAATCTTCCATTGCCAACTATGTGGAATTAGAATGGTACGGTTATCATTAAGACCATGAACTTTAAACCTATCGATGATCAAGCTGTCATTATACATGATGATAATAAGAATGTCTCGGTTTATGTTAAAGAAGTACAAAACTTTTCCATGTTCAATTATCAGGATGACTTACCATTTGAATCCAATTCGGATTATGTTTCGGACATCAACGAACATATCTCCGATGAGGAATCAAACATGGATGATGATGATGATCTTCTTGACGATAACCCTCATTACGATCCCTCGCAACATACTCACGTCAACATCCACTCCGGTAACACCTCGGATCACAACCCTGGTAATTCTTTTTCGGAAAATGGTTCAACATCTCACTCTTCTAAACGTATGGAAACTCACAATTTCCAAAGTAATTCTCCAACCTCCCCCATAAATGCCCCTAACGGTCCTACCCCCAACGTAGACATACCTACTAATATTAATGATTCTACTCCTGTACCTACACACCCTGATCCCACTCCCAATGTCATCCCACCAGACTCCCAAACTAATTTTGATCCTATCGGAGACCATGTAATACCAAGCCCACACATCTCAAGTGAGCCCATTAACACTCCATCCCAGCCCAATTCACCTCGCGGCCCAATCTATAACACAACCCGTAACCCAGTTACTCCAAATGCGAATACAAATAACGTTTCTCCCCCTACAGAAACTGTTATTCCAGACTCGAACCCAAGTACACCTATATCCCCTAATCTACACCACCATATCTCTCCGGTTAGCCTAATGCCTGATCCACCCCCTACACATACCCATTCGACTTCCTCTGACCCTTTTAACCTAGATGAATTACTTTCCATTCGCAAAGCCAAATCCAAAAAGAAACCAAAATCGGTAGCGCGCACAAAATCCACCTTGATCCCGAAAGATAAAGAACATCCTTTCAAATGGAGTTCCAAAGAAGATATCCTCAAAACCAATCCCGTGAGTCACATCCCACCTGTTGCCCCAATACCGAACCCAAAAAACCGCCCAAGATCAAACATACTATACATTAAACATCTCGCTCGGAGTGGCCAAAAACTAAGATTCTCACAATTAACAAAACAAGGCAAAACCTCTTCCATTGTCGGAGATAAATCATCTAAACAGAACCTTGGCTCGGAGACATCTTCTAGACATAATAATAACAAACCGACAACGAGCTCCTCGAATGGTTTAAGCACTGACACAAACGAATTCGGACAAAGCATCGGTATCCGCTGGAATGCTCGGTAACACCTCATCCTTTTTCTCGTTTATATGTTTGTTATAAATGTGTACGATCTCTCTTAATATTCGGGGCATTGGGCAATTGGGTAAAATTAGTTGGCTCAAGCGTATTTGTCTTAAAGAAAAACCTACAATTTTAGGGTTACAAGAAACAAAAAGTGATCATTCCCAAGATTACATCATTGAATCATTCTGGAACAATTCTGAATATAAATTCGTCCAAAAAGATTCGATTGGCGCATCAGGAGGTATCATTACGATATGGGACTGTAATATATTTTCCTTTGATTATGCTATTGAAGGAGAATTCTTTCTTGCTATCTGCGGGTCATGGGCGGGTTATGACTCGAAGATTGTATTAATTAATGTTTACGGTCCACACTCGTCCCCCAAAAAACTCAGATTTTGGGCCGAATTAACCTCCCTCGTAAACTCTCTCACGTTCCCGTTTATCATCTTCGGTGATTTTAATGAGGTTAGAAACACCTTTGAACGCATGAATTGTGAATTTAATCAACAATGGGCTAATAACTTTAACAACTTCATTAACAGCTCCGGCCTGATTGATCTACCCCTTGGAGGGAAAAAATTCACCCGAATCTGCATTAAAAGAATGAAATTTAGTAAGCTTGATAGATTCCTCATCTCCGATGAAATCCTAAAATTATGGCCTAACATTTCCTCCAAAACCCTCGATCGTGACCTCTCTGATCATTGCCCCATTATCCTTAGAAACACATTCGTTGATTCCGGACCTAAACCTATTCGTGTCTTCAACACATGGCTCGATCTCAAAGATGCTGATTCCGTTATTGCTCGGGCTTGGTCAATCCCTACGACCGGTAACCGCCCCGACTGTATATTCCGTAACAAACTAAAAAATGTAAAAATGGAACTTAAAAAACACAGCTCACAACTCGATAACCTCGACTCTCAAATTCTAGATCACCTTAATGCCATTAACGAATGGGAAGCTTTAGCCGAAACTAGACCCCTGTCCGAAATTGAGAAAAATAAATGGTTAAACGACAAACTCTCTCACATCGACAAAGAAAAAACCAAAACTAACATGTTAAAACAAAAATCAAGAATTAAATGGGCCCTCGAAGGAGATGAAAATTCGAAATACTTTCATAACTTCATTAAAAAGAGAACAAACAAAAACAACATACACGGCATCTCCATTAATGGTAATTGGATTGAAGATCCTAATGTCATAAAACACGAAACATTCCTCTACTTCAAAAATCTCTTCAAACCAAACAATCTTAACAACCACTGTCCATTCGATAATGCTCCTCACCTTCAATATATCTCCCCTCAAGATAACGTCTTACTAGAGTCCGAACTACACGAAAGGGAAATCTGGGATGCTATCATTAACTGTGATAGCTCCAAGGCTCCCGGCCCTGATGGTTTTAATATGAAATTCTTCAAAAAATATTGGGACCTTGTTAAACACGACCTCATTAAAGCTTTAGAATGGTTTTGGACCAATTCTGAAATTTCGAACGGCTGTAACGCATCTTTTTTCACCCTCATTCCCAAAAAACCCAATCCTATCGGTCTAAATGAATATCGCCCTATTTGTCTAATCGGTAGCTACTACAAAATTCTTACCAAAATCCTCTCTACTCGCCTTGCCAAAGTCATACATAAAGTCATCGGGGCTGAACAAACAGCCTTCCTCAAAGGTCGCAACATATTAGACAGCGTACTCATTGCTAACGAAATTATCGATGAACTTAAACGGAAAAAACGCAAAGGTCTAATTTTCAAAGTCGACTTCGAAAAAGCTTTCGACTGTATTGAATGGGACTTTCTGTTCAACTCCATGCAATACATGGGTTTCGGCTTGAAATGGATTAGTCTCATCCGTGCATGCCTTTCTTCTTCATCCATTTCCATTCTCGTCAATGGCTCCCCAACTAAGGAATTCTCCCCAGGTAGGGGCATACGCCAAGGCGATCCCATCTCACCTTTCCTCTTCATCATCGTCGCCGAAGGACTCAACATCCTCGCGAAACGGGCATTAGCTAATGGTCAGATTCATGGCCTTAAAGTTGGGTTCGACAACATCACCGTCACTCATCTTCAGTATGCTGATGACACGATCTTTTTCGGGGAATGGAGTAAAAGGAATGCGAAAAACATTTCCAAACTCCTTAAATGCTTCGAGAAAATCTCTGGTCTTAAAGTTAATTTCCGAAAAAGTAAACTTTACGGAATCGGTACTTCTCCCTCTGAAACCGATGAAATGGCCAATTATATCAATTGCTCTACCGGTACCACTCCTTTCACATACCTCGGTCTCCCCATTGGCATCCCTACATCACACCCCTCATCTTGGCATCCAATAGTTGAAAAGTTTGATAAAAGACTTTCCGACTGGGCTGCCAAAACGGTCTCGTTTGGTGGCCGACTCACACTCATCAAATCCATTCTAAGCAGTATACCGCTCTACTACTTCTCTCTCTTTCTCACACCTTCCTCCATCCTTACCCTCCTTGAAGCCAAAAGACGCAAATTTTTTTGGGGTGGGTCATCCTCTGAAAATAAAATTAATTGGATAAAATGGGATCAAATTATTCTACCGTACGATAATGGTGGTTTAAACATTGGCTCTCTTTTCAGCAAAAACATCTCACTACTATGTAAATGGTGGTGGCGATTTAAAAATGAGGAAAATGCATTATGGGTCAAAATTATCACAAGTATTTATGGGAAGGGGGGGGGGGGGCTGGACTCTAACGTTTCTTGCAGGAACATTTCAGGTCGCACGGTTTGGAAAGAAATCATTAAAGCTGGCAAGGCTGCTAACAACTTAGGCACTGGTTTTTCATCCTCCATCACAAAAAGTCTCGGAAATGGCACCTCCATCGATTTCTGGAACGACATTTGGTTTGGCTCAGATCGTTTCAGCACACTTTTTCACAGGTTATATATGCTCGAGACTAACAAAGTTGCAACTGTCGCTGAAAGAATTACACAAGAAAACGGCTCCTCTTTTGGAAATTGGTGTTGGACAAGACCTCCGTTTGGCCGAGCTCTTAACGAATTAATGGAATTAAACAACATCATCTCATCGGTCACATTATCCGCCAAACCCGATTCCTGGAAATACACTCTTGATCCCTCGGGTACCTACACCACCAAATCTATGTCACATCTGATTAACATATTAAAATTTGGTGGTAACACTCTTAACACAACGATACCCCACAACAAACTTGTGCCTCAAAAAGTCTTCATCTTCATATGGCGAGCCCTACAAAAAAAGTTGCCGGTAAGATCCGAATTAGACAAACGTGGCATTGATCTCGATTCCACATTGTGCCCTTTATGTGAATTGGAAATCGAAACCACTGATCACATTCTCGGACTATGCCCGAAATCGGCTCTAATATGGAAACACGTTCTTGACTGGTGGGCCCAAGACAACACACTAATCTCCAATGTAAACGATGCGATTATCAATGATCAAGCCTTCGCTCTCAACAAACTCGGAAACTCAATATGGCAAGCAACCAAATGGATCACATGCTACACAATATGGAAACATAGAAACTTAAATGTATTTTCCAAAAAAATGTGGTCTCCCGTCTCGATTCTCTCCGAAATACAAACTCAAAGCTATAGTTGGATATCTAAAAGATTGCGCAAAAAGAAATCAATCATGTGGCACCAATGGCTCATCAATCCTTCCTTCTTCGTCGCGGATCCACCACATCGTGTCGTCGGCATAGGTTGACATACCCTCTCAATGTAGTGTAGCTGCGAATTCTATTTCTTCTATCGAGGGTCTGATTAATCGGGATAGAGTGTGGAAGCTTTGTAGGCGCTGGATCGTCACTGTTTCCCTCTCTTTCTCGGCTTGTTTCTTCAAGTTCATATTCCCTCTTTAGTTTGTTATAGTTCTCGTCGCTACCCTCGCTAAATTAGTTCCTGAATGTGCATCTCCATTTCACAATTGTATAGTATACATAGGGCCTTGTAACTTTGATATTCCATTATTAATAATATTATTTGCTTTTCAAAAAAAAAAAAAAAAAAAAGAATCTCAAACAGCTCATCCGTGCTTTGTAGTTTAAGTAACTCACGCCACAACAAGGAAACTTTAGATCTATTAACTTGAGACAAATCCAATAGCAAGTTACCCGGATTATTCGAACCAAAGGATTTAACTACTACACCTTTCCAAATCGGATCCTTGAATTCATTAAATCTAATCCACCATTTCGCCAACAATGTTAAATTCTTTATTATCAAAGGAACAATGCCGAGACCACCACATTCGGCATGCGACACTCCATTTAATCAAAGCCATTTTCTTTTACTCGAACCCCCCCCCCCCCTCTTTTTGAAAGGACCGCATTCACCATGATTATCCTTCCACCTGTTGAAACTTGAAAGACATCTTCCTTTCCATCCGAAAGCTTCTTTTTTACTTTTTTCAAAATTGGATTCCATGTCAATTCTCTAGAAATTTTCGCCCGGATGGGAACCCCTATATTTTGTATTATTCTGTAATTATATATTACAGATTATTATTTTCAAACATGAATCCAACCAATAATGAATTATCATCGACGGTTCATTGATTTAACCACCACCAGAGTCATTTATTTTGTAATATATAAAAATAACTTTCATACTATATTTGAGGCACGCATGGATTTGGTACCAGATATGGTTCGATCAACTGCTCATCTTCCCTGTTTTCATCATGAGCAGAACGCAACCATCGACCCCTAACACCCAATTTATTATCACTTGCCGAAATCGGAATAACCACCGGATCTGTAAACGAAACCCATCAGATCTGTACACGAATAACCGTCGAACCGTACAGTGTTAATCGCAATTCCATTCGATCTAAATGCCAGATCTGGAGACGAAACCCACCATCTAGTTTCCGAACGGAAATCGAAACCGGCCATTGGAGATGTTGCAGGTCCGGCGAAGCTTGAAGAAGATGATGATGGCGATTGATTAAAGACGACGATGATGATGCTGCTTTATGATGATGATGGTGACTGATTTAAGATGACGACGATGAATTAAAATGATGATGATGACGATTGAACCAAAAAAAAAAGGTTTAATTTATTATTATTATTATTATTATTATTATTGTTATTATTAATTAATTATTATGTTGTTATTATTTGGATGAACTTGATGAACGATGATGTCGATGGAACCAATATATTATAATATTATAATTAGTATATAGTATTATTATATATTATATATTTATTTTATTGGAAAGAAGTTAAGTTAGATTAAAAAAATTAATGATGTGGAAATGAAGGTTTAACACTTGTAATATACAACCAATCAAAAAATAAAATAAAAAAGCCACATGTCGATTTTTACCTCAATTTTCAAATCAGGATATTTTTTTACGCACTAAATTGAAATCAAACTTCTTTATGGGCAAAGAAAAAACTGATATACCTTTAATTGAGAAAAAGTATCTTTTATATTACCTTTCTGTGCAATTTGTCCCAAAATTTAAGCAAAGAAACATTAATGCTCATCAATTTGGGGCTAAAAAACTAACTTTCAAAGAAGAGATGAGTAACTTTCATGTGTTAATGGACAACATGGTTGATGATGATAACCTGCCCAACATCGATTCCAAACCATGAGGCTCGCCTCGTGGAACACCCGAGGCCTCGGCACTAAAACAAGAGGTCAAATGGAGGGGTCGTTGACTAAATTCTTTCAAATTCAATTCCCGGCTTTACATGAATCAATGGTGAAAACAAATGCACAACCGATCCTTAATGTTTTGGAAGCAATGTATCCGATTCAATACAAGTAGAAGCTAATGGTTGATCGAGGGGTTCGATTTCAATTTAGAGAGGTGACTTTTTTACTTGCTCAAAGTTTTGAAAACACAACATTGGATCGTTACTATTTTATGTCAGCAAAAGTTTATATTTTGAGATGCAAACTTCCAAACACTTTATCTTCATCATCTGATCATAATCAAGTCAATGATCAAGCAGTTTCAAAGCTTCAGGAGCTCAATTTTCAATTATCAAAGAAGCCTTTAAACATATTTAATGAAGCGAGTTTAGATCATAATCTCGTTAAAGTATCTTCCTTACTGCCTGCTTACAAAGTGTATGCACTTCGGGCAAAGTTAAATTCGCACTGAAACGAGTAGCAAGAGAAACGCTTAAGAAAGGCTCAATTTCAATCCTTAAATTCATATCTAATGAATTGGGGTGTTTCTTCGTTTATTCAATTGAAGTTGTTTTTTCTCTCAAGCTTCTGATATGATCTTAGGGTTCAATTCAATTTGGGGGAGATGTATAGCTACAAGTTCGTTTGATTTTCCTGTTTAGGTGTCTGTTACAGAACGAGTGGGTTTCAATTTAGGAAGTGCTGCTGCTCTTTGGGCTCCTGAACCCAGTAACACTGTTAGGCTTCAATTTAGGAGTTGTTGTATGCTTAAGCCCAGCTACCGTCAGCCCAACAACGAGTGGCCTCCTAAGCCTAGTCAATGTTGGGCTTAGTGTTTCTTTTACGTGCTTTTTTCCGATGATCTTTCAATTTCTGTGTTTCTTTTAGGTGCTTTTCTTTTGGGTTTCACAAGCCTCTTACAATGTAATATGTTGATATTCTTCATCGTTCCGATGAAGGTTTACTTAATATATTTCTTTTTCGCAGTTAAAAAAAAAAAATCTACTGACTCGAAATAGTATATACCCCATTTACGCTATTATCAGATGAAAACAAAATTATTAATGAGTGTGGTTAGAAATTGTCTCGTGATGTGTTTTAGAAAACGAAATTCAATACTATAAAAGGCAATATGTATATATTCTTCTATATTCTTTTTTTTAATTGACACACAATTTCTTTAATTGGCAAAATTGTGTTGAAATAGGAAGATGGAAAATGAAATGTTTAAGAACAGATACCACCTGTTGGAAGCTCCACTGCTACTATTTTAGAAGTGAAAGAAGGAGGCTGAGTGAGATTTGAGAGCATTTTAAGTACTTAATTTTGGGGTGGAAGTTGGGATGAATGTCTGAGTTTGAAAGAAATGGGGAAAAGAAATACGGTACAGGTAAGTAGGTTTCATTTCCTTTTTCCATGATGATGATAAATAAATTAAAGGTTCTATTTGTGTTTTTTTATCTTTAGACATATTAAAGGTTTTAAAGGTGTACACTTGCGAGTGTTTCGATAGCGTTTCAAAAGCTGCAGATAGAGACAAAAAGAAAAGGGCAAGAATAATTGATAAAATACCGAAAATACCCTCATGTGCACTGCACATGATGATTTTTAACGGAAAAGTATAACATCATTTTGCATACCACAATGACTCTTCAAATTAAAAAAATCCTTTTGAACTTCGATTGTAGTTTTGTACATACCACAGAAACCCTGTGTAATTTTGTCATAAAAGTTTGTCTTTCAAAAAAGATTAATATTTGTGTATTTAAAAAGTTGTATGATGAAATAATGTCACTCAGAGTAATAAATAGAAGACGACATATTTAATTGCATTAACACAACTCAATTCGAAGATGAATTTAATTTGGTTATGGTTGCACAATGCTTTTAATTCGGTGGTATTGATGTGCATTTGCTGTGAAAACAAAGTCTTCGTGTTGATTTTTATTTTTATATATTTATCTTTAATCTTTAGATTATAATCTTTATTAATTAACTTGTAAAAGAACTGGCTGCACATTGCTGCGGCATTTTTTATATGCAATTGTTATAGTAGATTTGTGGTAGATAGTGTTTACAAAGTGTCATAGGGTAGTGGTTACAAAACTTGTTTACCGGCATACCAATTGACTTATGTTTCACTAAGTACATATTATCATCCCAACTTTTGAAATACCAAATATTGCAACAAAACAAACTCATTCAGTATCAAAAATAAAATGACAAAATCGAAGTGTAGCTGTAAATAAATGCGAAAAAACTTACCCACACAATTAGAAGTTGCAGCCATTGATGAATTGTCCGCCATAGATATAGCAACCACTTCAAAAGCTTTAAAAACTATACACTGTGTTTAACTATTGCACATTTAAAATTAGAAACACAATGAAAATGCTAAATGTATGATCTTTTACTTGTAGAATACATGAAACTTGAAGATCGATTTCATAAATTCTATCATCTTTTTATCTAAAGAATGATTAACTTTCTATAGCTAACATTTATTTAAAAGACCGTTAACCTTTCATTTAAACTTCTCTCATATTTTAAAAGACTTAACTTACAATTAACTTAGGTTAGGCATCTTTATTTCAATAAATTATCCATTGCTCATTATGATAAGTAATGAAATAGAACCCCATCTTGCAAGCAAATAAATTCATCCAGAATCCTGTGAGACATCAACTTAACATGATAGTGAAAAATCTCATCATCCTCATGTAAAAAAGAGTAGATAACAGCTTCAGTTTGCATTTTCTATCCTAAATACGAAAAATACTCTTGTTATAACCCCTACATAATTGAAAATCGAAAGCAACATTAAGCAATTTCATGACGTAGTTACCTGAATCTAAAAAAACGAAATTGCAACTTAAGAAGAAACAGTAATCGAAATACTAACCTTAGCAAAATGTAATTAGCAACTGCCTATGAAGATGACTAATTGAACAAACAATTGAGCGTGCGAGAAAAATACCGAGAAAGACGATAATTTTGAAGCATCGAATAAAAAATTTACACAATTAGCAGAGCTTTTATTTGAAAAATCACTATGCATAAATAAAATAAAGTGGTATACCTTCAGATTAAAGGCAAACATGAAAGTTAACGCCTACACAAATTTGTCCGCTGAAGAGCCAAGAACATTAGCCGCTGATACTAATATTTGCATATGCAATAGCATGACGATAAAAAGTATAATCAAAGGAGAGTTTTATTTAGTTAAGTATAGATGTGCGGAAGGTTTTTTTTTTTGTCTTGATTGGGTGCAGAAACTTGAGTAAATTCTTTTTTATCTTCTTGATAAAGTGTACGGAATCCGAGAAAAATTCAATTATAGAAAAAATAAGTATGCCCGAGGGGACATTTTTAGTGAAGGTTTCAAACACTGGTGAAAGTTAAATTAGGCCAAAGTTGATGAAAGTTAAATTAGGCCAAAGTTACTCAAAAAATTTCAAGCTGGCACCATTGCTTATTCAATCCATACTTCATCATAATCCCATTATCAATCAACCCTTTAATCTAATAACCAATGCTAATTCCATTAATAACAAAACCAATTAAAACCTTGGAAGTTGGACTATTAAAAGTCAAACTGCCAAGGTTGCCATTTCTACAACTTTCATAAAAAAAAAACAGCAAAACAGATCCAAAGCTTACCAATACCATCTTTATACATCAAACCATCGTGAAAAGGTTTCTACCAATGTCTCTACTCCTTCGGAGAAGATGTAAACATTGTTGTGTCTACGGCAACTGTTATTGGTGCGTGGAAAAGCGCAATAGCTATTTTTTTTATAAGATATATAATATAATATTGTTTTGCTTCATATGTAATGGTTATTTAAAATATATTACCTGATGTTGTAGGAATATTTGTTTCCATGGTCACTACATTCAAGGAACGGGAGTTCTCCAAGCAATTTTTTTTTTTTTTTTTTTTTTTTTTTTTTTTTTTGCACTTGCGCTGTAGTAAACCGTCTCTTGATCATTGTTACCTCCCTGATGGTCCCTTCGCATATGAATCTATCTACATGTACATTAATCAGAATGGTAGGTGTGGGGTTTCGTTGGAAGTTATCTACCTATTGTCAGTAGACGATAGCCTCTATTGTTTTGAATCTGTCCAGTGGCTTTAGTTCAGAGATTGGTACCACTTGAAGACCTCATTTTAATCCTGTTACAAATTAAACATAATTATACGGCTTTTAACTCACTATTGTTACATACGGTATATATGAACATATATATGCAAATACGTAAAAAAAGGTTGTGAATCACCCTCATCAGAATTTGCCAACCCAATGTCTGACACACCAAAACATGAAAGCAAATAACCTCATTAAATAACAAAATAATAGTCGGTATAAATTTTTTGAAATACATATATAAATGAAAATAGTTGAAAGAGGAATAATAACTACCTCCAGAATTGGTATTAGCAAACGTCTGACAACAGATCATATGAACAACGATAACAAACAAAACCAAAATTACAAAACCAAATAAGTTGCTCCTTCCCACATGTTTTTCTTTGCAATTACAATCAATTAATTAGGTCTAATAGTTTTCCAAAAAATTCATAAAATGAATTTTATAATACGGGAAAAATCTAATAGCTATATCTACAACACATCTGTATTGTCCATTGTGTATGAATAAAAAGGAGAAACGATAAGAAAACAAAAATGCAAACTTACTTGATTTGAAATTCCAAATTACCAAATCTATAATGGACTATTTAGCAACATCAACTACACATAAAGCAAGGAAAAAAACTATCGGTAAAGGGAAGCAACAATAATAGAAGAAAAAGAAGTAAATATAAAGTAAACCTGATAAAAGATTAACTTTCCACTGAATACGTTAATTAATCCACGGAAACCGAAATTTCAATCAAAGAAACCCAAAGTTTAGAAGGGAAGAAAGGTGAAAACAAATGACGGTAACCCTAAATCGTCATTTTATTCCCTTTTGACAACCAAAATATCAAGGTGAAACCCTTCAATCGTCGTTTGGTCATCGAAAATGTGATGAACCAGAAAATTTCATATTAATAAATTAATTATAGGATAAATGTGTCCGACACGATAAGCGAACCTATTATGTTGAGTCTTAAAACTTTTTGAACTAGTTTACACATTCATGTACCTTTCGATTTTTTTCGACGATTCACGAACGTCATAACCTGTGATAATTATAAAAATCACTTTGCTACAGTGAAAACGACTTTGCTACAGTAAAACACTTTTTGCTACATTGAAACCGACTTTGCTACAGTAAAACACTATTTGCTACAGTGAAACCGACTTTGCTACAGTAGAACACTATTTTGCTACAGTAAACACTATTTGCTATAGTAAACACTATTTGCTACAGTGAATACTATTTGCTACAGTAATTTATGCCGGCGAACTAGCAAACAAAAGCGAATCAGGCGGCCATGCGATCGCATGGCAAATACACTAAAAACCCATGCGATCGCATGGGCATCAGATTCCAAAAATATGCCTATAAAAAGGCAGTTTGCTCGATGAAATAAAATACACCTTCCTTCTTTTTCTTTCTGTGTTCTATATTTATATTTATAATTATAATTATAACTTTAATTTAAGTTTAATAATAATAAAGTATATACGAGGGTGTTTTTAATTCGGGTTTCAAACCGTTTTAAGCTAAGGAAATATTGGGTATTGTTCGGGGTATTGTTCTTGAATCCAAGGCCAACCATATAGTCGTCTACCATCATTACGTCTACGCAATTTGCCTACAATATTGAATCTCAATATTGAACCGTGAGTTTATAGTCTCCCTTTTTAAATACTTTAAATATTTTTGGGCTGAGAATACATGCAATTTATTTTAAACGCAATAAGACACAAGTACATACTAAATTCTACACTGAGTTAAACCGAAAATCCCTTAGCTTTGGTAACTAGTAGCTGCCAGTACATAGGATATGGACTGGTGGGCGCGAATAATTGTATATGGATCCATAGGGCTTGACATCCCCGTCCGAGCTAGAGCGCTAGCCTTTTAACGGACGTATGTTATTTGAGTTTATGACACGTTGGTTTGCGTGTATTAAAACGAATAGGGTAATTATCATTATAGCGTTAAGTTTAGTTACCAGGGTGCTCTGTTACGTAGAATCTATTGATAAACTTTTGATGAAATTTTGTGATCTATCTTTATATATATTTATGACTCGAGCAATTAAACTTATAACTCACCAACATTCGTGTTGACTTTTTAGCATGTTTTATTCTCAGGTCCTTAGACTGCTTCCGCTGTGATGTGCTTGTTGCCTGCATGGAGTCTCTCATGCTTTGTATAAAGTTTATTGCATTCGAAACAAAACTACGTTGTGTAATAAATAATTAGACTGTGATATCATCCTGTAAAATAAAGACTTATGTATTTTGAGGATTTACTTATACCTAAGCACTCGTCCACATGCTTATAACTTTCTATGTTTAGAAAGTCACTTATTTTAATGAATGCAATATTTTATCAAAACGTATCATATAGAGGTCAAAACCTCACTGTGGAATCAATGATTAACGTGCCGCGTCAATAGCGATTTTGACAGGTCGTTACAGTTGGTATCCAAGCTTGAGGTTATAGGGAACCAGAATTTGCATTAATGTGTTTTACTGGTAATTGTTAGGATGCATTAGTGAGTCTGGACTATGACCATATCTGTTTTTACCGATTTTTGATTATCATTTTGTCAAAAACATTATATATTATATATTTATATACTAACGTAATTGTTGTTTCAATTATGTGATAGATGACTTCTTCTAATCCTATCATTTTGTACGACTCGGAATCAGACACTGAATCTATTCTATCCACAACTGAAAAGGGCGTTCCAATACCTATTAAAGAAGAAATTGTGTTAGCTGGGGAATCTCAACTTCAGGTTAACCCAGAGGAGGTCCCAGCTCCACCCAGCTCTAGTTTTCCGGAGCCACAGTATCGTTGGCATGGACCCATGATCCCTGGAATAAACGAGGATCGTCCATTTCTAAATGAACATGGACATTGGGCCAGATACACCGCCGACGGGCGGGTTGTGCCGATTACGCCTGGCAGATATCGGTTCATGACCACCGGTACATATTCTCCTACACATGACTCAGACAGTTCATTAGGTGAGATCAGTGAGGAGGAGGAGGATGAAGTAAAGGATATTACTGAAAAAGAAGTTAACAAAGAAAAGGAATTCAAACTTGCTATAAAGAACCACAAAAATAAAAAGTCCTTAATTATTAAAAAGGAACAGGACCATTCGATCCGTAACCACTCTTATTGTATTAAACCCACTGAGGCAACGGGTACCTCAAAACCCCAACCAAAAATTAAATACACCGCTAGAATGTCTGTCGGACCATGCACACACAAACAATTGGCAGAGAGAACCAAATGGGAAGAAGTTTCTGATAGTTCTGAATAAACGACCTCGCAACCATAAATCTTCCATGCGCTATTCTATTGCTTATGTGTGCTACTCTATCTTGTTATGCAGAATAAGCATATGTAAAATATCGGTATTGTATGGTATTGTATTATTTTGGTTTATTAATAATAAATGCATGGAATGATTATTTGTATTATTACTACTTCTTATTATTATTATTACATAATAACGTAGTAACTCGCTATAAGTTTTCATAGTGGAATATTATTAGGATTTTAGTAGTTAATTCCTTGTACTAGTTATTATGTATGAACTTAACGGGTAGGTAATACCCTAGAAATAATTATAAAATGCTAATAAGAAGAAAATGCTTTTATAATAATTGGTTCATATTATTAATATGCTACGATTAACTATTGACAACTCATTTTACCTATAATATTCTATATGATTACATTATCTCTGTTGTGTTTATTGAAGAAACATGTCTCAAATGTCGGATGCTGAGTTTCAGGAACTAGTCGATGTAGTGACCCGGAAAATTTCGACTAATTTTAAACCAAACTCTCGATACGATTTAATATTTTTGACACGATAAGCAAAGTCTGTAATGTTGAGTCTTAAAAAGTTTGAACTGTTTCATATATTCAATTGACCTTCGACTACTCTCGACGATTCACGAACAATCTAAATAGATAAGTGTAATATATATGATTTCTATACATGATTATATATATATATATATATATATATATATATATATATATATATATATATATATATATATATATATATATATATATGTGAACGTTGTAGTATAAATAATTTACAAATAAAATATGAACTTGTGAGTGTAATGAAATAAATATTAGACGAACCTTGTGATCACGTTTTTCTCATTTAATGACTAAAATAGTTAAAAATATTTAATATAGAAATATAGAATAATTTTCCTGTGTACCTTTATCCGTCAGTAATTAACAACAGAGTACGAAATTCAGCCGCGAAAGACTACGGCTATTATATCATACGTCTATGTCTTAAAATATATTTTAATTATTATTTTAAAAAGTTAAAGGTTTAGTAAATGTTAAATTCTATTTTGTGTCACAATCTCATTCTATATTCATGTACAACATCATAATCAAATAGAAGGAACCCACTTGTTTATCCGAGAATTGATTAGATAAATGAATTTGATATCACTGTATTTGATTGATAAGCACTATTATTGTTTCACTCGGACCATTCAAATACACTAAATATATATAATACTTATTACACCAAAATTACTATTACTTAACCCGACTTTTTGAATATTAGACAAGCTTTATATTACTTTAAATCACAGCTACCTCTTTTGATTCTATAGAATACAATGTTCCTTGTTAAAACAAGAGTGTGAGACAAAACACTCTCTGTTGTTCTTCTATTTGAACCACAATACCACACCATCTAAATATATATAATACATATGTATCATGAAACATAGAGATATATATAAGATAACCAACCCCACCTTGCTCGATCTATTTTCTTTTCTTCTTTCTTCTATTTTAATCATAGACAAACAAACACTCACATGCACACAGTTGCATTACATATAAAATATTTACATGTCCTTACCTTAACTACCATATTTGATTCTTATTATTTCAACATTTGCTCATTTGCCAAACACAACACAAGAGACTTTTTTTCTTTCCTAAAATTGTAGCAATATATATATATATATATATATATATATATATATATATATATATATATATATATATATATATATATATATATATATATATATATATATATATATATATATATATATATATATACATGAATATGCCTTTGATATTCATAAAGATTTAACCTCTTCATGCCTTATGGGACATACGACCCAAATCAAGAACACCACTTTAGTGGGTTGTATCTCTTCGGCCAACAAACAAACACCACCCACGATCATCTATCAACACAACCATAGTGAGCCACCACCTCCTTTGATTTGCTTCAGCTCGACAAACCACCATAAACCATGTAAATAGTGCTACATCTATTTCTACTTCTAATTCATCCGTTTGTGTTGTTGCTGTCACAAGAGACCCACTTAACCAAAAACTATAAGTTATTGCTCCATGATTAACCTGCATCAAGAACCAAACCAAACCAAATTAGTCCCTATTAGTGTTACTGGTTTCTGTTTAAAGCAAAACATACTTAATTCGATGTTACCATGCATCTATATTTTTTTTCAGTTATTATTTCATATGAAAACCCAAACCACAATGAACCACTATTAAACTGTATAATTTTGTTTTCTATTCGAAGCTGGTAACTGCTACTGCATACTTCTATTTTGTTCGAAACTCAAACCACACACCATTTTAAACAAATCCTTAATTGATTGCTGCAGTTCAACTAGGACTAAGACCAACCAACCCTATAGCCGGACCACCATTGCAACACCACCTACTACTAACATCAAACAACCACCACCACCATAACCAACACAAAATCATCATCAGTTGCAAACGAAACTGGCCCCATACGAATGAGAACTGCAATATCAAATCAAATTCTACAATCAATACCGAATGTGTTCATTAATATTGAATCGAAATCCTAGTTGCTTAAAACATCTGAATCTGTGGTAACGAATTTGATTGAAGTAGAACCAACCAAACCACAAGCTATATCACTCCTGCTTTGCATATATCCTATTCTGTTTCGGTTAAATACTCACCTAAAAAAAAAAAACTCACCATCGACCAACATTCAAACTACCTACAACTGTTAATGTGTACTGGTATTACTCTTGTTCTCTCCTGCTGCAAAAACCTTGTGATTACTACTTATCGGCTAAACTACCATCATGACATATTACATTCGAATACCATCACTTAACACCTATGGACGACTGCTGTGAGATATGTTTCTATTTCTGGTTCAACACAAGACCACACTCAACACAAATCACCACCATCAAGAATCAATCGAAGGTTCCGATAATTATCTTGACTCACTAATTGAACACCATTTATCACTATATATGGTTAATCTAAGTAAAAAGTACAGAATATATATATATATATATATATATATATATATATATATATATATATATATATATATATATATATATATATATATATATATATATATATGATGAATAATTTGAGAGAATATCAATTAACTGATTACTTACCTATTGGATCAATTGATGAACTGATTCTTTAATCGATTGATGCTGATGACGATTAACGATGATGAAAAAGGCCGATGAGGATGAATCAATTGACCTGCGAGTCATCAAAAATTGCTGATGATCAATCGGTTGATGATGATGAGGATGATTGTTGATTGGTTATTCGATGATGATACCTTTTCTCTGCGTTTTGCTTTGGTCTTGGATACTCTCAATCTGAATTGGGGAAGACAGCAACACACACTCATATCTGTTATTTAGGTAGAATTATAGGATAAATATAATTATTAATATTATTATTATTGTTATTATTATTATTATTATTATTATTACTATTATTACTATTATTATAAGCATTATTATTTTTAGTATCATAATTATTATTATTATCTTTATTACGTATATTTACTAATATTATAATTATTAAATAATACAACTTTTTATTTATTATTATTAATATTATTTTATCAAACGATTTTTAGTTATATAACACTATAGTTAATACATATAACATATCTATATTAACGTTTTATAATAAATACTCATTATTTAGTTAAAGTACATAAAATAGAAATATTTAAATTACTTATTGAGGGAACATATAATTTATTAAAATAACAAATATATCACCAAAAATATGTAAATTTAGTTGTTCGATTACATGTTTATGTGTTAATATATATACTTGACATAGGTTCGTGAATCCGAGGCCAACCTTGCATTGTTCAGTTTCGTCATATGTATTTTTACTACAAAATAGAGTAGAGTGAGTTCATTTGCTCCCTTTTACTCTTTATATTTTTGGGCTGAGAATACATGCACTGTTTTAAAGACTGTTTTACAATATTTATATGCGTGAGTTCATTTGATTCCCTTTTACTCTTTACATTTTTGGGACTGAGAATACATGCGCTGTTTTTACAACTGCTTTATTAAATGCTTTTGAAATATATTTTGAACTGCGAATACATGAAATGCTTTTATAAATGTTTGACGAGATAGACACAAGCAAAACATTCCTCGAATGAATTATTATGCAGACAGAAGTTCTGCGAATTATGATTGAATTATGTGGACATGATAATTGTCACCGTTGAATTATGTGAACATGATAATTGCCACCGTTGAATTATGTGGACATGATAATTGCCACCATTAAATTATGTGGACATGATAATTGCCACCAATTGAAGTGAATGTTATATATTGAGAGAATGATTTTATACACAGGTTATGTGTATGATATTTTGTACACGAGATATGTGTACGGTTACAAAGATTTGTTAAAATGGTTTCGTACACGAGAAAGGTGTACTGTATTTAAAAGAAATCGCATGTACATTGCATGTGGGTATAGGATTCGGGCCCATTTGTACCATGCAGGATTTAAATTTTTTGGTCTATCAAAATAATGAATTTTATTGTTTTATGATAAACTTATGAACTCACCAGCCTTTTGGTTGACACTTGAAAGCATGTTTATTCTCAGGTATGAAAGAAATCTTCCGCTGTGCATTTGCTCATATTACATGGAGTCGTTCATGGCATATAGAGGTCCGTTCATCGCAATGGTACCAGATGTTATTGTATTCGTTCAGGAAAAATTTGGACGGGGTATGACATGTGATATCAGAGCGGTGGTCTTAGTGAACCAGGTCTTGCATTAGTATGTCTAACTGATAGTTGTTTAGGTGCCTTAGTGAGTCTGGACTTCGACCGTGTCTGCATGTCAAAAGTTTTGCTTATCATTTCGTGTCGAAAATCATCCGCTTATCATCCTTAGGAAATTACTTGCTTATCATTCTTAATCTAGACATATCTTACTGCCTGGATTGCATGATTAGTGTATAGACAAAAAATCATATCTTAGCGTATCTGCTACTTCATATTGTAGCGTATCTGTTATTGTTACCTTTGCCTGACAGCTTCCGTAGATTCCTCCGTAACTTATGGGATTCTAGTATTATATATGCATATGTAAATTATGTATTGTAGGGTACTAATCTACATCCTATAATCTATTTCTTATCGAAAAGTCCTTCATCTGATTGTACGAGATGAATCCCTCAATCAGTTCGAATTCCTCGGATTCCGATAGCTATTTCGATATGGAGTTTCACCTAAGCTCCGTAAGCAGCGTCACCAGAATTAATCAGCCAATCATCCATCCCCAATTCATCTGATGGATTCGTAGTCGACTTAATCAATGGAGATGCGAAGAAGGCGATCCTTTTCACCAACCGAATTTACCTCTTGGCGATGAACTTGAAACACTTACCGGCGAATCAGTCCAAAACACCATTTTCACCCTCATTTCCAGAGTAGCTCGACACGATTATATTATCCACAATTCTAAATCTTATTCATCTACTCGTTCCGACCGACAATCATCCTGGAGTAATGGAAGAAGTCAACGAGCTTCGCGCTTGAGTAATAAATTCGGAGAATTGGTGCAAAAATTTACCAGCTACAGCAACATCACCGGCACCAACAGTACCATCAGTAACAGCACCAATACCATCAACAATCCATGCCTCAACATTTCATTCTGTACCTCGAGTATAATCATCGTTCTACGTATCATTTACATCAATTATCTTCGTTCTTCATGGCGATTATGTAATCTTTAATGTTATAGAGATTATGTATTCTAATTTTGACGGTAAACCAAATGAGATTAATATCATATTAACTCATTAAATCTATATTACATCTGAAGAAAATATATATGTAAGTATATTTTCATAAAGATTGTAATTAAAAATTCTTTTGTACAAAATGGTGAAAATATTTTAACGGGTAGGTAATACCCAAAGAATATTTAGATTTCACATTAATAAGTACACTGTATATTCTTTCAAATCTGATTCAACAGTCATTTACAATACTACTTACATCCATCGATATACGTATCCGTTCACCACAGAATAACCATTTTCATTCAATTTCATATTTGGATTTTGACCTATCAGAATCCGACAAGTGGCATAATGAAGAAAACATTGGACAAAATAAAATCTGTTAGAAACAAACAAATTAACTATGAGAAATTTTGTTAAGAATCCACGCTAACAAAATCCTAGCTAACTGTTCCTAGCTAACTGTTAATTCCTTATTGTACATTTAATTATCGCAATTTATTTTATCGCAATTTAATTCTCGCAATTTTATTTATCGTCATTTAATTTCTGTTATTTACTTTATGCATTTAATTTATCGTCATTTAATTTTCTGTTATTTATTTTACGCACTTTAAATATCGGGACACGTATACAAGGTTTTGACATATCATATCGACGCATATATATATTATTTGGAATAACCATAGATACTCTATATGCAGTAATGCGGGAGTTAGCTATACAGGGTTGAGGTTGATTCTACAATAATATATATACTTTGAGTTGTGATCGAGTCTGAGACGAATACGGGTCACGACACGTATTAATGAATTCGAATATTATATGTTAAACTATATATGAATTATTGGAATGTTAACTATGGACTATCGACTGCGGACTAATAATTTTGGACAATTAAAATGAATTAAAATATTGTTTATAACATATGAAACTAAACAATTCTTCAAGTGTGCCACTTGATCTCATCTTAAACCTCATTTGTATCTTGACGATTACAATTTGCATTCAAACATTTCATGATTCTTAAAAACACCTCAATCAAGATAATAAACCAACCGCACTTCATCTACGGAAAGAAAGATTGATGCGTATAGTTATGCATCTGAAAACTCTCGGCAACTGAGTAAAAGTTTAACACGTAGCCGCGTCAGATCCTTTGGCATTTATTAGCAAAAATAACTTTGCGATCCCTTTTCAAAGTAGCCAATTTTGTCACAGCTCCAACAAGTCAACTTCGACTTTTCATTCGAAGTAGCCTTACTATAAACCTGATATATATACGATTACCCTTTTGATACCGGAGAATTCTTTTATATTCCATCATATTACCAGCAGACGTACCAGCAACCTCGTTGCTCCTTGGCTTAAATCTCTCCAAAAAATCACTATATTTATCTATTGAAGTCTCATCATGTACTCATCCGCATCTTGTAACAAGAATTGCCATACCAATTACCGGGAATCAGCAAATCCGTATGGTGAGTCTCGCAATGCTTTCACATCAACAGTTATATGTATCCATATAACATTTATCTCTTAGAACTATGATCTTCCATTCTGAAATTCTGAAAAGCACCCAGTCTGCGAAATTAATACTCTGAATTTTGAAAAGTTGAATGAAGTAACAAAAACTGTAAACGACCTCAACAGCCAAAAATTGATGATAAAGAATTGTATGTTGGCAAAGCTCAGAAAAAGTTTGAAACTGAAAAACTGATTTAAGCAAACTATGAAGGAGTCTCTGAACAAATCACAAGGACTAAACTTGTACATTAAGAATTCTGATGATTCTGTTTCTGATGAAATCTTTAGCGAATACCTTGCTTCTGACTCCAAACTCTTGCGGACAAATTTTCTTCACCATCCTTCGATATTAGGAATTCCAAGATATCATCGTATCTTTCATTATAAATATCCTCCATAATTCTGAAGATATTTGTTTATAACTATTCTTATCTGAAATCATTAATCTCTTCGTACTATCAGTGTTACATCATATAGAAACTGTTAGTTTCTATATTCTGTAAACTTTCGAGCTTAAAATATGAATGTTATTGAAGTAATGTTGGGAACTGATGCATGAGTTAGTATAATATAATGACACTTGATCAACGTGATTATATTACATTAAGTCATGCTGAGTTTCTAATGGAACGTGATGATTCACAGATCTTAACGTCATCATGTGCCATGTTACATAACTCTTTTATTTTGATTAACTTCTGAACATATCAAGAAAATATATTCTTGATAGTTCTATTCTCAGTGATTCTGGTAATTTGACAAATCAAATGGTGCTATTACGTCCTTTCTCGTTTAGAACATTAAGTTCATTCGAAACTCCATACTTACGAATTTCGGATCATTACTCGCTTTACTAGAGGACGAGAGGAGAATAAAAAGGCAAAGAGCTCCAAAATATAAGAGAAAATATAAAGCCCAACAACAACAACGGAATTACAAACCGTGGATATTAATACGAATAACAATATAAAGACACGGTAGAATTAAGAATAGTATCACCCCAAGGTAATAGTAGAGATAAACAGATTTTTCTGGTGGAAGATTGAAAAGAAGGATGACATAAATGATAATTAGAAAAATATCAAGGATTAGAACGGGATTAAGCATTTTCAGAATCTTTTGGATGTATGAAACAAGATGGAAAGTATAGGAATGGTGAGAATAATGGAACGAAAGAGCTTAATTTATAATGGAAATATCAGACAGAGTAATCGAAGCAGATCACCGTATTTAATTAGAGAGATCTTAATTTCCTTATTCGCCGAAGAATCAGATTTTATAGATTTTCTTTAAATTCCTTGAATTCCGGAATTCAACCATGAATAGTCAAAGGTTATGATGAAACATGTCTTTGTCATTTCACTATTTAGTGATAGCTTCACTCGTACTCTCCGAGTAATCGAATTATCTTATCCGTATTATTCTATGGTAATAAAACTCTATTCACCAACTTATATTCGTCATGAAAAACAACTTTATTGTTAGCCACGATGACCACACTCAAATTTCGGGACGAAATTTCTTTAACGGGTAGGTACTGTAGTGACCCGGAAAATTTCGACTAATTTTAAACCAAACTCTCGATACGATTTAATATTTTTGACACGATAAGCAAAGTCTGTAAGGTTGAGTCTTAAAAAGTTTGAACTGTTTCATATATTCAATTGACCTTCGACTACTCTCGACGATTCACGAACAATCTAAATAGATATGTGTAATATATATGATTTCTATACATGATTATATATATGTGAACGTTGTAGTATAAATAATTTACAAATAAAATATGAACTTGTGAGTGTAATGAAATAAATATTAGACGAACCTTGTGATCACGTTTTTCTTATTTAATGACTAAAATAGTTAAATATATTTAATATAGAAATATAGAATAATTTTCCTGTGTACCTTTATCCGTCAGTAATTAACAACAGAGTACGAAATTCAGCCGCGAAAGACGACGGCTATTATATCATACGTCTATGTCTTAAAATATATTTTAATTATTATTTTAAAAAGTTAAAGGTTTAGTAAATGTTAAATTCTATTTTGTGTCACAATCTCATTCTATATTCATGTACAACATCATAATCAAATAGAAGGAACCCACTTGTTTATTCGAGAATTGATTAGATAAATGAATTTGATATCACTGTATTTGATTGATAAGCACTATTATTGTTTCACTCGGACCATTCAAATACACTAAATATATATAATACTTATTACACCAAAATTATTATTACTTGACCCGACTTTTTGAATATTAGACAAGCTTTATATTACTTTAAATCACATCTACCTCTTTTGATTCTTTAGAATACAATGTTCCTTGTTAAAACAAGAGTGTGAGACAAAACACTCTCTGTTGTTCTTCTATTTGAACCACAATACCCCACCATCTAAATATATATAATACATATGCATCATGACACATAGAGATATATATAAGATAACCAACCCCACCTTGCTCGATCTATTTTCTTTTCTTCTTTCTTCTGTTTTAATCATAGACAAACAAACACTCACATGCACACAGTTGCATTACATATAAAATATTTACATGTCCCTACCTTAACTACCATATTCGATTCTTATTATTTCAACATTTGCTCATTTGCCAAACACAACAAAAGAGGCTTTTGTTCTTTCCTAAAATTTTAGCAATATATATATATACATGCATATGCCTTTGATATTCATAAAGATTTAACCTCTTCATGCCTTATGGGACATAAGACCTAAATCAAGAACACCACTTTAGTGGGTAGTATCTCTTCGGCCAACAAACAAACACCACCCACGATCATCTATCAACACAACCATAGTGAGCCACCACCTCCTTTGATTTTCTTCAGCTCGACAAACCACCATAAACCATGTAAATACTGCTACATCTATTTCTACTTCTAATTTATCCGTTTGTGCTATTGCTGTCACAAGAGACCCACTTAACCAAAAACTGTAAGTTATTGCTCCATGATTAACCTGCATCAAGAACCAAACCAAACCAAATTAGTCCCTTTTAGTGTTACTGGTTTCTGTTTAAAGCAAAACATACTTAATTCGATGTTACCATGCATCTATATTTTTTTCCAGTTATTATTTCATATGAAAACCCAAACCACAATGAACCACCATTAAACTGTATAATTTTGTTTTCTATTCGAAGCTGGTAACTGCTGCTGCATACTTCTATTTTGTTCGAAACTCAAACCACACACCATTTTAAACAAATCCTTAATTGATTGCTGCAGTTCAACTAGGACTAAGACCAACCAACCCTATAGCCGGACCACCATTGCAACACCACCTACTACTAACATCAAACAACCACCACCACCATAACCAACACAAAATCATCATCAGTTGCAAACGAAACTAGCCCCATACGAATGAGAACTACAATATCAAATCAAATTCTACAATCAATACCGAATGTGTTCATTAATATTGAATCGAAATCCTAGTTGCTTAAAACATCTGAATCTGTGGTAACGAATTTGATTGAAGTAGAACTAACCAAACCACAAGCTATATCACTCCTGCTTTGCATATATCATGTTCTGTTCCGGTTAAATACTCACAAAAAAAAAAAAACACTCACCATCGACCACCATTCAAACTACCTACAACTGTTAATGTGTACTGGTATTACTCTTGTTCTTTCCTGCTGTAAAAACCTTATGATTACTACTTATCGGCTAAACTACCATCAAGACATATTACATTCGAATACCATCACTTAACACCTATGGACGACTGCTGTGAGATATGTTTCTATTTCTGGTTCAACACAAGACCACACTCAACACAAATCACCACCATCAAGAATCAATCGAAGGTTCCGATAATTATCTTGACTCACTAATTGAACACTATTTATCACTATATATGGTTGATCTAAGTAAAAAGTACAGAATATATATATATATATATATATATATATATATATATATATATATATATATATATATATATATATATATATATATATATATATATATATATATATATGATGAATAATTTGAGAGAATATCAATTAACTGATTACTTACCTATTGGATCAATTGATGAACTGATTCTTTAATCGATTGATGCTGATGACGATTAACGATGATGAAGAAGGCCGATGAGGATGAATCAATTGACCTGCGAGTCATCGAAAATTGCTGATGATCAATCGGTTGATGATGATGAGGATGATTTTTGATTGGTTATTCGATAATGATACATTTTCTCTGCATTTTGCTTTGGTCTTGGATACTCTCGATCTGAATTGGGGAAGACAGCAACACACACTCAGATCTGTTATTTAGGTAGAATTATAAGATAAATATAATAATAATAATAATAATTATTATTGTTATTATTATTATTATTATTATTATTATTATTATTATTATTATTATTATTATTATTATTATTATTATTATTATTATTATTATTACTATTATTACTATTATTATAAGTATTATTATTTTTAGTATCATAATTATTATTATTATCTTTATTACGTATATTTGCTAATATTATAATTATAAAATTATACAACTTTTTATTTATTATTATTAATATTATTTTATCAAACGATTTTTAGTTATATAACACTATAGTTAATACATATAACATATCTATATTAACGTTTTTTAATAAATACTCATTATTTAGTTAAAGTACATAAAATAGAAATATTTAAATTACTTATTGAGGGAACATATAATTTATTAAAATAACAAATATATCACCAAAAATATGTAAATTTAGTTGTTCGATTACATGTCTATGTGTTAATATATATACTTGACATAGGTTCGTGAATCCGAGGCCAACCTTGCATTGTTCAGTTTCGCCATATGTATTTTTACTACAAAATAGAGTAGAGTGAGTTCATTTGCTCCCTTTTACTCTTTATATTTTTGGGCTGAGAATACATGCACTGTTTTAAAGACTGTTTTACAAAATTAGGATTCAGGCTCATTTGTACCATGCAGGATTTAAATTTTTTGGTCTATCAAAATAATGAATTTTATTGTTATATGATATACTTATGAACTCACCAGCCTTTTGGTTGACACTTGAAAGCATGTTTATTCTCAGGTATGAAAGAAATCTTCCGCTGTGCATTTGCTCATATTACATGGAGTCGTTCATGGCATATAGAGGTCCGTTCATCGCAATGGTACCAGATGTTATTGTATTCGTTCAGAAAAAATTTGGACGGGGTATGACAGTCGAGAAACGTGTGAATGAAAGAATTACTGCAGCCGAGGCAGCAAAAGCAACAGCCGAAGCAGCAGCCGTAAACACAAATTCATGAAACGGATGCTCATACACAACTTTTCAAGGATGCAAACCACAGACGTTTAGTGGGACCGAGGGACCAGTCGGTCTAACCCGATGGTTTGAAAAGATGGAGTCCGTTTTCAAAATCAGTAATTGTGCGGACGGAGACAAGTCAAAGTATGCTTCGTGCACGTTGTAAGACGGCGCACTTACTTGGTGGAACAATTATGCTAAAGTAGAAGGAGTAGATACGGCATATGATATCTCTTGGGAAGAACTGAAAAAGATGTTAATCGAGGAGTACTGTCCTCGAAACGAGATCAGAAAAATGGAATCTGAGTTACGTAATCTGAAGGTTTTTGGCGCAAATTGGTGCCAAACGAGAAACGAAAGATAGAAATGTATATTAACGGTTTATCGATCAATATCAAAGGAAATGTTACATCATCCAAACTGAATACGATGCAGGAAGCCATGATAATGGCACACCAACTCATGGACCAGATCACGGAGAGTTCGATTAAGGCACCAATTACCGAAGTCAAGACAACTGAAGGAAAGAGAAAATGGGAAGACTATAAGGGCAAAAAGTACTCACCTGAAGAAGCAAGAAACTTTTAAAGGTAAACAAGATGGGGCAACTGCTAGTCCAAACTATAAGGGACCCCATCCGTTCTGCAAAAGATGTTACACGCATCATGCAGGTTATTGCCAAGTGGTCTGTGATAAGTGCAACAAGAAAGGACATGTGGCGAAAGATTGTTATGCCACCGTTTCTGAAGTAAAGATAAAATCGACCGATGTCAAGAAATGTTTTCGATGCGGGAAGCCTGGTCACTTTATAAATCAATGCCCTGATAAGGAGAAGAACAAAGAATACGCACGTGGGAGGGCATTTAATGTTAGTGCCAGTGAAGCACGTGAGGATCCTGATCTTGTCATGGGTACGTTTACCGTTAATAATCAACTAGCTTCTATTATGTTTGATACGGGTGCTGATAGAAGTTATATGTGTAAAGACTTTAGTTGTAAACTAAAATGTGCATCATTGCCTCTAGACGATAAATATACTATTGAATTAGCTAATGGTAAACTAATAAAAGCCGATAAAATTTGTCATGGTTGCGAAATAAATCTCGCTGGTGAAACCTTCAAAATCGATTTGATACCCGTAGAATTAGGAAGTTTTAACGTAATCGTTGGCATGGATTGGATGTCCAAAACAAGAGCGGAAGTTGTTTGCACTGAGAAAGCAATCCGCGTCCCTCGAAAGGATGAAACGTCATTAATGATTTATGGGGAGAAAAGCAACTCGAAGCTGAACCTTATCAGCTGTATGAAGGCCCAGAAACTTATAAGAAAAGGTTGTTATGCTATTCTGACACACGTAAAGAAGATCGATACTGAAGAAAGAAGCATTGATGACATGCCGGTTGTAAGAAAATATCCCGAAGTATTTCTAGAAGAATTACCAGGGCTACCTCCACACAGATGTGTAGAATTCCAGATTGATCTCGTACCAGGAGCCGCACCTGTAGCCCGATCCCCATATAGACTTGCACCTTCAGAAATGCAAGAATTACAAAACCAGTTGTAAGAATTATCGGACCGTGGATTTATTTCGTCCTAGCTTTTCACCTTGGGGTGCTCATATTCGGTTCGTCAAGAAGAAGGATGGATCTATGAGAATGTGCATAGATTACATAGAATTAAACAAATTAACGATCAAGAATCAGTACCCATTACCGAGGATTGATGATTTGTTTGATCAATTGCAAGGATCAAGTGTTTATTCTAAGATTGATCTACGCTCCGGATATCATCAGCTGAGAGTGAAGGAAGAAGATGTTCCTAAAACCGCGTTCAGAACCCGTTACGGTCACTATGAGTTTTTAGTCATGCCTTTTGGATTGACTAATGCTCCAGCAGTATTCATGGATCTAATGAATCGCATCTGTAGACCGTATTTAGACAAATTTGTCATTGTTTTTATCGATGACATATTGATTTACTCGAAGAACAAGGAAGAACATGAGCAACACTTAAGACTGGTACTGGAGGTACTCAAGAAAGAAGAATTGTTCACAAAATTTTCAAAATGTGATTTCTGGTTACAAGAAGTACAGTTTTTGGGCCATGTTGTCAGTAAACATGGAATTAAAGTTGACCCTGTCAAGATCGAAGCCATTAGTAAATGGGAAACACCGAAGACTCCAACACAAATCCGCCAATTCTTAGGTCTTGCTGGTTACTACCGAAGATTCATTCAAGATTTCTCTAAAATCGCCAAACCCTTAACTACATTGACTCAAAAGGGAAAGAAGTATGATTGGTCCACGGAACAGGAATCCTCATTCCAGTTATTAAAGAAGAAGTTAACGTCTGCACCCATTTTGTCATTACCAGAAGGAAATGATGATTTCATGATCTATTGTGATGCTTCACGCCAAGGTTTAGGATGTGTATTAATGCAACGCACAAAAGTTATCGCATATGCCTCACGACAACTAAAAATTCATGAAAAGAACTATACGATGCACGATTTGGAACTTGGAGCATTAGTTTTTGCACTCAAAATATGGAGACACTATCTATATGGCACCAAGTGTACAGTGTACACCGACCATAAGAGTCTTCGGCATATTTGTGATAAAAAACAACTCAATATGAGGCAACGTTGCTGGGTAGAGTTGTTAAACGATTACGATTGTGAAATCCTTTACCACCCCTGAAAGGCTAATGTTGTAGCTGATGCCCTAAGTCGAAAGAAAGAGTAAAACCTCTTAGGGTCTGAGCTTTGAACATTACAATTCGTACCGATCTCACAAAGCAAATTCAAGCAGCACAGTTAGAAGCTTTAAAAGAAGAAAATGAAAAAGGCGAAATGAGCAGAGGGTTAGAAAAACAGCTTGAAGTAAAAGCCGATGGAACCCTGTATTTTGCTGGTAGGATATGGGTACCAAAACATGGTAACCTAAGGCAACTAGTACTGGATGAAGCACACAAAACAACGTACCCAATTCACCCAGGAAACAGGAAAATGTACCACGATCTCAAGAAGTTCTATTGGTGGCCTAATATGAAGACAGAAATTGCTACTTATGTAAGCAAATGTTTGACGTGTGCAAAGGTCAAAGCTGAGCACCAAAAGCCATCAGGATTACTGCAACAACCAGAAATTCCGCAGTGGAAATAGGAAAGAATAACCATGGATTTCATTACGAAATTTCCAAGGACTGCAAGTAGTCATGATACTATTTGGGTGATAGTTGATCGTCTAACTAAATCAGCCCACTTTCTACCAATAAAGGAGACAGACAGTATGGAGAAATTAGCACGCCTATATTTGAAGGAAGTAGTTTCCAGGCATGGTGTACCCATCTCCACCATATCTGATCGCGACACCCGATTCACATCACGTTTTTGGCAGTCATTACAAAAAGCATTGGGAACTCGATTAGATATGAGCATCGCTTATCACCCACAGACAGATGGTCAAAGTGAAAGAACAATACAAATATTGGAAGACATGTGACGGGCATGCGTGATTGACTTTGGAACCAGTTGGGATCGACACTTACCATTGGCAGAATTTTCATACAATAACAGCTATCATACGAGCATCAACGCAGCGCCATTTGAAGCACTTTACGGTAGACAGTGCAGATCTCCTATTTGTTGGAGTTAAGTAGGAGAAAGACAACTTACCGGACCAGAAATTATTCACGAAACCACCGAAAAGATCATTCAAATACAACAGCGATTGAAAACGGCCATGAGTCGCCAAAAGAGTTATGCTGATGTAAGAAGAAAACTGCTAGAATTTTAAGTGGGAGACAAAGTCATGTTGAAAGTGTCACCCTGGAAAGGCGTTGTACGATTCGGTAAACAAGGAAAGCTAAGTCCTAGGTACGTAGGACCCTTTGAAATCACAGAAAGAATTGGAGCAGTTGCTTATCGATTAAAGCTACCGCAAGAACTTAGTAGTGTTCACGACATATTTCACGTGTCAAATTTAAAGAAATGTTTAGCTGAAGAGGATGTCGTAATTCCCCTTGACGAAATACGAATCAATGATAAACTCCATTTTATCGAAGAACCTGTTGAAATCATGGACCGTGAAGTCAAACAATTAAAACAAAGCAAAATACCGATAGTTAGAGTTCGTTGGAATGCTAGACGAGGACCCGAGTTTACTTGGGAATGTGAAGATCAAATGAAGCAAAAGTATCCACATTTGTTCACTGATATCGCTCATAAAACAGGTACTACTCAAAATTTCGGGACGAAATTTTCTTTAACGGGGAGGTACTGTGATGACCCAGAAAATTTCATATTAATAAATTTATTACAGGATAAATGTGTCCGACACGATAAGCGAACCTATTATGTTGAGTCTTAAAACTTTTTGAACTAGTTTACACATTCATGTACCTTTTGATTTTTTTTCGACGATTCACGAACGTCATAACCTGTGATAATTATAAAAATCACTTTGCTACAGTGAAAACGACTTTGCTATAGTAAAACACTATTTGCTACATTGAAACCGACTTTGCTACAGTAAAACACTATTTGCTACAGTGAAACCGACTTTGCTACAGTAAAATACTATTTGCTACAGTAAAATACTATTTACTACAGTAAACACTATTTGCTACAGTAACACTGTTTGCTACAGTAAACACTATTTGCTACAGTATTTTTATGTCAATGAATCAGCAAACAAAATCGGATCAGGCGGTCATGCGATCGCATGGCAAATACACTAAAAACCCATGCGATCGCATGGGCATCAGATTCCAAAAATATGCCTATAAAAAGGCAGTTTGCTTGACGAAATAAAATACACCTTCCTTCTTTTTCTTTCTGTGTTCTATATTTATAATTATAATTATAATTATAATTTTAATTTAAGTTTAATAATAATAAAGTATATACGAGGGTGTTTTTAATTCGGGTTTCAAACCATTTTAAGCTAAGGAAATATTGGGTATTGTTCGGGGTATTGTTCTTGAATCCAAGGCTAACCATACAGTCGTCTACCATCATTACGTCTACGCAATTTGCCTACAATATTGAATCTCAATATTGAACCGTGAGTTTATAGTCTCCCTTTTTAAATACTTTAAATATTTTTGGGTTGAGAATACATGCAATTTATTTTAAACGCAATAAGACACAAGTACATACTAAATTCTACACTGAGTTAAACCGAAAATCCCCTAGCTTTGGTAACTAGTAGCTGCCAGTACATAGGATATGGACTGGTGGGCGCGAATAATTGTATATGGATCCATAGGGCTTGACATCCCCGTCCGAGCTAGAGCGCTAGCCTTTTAACGGACGTATGTTATTTGAGTTTATGACACGTTGGTTTGCGTGTATTAAAACGAATAGGGTAATTATCATTATAGCGTTAAGTTTAGTTACCAGGGTGCTCTGTTACGTAGAATCTATTGATAAACTTTTGATGAAATCTTGTGGTCTATCATTATATATATTTATGACTCGAGCAATTAAACCTATAACTCACCAACATTCGTGTTGACTTTTTAGCATGTTTTATTCTCAAGTCCTTAGACTGCTTCCGCTGTGATGTGCTTGTTGCCTGCATGGAGTCTTTCATGCTTTGTATAAAGTTTATTGCATTCGAAACAAAACTACGTTGTGTAATAAATAATTGGACTGTGATGTCATCCTGTAAAATAAAGACTTATGTATTTTGGGGATTTGCTTATACCTAAGCACTCGCCCACATGCTTATAACTTTCTATGTTTAGAAAGTCACTTATTTTAATGAATGCAATATTTTATCAAAACGTATCATATAGAGGTCAAAACCTCACTTTGGAATCAATGATTAACGTGCCGCGTCAATAGCGATTTTGACGGGTCGTTACAGAAAATCACCTGAAAAGAGTCTGACATTCACGATGAACTGATGAAGATGACGATTGTACCTTTTTGTTTTCTCCTTGATAGCTGCCTGTAAGTCATTGATGAAGATGGCGGTGGATGAAGAAATGAATAGGGTGGTGGTCCTTCAGCTCTTTGAGTAGGGGAATTAAGGGAAGCAGCTCCAGAAGAAGAAGGAAGGTGTCGTTTATCTTTTAGGGCAGACTGGAATAACGGGGATTTTTATCTTTTAGTGTGTTGGTAAGATGTCATTTTGCATGTTTTATAAATGGAACGACAAAATATCGGAGGGCTTTTAGTATATTAGAGAAATCAGTGTTCGATGGAATGAAGGTGATATTTGTAATATCTCTTGGGTTTCAAGTTAATTCCTCTTTAATAAGAGATTATCAATGGTAGAAACGAAAGAAATTATAACTGTTCATTTAACTAAATTCGGTAATTATAAAGTTAATCAACACCAACACTCAATGACGCAGTTGCGAGGTATGGATATTACAAAATTAATCGTTATATATTACATCGTCATTAAAAAACTAACTTCTAACAACTTGATTATATAATTAGATTTCCTACTCTATAAAAGACTTATGAATGAATCTTGAACTTAATTACTTCTTGACCTCCTGAAGTTTTTTTAACTTGATCTTCTTTAGTACTCCCCCTCAAGTTGTAAGTCATGAGATCACTAACTCCCTATTTTGATAATAGATGATGATGCTGATATGTGGAATTATTTTAGTGAAAATATCTATCTGCCAATTGAGACATTGTATTGACATACTTGTTTCAATAAAACCATCTTTAATCTTATCCTGTACAAAATGACAGTCCACTTCTAAATGTTTGGTACGAGCATGGAACACTGGATTTGCCGCAATGTGTATAGTTCCCTGGTTATCACAGTAGAGCTCCACATGACTAAAATCATTGAGTCCAAAATCTTTCAAAAGGGTCATTAACCAGGTTAATTCACAACATGTAAGTGCCATTGCACGATAATCTGCTTCTGCAGATGAACGGGAAACCACTGTTTGTTTCTTTGACTTTAAGGAAATAGGTGAATCTCTTAGCAAAATACAATAACCAATAGTTGATCTTCTTGTCATAAAGCAACTAGCCCAATCTAATTCACACTATGCTTTCAAATGGACTGCAAATTTATTATCCAAAAGAATACCTTGTCCTGGAGCTTTTAACAAGTATATAAACAAATGCTTAACAACCTGTATATGAATTGAGGTTGGATTCTGTATAAACTGACTCAACAGCTGCACACTATAACATATCAGGCCAAGAACTACTTAAGTATATTAACTTCCCAATGTACCTTCTATAAACCTATGGATCAGCTAAAGGAGTTCCACTTTCTGCATTCAACTTAACATTTTGATCAAGAGGTAGTTCGTAAGGTTTAAGATTCTGGACACTAGCTTTCAGTATATCCATTACAAAGTTGACACAAACTAGGGTTGCGGAAGTGAAAAGAGGATGAATGAAAAGAGGACTTTGAAAATTCAATACAAAGTTGACACAAACTAGGGTTGCGAAAGTGAAAAATGAAGAAAGAACACAGAACAGATTATTTAAGCAACACACAGACGAATTATACAATTCGTATTGATTATACAAATTCAGTTACTCGATAATCACCATTGTTAAAGCTTTGATACCACAATCAGAGATTAATAATGGTAGAAGTGAACGAAATGAAGAAACCATCACTGTTTTATTCAACTGAATTATGTAATTACAAAGTTAATCGTTATATATTACTACGTCGTTAACAAACTTCTAACAATCTGTTAAATAATTACACTTCCAATCCTACAGAAGATTTATTTATAGAATGAACTCTGGACTTATTTACATCTTGACCTCCTGAAGTTTCTTTGACTTGATCTTCGTCAATACTCATAAGATTAGATATACATTTATTAAAATCATTGCTAACATAGTATTATAGTTTTTATCACATGCATATTTAACTTTAATTATTATGTAATTGAAATCGATTTGATGATTTTCCAATTCGCTCACGATACATATTCTTTGAATATAGCCATCACTATATATTCCACTATATATTCCAGTGGTTGGGACTCTGAGTTGCTTGTAAGAGATCTCAGGTTTGATTTTCCGTTTAGAACAAATGTTTAGTGGTGGATGAGTTGGAGTCATCCTACATTAGAGGATGATGTCGGATTACACGCCTTCACCTCTCGAATAGCCCGAAGAGAGAAAACATTCTACTTTTTAACTTTTTCTTACTTATTCTTTGCACATGAGATGTAAGATGAAACGCGGAGTTGCCCTCTAAAGATAATAAGCAATGCAAATTTATTAATTTTGTATATGTATACGAGTAGTTATTGAAGATATATTTTTCTTGAAAATACTTGTGGTGGAATTAAAAGAAGATTTAATTTTAAGGAAGTTTATTTAAATAATTTCGAGTATTACTTATATGCACTATAAATAAAGTATAAATTAACCCATTTTTCTCTACTTAATAAAACCACAAGACATTTTCCTCATCGAAAACTTGCTTGGTAAAACCTGAAAGCAGAATAATATGGGCAGGGCAGGCAGCCCAATGTCACTACAATAATTGGCTGGACAACCTTAATTAAGTGCAATTTTATCGTTACGTAACAGTAGAAAAATTTGTTATACAAAAACAAACTCAGTTAAAATAGTTTTCACACTTCACACACACTTAAGATCTAAATACTGTCACTCCTTTATCCTTAAACGCATTATCAATCGCATCATTAGTATTCGATGGAACCACGGTTTCCATCATTCCAACATGTCGTTCGTACAATCTTTTTCGCTGTTATATACGTATTCACGGTCCACCAAATATCAGTCGAAAGTGAAGACACGAGTCTTGTTCTTGACCCGTCTCTAGATTTTGAAAATGTACGAATCAAAAATGCCTACATTGCGTTACAAGCGTGGAAGACACTCATCGTGTCGGACCCACATGGTGTAACGAACACCTGGATTGGATCTGATGTGTGCAACTATACAGGTGTATTCTGTTACAAATCGCTCGACAATCCTCAAGAACGCACGGTCGCTGGAATAGACCTAAACCATCAAGATCTAGCTGGCAAACTCCCCGACCACCTAGGTTTAATGTATGACCTAGGTGTCTTTCACATCAATTCGAATCGTTTCTGTGGGACCCTCCCACAAAGTTTCATGAATTTCAAGATACTTTTCGAGCTTGATATAAGTAATAACAGGTTTGCGGGCGAATTTCCTGATTTTGTTTTGAAATTACCCGATCTTAAGTATCTTGACATTCGATTTAACGAATTTGAAGGTAAACTACCTGAAGATATATTTAACAAGAAATTAGATGCTATACTTATAAATAACAATAGGTTTTCATCTAACATACCTGAAAACATCGGTAACTCGCCAGCTTCTGTGATCGTGCTAGCGAATAATAAGTTTTCAGGATGTGTCCCGTCTGGTATAACAAATATGACCGAAACATTAGACGAGCTGATATTAACAAACAACGGATTCGATTCATGTATACCCGAAACAATCGGGCATTTGGAGAATTTAACTGTGTTGGATTTCAGTTATAACAGGATAAAAGGCGAGTTGCCTTCGAGTCTTAACCAAATGGAGAATTTGGAGGTTTTGAACGTTGCTCATAATATGTTATCGGGTTCGGTTCCTGAAAGCTTGTGTTCGCTTCCTAATTTGATCGAGATTAACTACAAATATAACTTCTTTTCAAATCAGAGTGAATTGTGTTTGGAAATGGCTGATTTTGATGATAGAAGAAATTGCTTTAAAGACAGACCAGAACAAAGAACAATGCAACAATGTGCAAGGTACCTATCAACCCCCCTTAATTGTAGCGCTTTCGGGTGTGGCGGGCGGCCTCCTTTGCCGCCTCCACCACCGTCATTGCCCGTTCCTCCACCGTCACCATCACCATCACCATCACCGACACCGTCAATACCGACGTCAGAGATTTCGTTCCCTCCTAATTGGCCGACAACACAAACGCCTTCGCCCAATCCCTCCGCAGAGTTTCCGCCATCAGTGCCGCCTTCGATTTGTCCGCCATGTGAACAAGCACCGATACCAAGTGACCAAACACAATCTCCACAACCGAATGCATAAAAAACGTGTCGCAATGAACTTTTGTACCTCAAACATTACCAGCCTCCTTCAGTAGTTTATAGTTGAACGCTGATTTAAGGCTGTTACAGAATTTATGCAAACAAGGTTCTAGGCAACACAAACAGGTAATTAAGCAGAGAGAATGAGCTGAAGTATCTAGTATTAAGGATCTATATTACAAACTTATTGGTAGAAACAGTGAAGTACGTTTGTCAGCATGTTATCTTTTTCATGTTTCATTGATTTAATTTATTATGTACTTGTAGCAGTAGTTAATAAGAAGGTTCAAATATGGATCGAGATAGAACTATAATGGGAATGTAAATGAATCATATTACGATTATAGACATTTCTGAAAGGTATTTAGGACAGGTAAAATCATACGCATGCAGCGACTTTCAAGTAGTGTCCTGTGAACATCATAACAGAATTGTTGATAAATAACCTAACATAAATAGTATGTGATGTTTATGATGGAAAAACTTGTGAACTTTTTAAATTTTATAAACGGAGCAGAAATAAAACTTTTAATTAAACAACCACACCATTCGATTCTGTTGGGTAATTTTGATAGTTTAGTATTATTTTAGTTAAGTAATAATTGCATTAGCATAAGTTTGGTTTTAATTATTATCTAGGGTATGTTTAGTTTAATTAAGAAGAGTCAGATTGTAGTTAGTTTGAATGGGTATTTGTGTTGACCGAGATTTAAGCACACGTTGGAGAGTGGAATGTGGTCATATGTGAATACCTATTCTAAAGGTAGAAGATTTGGCAGTTGCTATTTTGGTGTTTGTTGGTACTTAGTAGGCTATTTATAGCCATTGTTGAAATGAATAAAAGACATCAGTTTCTTTACTTTTTCCTTTTAAAGTTACAAGACAATTTCAATTTGAAAATTTCAGTCGTTTGATTCCATTATATTTTGGTTTATTGTTTTTGAATACTACACTTGGTATCAAGAGCTTAGGCTCCATCATGAAGAAAGAAATGCAGTAGAAGGCTGATCTATGTATGATCAGAAATATAGCAGGAAGAAAGTAGAAAATAGCAGTTCTAAAAGCAGTGTAAACGCAGCATAAATAGCAGCCGGTTGCAGCAGAATACGAAGTAGAAAAGAAGCAGAAAAACAGCAGTAAAGTCGGCATAAAGCAGTCAGTATTTGCAGCATAATTCAGTCGACAATAGCAGGCAGTAACAAGAAGAAGAAGAAGAAGAAGCAGAGAATAGTAGCAGTAAAGTGCGCAGCAGTAGAAAAAAATAGAAAGGCAGCAGATAGTAGCGGACAAAAAGCAAGAAGAAGAAAAAAAAATCTTTGAAAAGAAATGGCAGAAACGACAGATCTCTAACTGTGACGCCCCGTACTAAATCATCATGTACGGACCATCAATAACAGGATCATTACAAGGTTAAGTACTATATGCGATTTCAAAAGAGTTGCATTCATTAATAAAAGTGACATCATAACCAACGTCAAATGTTTTACAATCCAAAAGCATGCTTCGCAAAGTAGAAGCAATTAATATAAGTGTACGTGACCCCAATGGTCATTACATAACATAGTTTCAAAAGTAAATAAGTTTGAATGCAAGATAAGTAGTCATGCGATAACAACTCTAAGCAGCGGTTTCTACAGCACGACTAGTACACAGCGGAAGCAACCTCAAGCACCTGAGAAATACATGCTTAAAAATGTCAACACAAAGGTTGGTGAGCTATAGTTTAAGTATAACAGTAATGTAAGTAGGCCACGAGATTTCAGTGCTACAACGAGCGTTTCAAAAGTATGTAAAAGTATATGATTAACCGTGGGCACTTGGTAACTAACTTAACGTTTAAAATACCCCCTGAAAGTACACTTGGCGAGTGCGTATGTTTACGAAGTATTAAGACTGCTAGCGCGACTAGCCCGAGTGGGGATGTCAAACCCTATGGATCCATATTTAAGATTCGCGTTCACCGGTTCATAAACCAATGATTAAACGTTACCGAGCTAAAGGGAATGTTTCTGCCGTTATATAACCCACACATATATAAAGTTTAAGTACTCGTGCCTAGTATGTAAAACATAAAATCTGCATGTATTCTCAGTTCCCAAAATATGTTAAAGTAAAAAGGGAATGCTATAACTCACAATGATATGTAGTAGCGGTTAAGTTGAGTCGGGAAAGGTGTGCAAGTAACGGTCCGAAATCCTCAACCTAAGTCAAATAGTGCTAAGTCAGTATGTTGTCTAAAAAGTTTCATATGTATGTAATTAAGGTCATAAGGGTCATCATCAATCATCATCAAACAAAAGGTAACAAGTAAGGTTCGTTCATGAACGAAGTTTAAAACAAAGGCTGACTTGGATCAATTACCACGGCCTCTACAAAAACCGAACAGAGGTGAGACCAGTGGCCATGGCTCCGTATATGAGTCGTTTAAGTTTGGTAAAAATTCCAGAAGCTAACTCGTCTTCATTTGACCGTGGCAACAGTATAAGTGCGAGTAGGTCTGAAATTTCTGCACAACGTTAAAAGACCTAGTGACGATCGGAGGGCCATAAATCCTAAACCGTAACTCGGATGAAGACGAGTCTTATATGAAAAATTATCTACTCGAAAAGTTCTATCTAAAAATCAAGGTTATAACAGTCCAGGTTTACTGGTCTGTTCCAGAAACATCAGATCAGTAGGTATAGGACAGAAACAGTAAGTTTAAAGGGTTCCGGTGGTCTTGGTGCTTGATGTTCATCATGGTTCTCATCCTTGATGCATATAGCTTCAAGTGTACAACTCATGGATGTGTTTACATCATCTTAACCAAGTCTTGACCATCATAACACTAGTGCAAGTCTAAGACATGAAGCACAACTCACTTAAGAGTTGCATGTAGTTTGATGAACCAAAGTTACATCAAAGTCTTAGGTTTGACACTTACATGAACTATAAACTTGAAAATAAACTAACAACATGAAATAAAGTGCATAATATGAAGTAGTAAATTTAAATAAACAAGAAAAGGTTCATGGTTTGTTCATACTTTTATAGATTCAACCAAGGTTTGATCTTTAAGTAAAGTAAACTTTAAGTTTACTTCAAGAACTACAAGTATGAGTTACAACACATGAACTTACAACTTTTGAAACAAGTATTAAGTATAGATCATAAACTAGAGAGTTTATGTCTTGTATGTTCTTGAAGATTCAAGATAAAAGAAGAATTAAACTAAGAAGTTTGATTCTTGAAATTAGTATGTAAGTAAAGAAAGATAACAACTAGTAACTACAAGTAATCAATCATTAAACAAGAACAAGTAACAAAGATGATGATGATTTTTGTGTTCTTGGTGGCGGTTTTAGAAAGAAAGAAAAGGAAGAACAAGTTAAAGTTACTTACAAAAAGATGAGAGAAATGAGAGAAAAGTTTGGAAGTAAAATGAGAAGTATGTGTGTGTGAGTTTGAATGAGAGAAACTAGTGAATGTAAGTAATGAAAAATGGAAAGCAAAACTCCCCATATGGGAGAGAGGGCCGACGGTTTGGAGGCCAAGAGAGGGAAGGGGAAAGTCCAAAAGATCAAGCAAGTAAAAGCCTACAAAAGTTGGTTAAAAGGGTGGTTTTCATGGGGATTAAGGCATAACTAGATTCCTTATGTAAATGACTAACTAGTTACACTTTAAAACTAATACTTACATGTAGTATGGGCTAACTAAGTCCACTAGTAATGTAGGGTGGGCTTATAAGCCCAAGTTCAAGAGTCCATTAGCTTTAAACAAACCCAAGTCCAATAATTCACAAGTAATCCAATTAAAGCCCAAGTAACTAACTAATAGCCATAGTTAGTCAAAATGATTAATAAACCTTAATCATGAATGCAAATAATATCTAGAAATATTATTCGTGAAGTTTCGTGTGTCACAAAGACGTTTCGGGCACTTAAAAGTCAAGTACGGGCAATCATGGCAACATGTAAATGTAATAACATACATTCGTTTAATCACGCGTATTAATAATAATAATTATTAATAAATAAACGTTGGAAAAACCAGGGTCGTTACATTACCCACCTGTTAAAGAAAATTTCGTCCCGAAATTTAAGCTGAAGGTGATGGAGGAGCGGGGAAAAGGTGAGGATACTTTTGCATCATGCGGTCCTCTCGTTCCCAAGTAAACTCAGGTCCTCGTTTGGCATTCCATCGAACTCGGACGATTGGAATCCTATTGTGTTTCAATTCTTTAACTTCACGTTCCATGATTTCAACGGGCTCTTCCACAAAGTGGAGTTTGTCATCGATAGTAAGTTCTTCCAATGGTATGATAAGTTCAGGTGGAGCAAGACACTTCTTCAAGTTTGATACATGAAAGGTAGGATGAACTGAGCTTAATTGTGCTGGAAGATCGAGACAATAAGCAACGGGTCCAACACGCTCCAAGATTTCAAAAGGACCAATGTACCGCGGGTTCAACTTTCCGCGCTTCCCAAAACGAATCACACCCTTCCAAGGTACCTTCAACATAACACGGTCACCGATGTTGAATTCAAAGTCCTTACGTTTACGATCAGCATAGCTCTTTTGGCGATCACGGGCTACCTTGAGTCTGTTTTGTATCTGGGCAATCTTCTCTGATGTTTCATGGACTATCTCGGGTCCAGTGAGTTGCACTTCACCTAGCTTGGCCCAACAAAGAGGAGAACGGCACTTGCGACCATACAATGCTTCAAAAGGCGCGGCTTTAATACTCGAGTGATAACTGTTGTTGTACGAGAATTCGGCGAGTGGCAAATGCCTTTCCCAGGCCTTTCCAAAATCTATAACACATGCACGCAACATGTCCTCCAAGGTCTGAATCGTTCGTTCACTTTGCCCGTCAGTCTGAGGGTGATATGCAGTGCTCATGTCGAGACGAGTTCCCATGGCTTCTTGCAAAGAACGCCAAAATCTAGAAGCAAAACGGGGATCGCGATCGGAGATGATTGATATAGGTACACCGTGTCGTGATACAACCTCCTTAATGTAAAGTTGAGCAAGCCTCTCCATTGTATCGGTTTCTTTCATTGCTAAGAAATGTGCAGATTTAGTAAGGCGATCAACAATAACCCAAATGGTATCGTATCCGCCCACCGTCTTTGGCTGTAGTGACCCGAACTTTTCCATGTTTATATATATTAATTGAGATTGATATTTACATGATTAAATATTTCCAACATGTTAAGCAATCAAACTTGTTAAGACTTGATTAATTGAAATATGTTTCATATAGACAATTGACCACCCAAGTTGACCGGCGATTCACGAATGTTAAAACTTGTAAAAACGACATGACGATATATATATGGATATACATATGGTTAACATGAGATTATGATAAGTAAGTATCTCCATAAGTATATTAACAATGAGTTATATACATATAAACAAGACTACTAACTTAAGGATTTCGAAACGAGACATATATGTAACGATTATCGTTGTAACGACATTTAAATGTATATATATCATATTAAGATATATTAATATATCATAATATCGTGATAATATAATAATTTAACATCTCATTAGATATAATAAACAATGGGTTAACAACATTAATTGAGATCGTTAACTTAAAGGTTTCAAAACAACACTTACATGTAACGACTAACGATGACTTAACGACTCAGTTAAAATGTATATACATGTAGTGTATTTAGATGTATTAAAATACTTTTGGAAGACTTCAATACATATATCAAAACACTCATACTTAACGAAAATGGTTACAGTTACTTTTCCATTCTTTTCTTTCATCAAGAATTCTAGTCGTATTCTTACCCGTATTATACACAGCTTCAAAACGTACTTACTATGAGTATATACCAATAGGAACTAGCATGGGATTCCACTCTTGATTATGTCATGTATGACTAATCAATTTTAACTTCTACCATGAGCTAGTCAACTAACTAGAACTCCTTTTAACCCCACTCACCACTCACCAATTACCACTCATCATTCACTCCATTTCACTTCCAATTCTCTTTCTAATTCTCTCTCAACACACACACTATTATGAACGTATTTTTCCAGTAGTTAATCATCATCTTCATCAAAAATCACTTCAAGAATCAAGCTATAATCATCATAGGAAGAACACTTCAAGAACACTTCAAAAATCCCTTCAAGTTTACTAATTTACTTCCAAGCTATCTAATCCATTCCAAGTAATCATCTAAGATCAAGAAACCTTTGTTATATACAGTAGGTTATCTTTCTTATTCAAGGTAATATTCATATTCAAACTTTGATTCAATTTCTATAACTATAAACTATCTTAATTCGAGTAAAAATCTTACTTGAACTTGTTTTTGTGTCATGATCCTACTTCAAGAACTTTCAAGCCATCCAAGATCCTTTGAAGCTAGATCATTTCTTGTCACTTCCAGTAGGTTTACCTACTAAACTTGAGGTAGTAATGATGTTCATAACATCATTCGATTCATATATATAAAACTATCTTATTCGAAGGTTTAAACTCGTAATCACTAGAACATAGTTTAGTTAATTCTAAACTTGTTCGCAAACAAAAGTTAATCCTTCTAACTTGACTTTTAAAATTAACTACACACATGTTATATATCTATATGATATGCTAACTTAATGATTTAAAACCTGGAAACACGAAAAACACCGTAAAACCGGATTTACGCCGTCGTAGTAACACCGCGGGCTGTTTTGGGTTAGTTAATTAAAAACTATGATAAACATTGATTTAAAAGTTGTTATTCTGAGAAAATGATTTTATTATGAACATGAAACTATATCCAAAAATTATGGTTAAACTCAAAGTGGAAGTATGTTTTCTAAAATGGTCATCTAGACGTCGTTCTTTCGACTGAAATGACTACCTTTATAAAAACGACTTGTAACTTATTTTTCTTACTATAAACCTATACTTTTCTGTTTAGATTCATAAAATAGAGTTCAATATGAAACCATAGCAATTTGATTCACTCAAAACGGATTTAAAATGAAGAAGTTATGGGTAAAACAATATTGGATAATTTTTCTCATTTTAGCTACGTGAAAATTGGTAACAAATCTATTCCAACCATAACTTAATCAACTTGTATTGTATATTATGTAATCTTGAGATACCATAGACACGTATACAATGTTTCGACCTATCATGTCGACACATCTATATATATTTCGGAACAACCATAGACACTCTATATGTGAATGTTGGAGTTAGCTATACAGGGTTGAGGTTGATTCCAAAATATATATAGTTTGAGTTGTGATCAATACTGAGATACGTATACACTGGGTCGTGGATTGATTCAAGATAATATTTATCGATTTATTTCTGTACATCTAACCGTGGACAACTAGTTGTAGGTTACTAACGAGGACAGCTGACTTAATAAACTTAAAACATCAAAATATATTAAAAGTGTTGTAAATATATTTTAAACATACTTTGATATATATGTATATATTGTTATAGGTTCGTGAATCAACCAGTGGCCAAGTCTTACTTCCCGACGAAGTAAAAATCTGTGAAAGTGAGTTATAGTCCCACTTTTAAAATCTAATATTTTTGGGATGAGAATGCATACAGGTTTTATAAATGATTTACAAAATAGACACAAGTACGTGAAACTACATTCTATGGTTGAATTATCGAAATCGAATATGCCCCTTTTTATTAAGTCTGGTAATCTAAGAATTAGGGAACAGACACCCTAATTGACGCGAATCCTAAAGATGGATCTATTGGGCCTAACAAACCCCATCCAAAGTACCCGATGCTTTAGTACTTCGAAATTTATATCATATCCGAAGGGTGTCCCGGAATGATGGGGATATTCTTATATATATGCATCTTGTTAATGTCGGTTACCAGGTGTTCACCATATGAATGATTTTTATCTCTATGTATGGGATGTGTATTGAAATATGAAATCTTGTGGACTATTGTTACGATTTGATATATATAGGTTAAACCTATAGCTCACCAACATTTTTGTTGACGTTTAAAGCATGTTTATTCTCAGGTGAATACTAAGAGCTTCCGCTGTTGCATACTAAAATAAGGACAAGATTTGGAGTCCATGTTTGTATGATATTGTGTAAAAACTGCATTCAAGAAACTGATTTCGATGTAACATATTTGTATTGTAAACCATTATGTAATGGTCATGTGTATACAGGATATTTTAGATTATCATTATTTGATAATCTACGTAAAGCTTTTTAAACCTTTATTTATGAAATAAAGGTTATGGTTTGTTTTAAAAATGAATGCAGTCTTTGAAAAACATCTCATATAGTGGTCAAAACCTCGCAACGAAATCAATTAATATGGAACGTTTTTAATCAATAAGAACGGGACATTTCAGTTGGTATCCGAGCGTTGGTCTTAGAGAACCAGAATTTTGCATTAGTGTGTCTTATCGAGTTTGTTAGGATGCATTAGTGAGTCTGGACTTCGACCGTGTTTACTTGAAAAATGATTGCTTAACAAATTTTGTTGGAAACTATATATTTTTAACATGTGAATATTATGTGATATATTAATCTCTTAATGCGTTTGATATTATGTGATAGATGTCTAACTCTAGAACAAGTCCCATTGACTCACCTAATAATAATGAAGAGTCAAATGTAAATTGGAATGATTCGTGGACTGATTCACAAGTTCCCGAAGAGAAACCGGAAGAAGAGTCGGAACCGGAAGAAGAATCGGAACCGGAAGAAGAAATAGAACCGGTGGGGGAAATAATAAAACAGTTAAGTAAAAGAGAATCCTCAACCAACCGACCAAGGTTAATTATGGTCAATGGTGTTTCCGCCAAGGAAGCAAAATATTGGGAGGATTACCAATTCTCCGATGAATCGGATTCCGACGAGAAAAATTACCCCAACTGAATTTAAAAAGGCAAAAGAAAGTAATAAGGGAAAGGGCATAAAAATAGAGAAATCTAATTCCAACCCCGATGAACTTTATATGTATCGTCAACCCCCGAAGTCCTTAAGTTGTAACAATGACCCGGGAACCTCTAAACCACCAGGTTTTTCTAAACCAATGTGGACAACGACGGCTTGTATTAGGGGAACATCATATATCCCTAGAAACTTGGCAAAACGAACCAAAACCGAACAAGAAGAAACGAGCGAGTCGGAATAAGATAGTTGTATTCGTGTGGTGTAATATATGTAATATAGTGTGCTTATGCTTTATGATATATGTAAAAATTGCTTGTATTAATAAGTATTTTTTTTTTGATGAATCTAACTCTTGTCTATTTTACAGTATAAAAACACAAAATGGATAGACAACCCAATATTTTAAGAGACCTACCCGGAGACATGATTGATGAAATCTTGTCTAGAGTCGGTCAGAATTCCTCAGCACAACTATTTAAGGCGAGATCAGTTTGTAAGACATTCGAAGAATGTTCCAAGAATGCCTTGGTTTATAAAAGGCTTTCGTTCGAAAGATGGGGATATCACATTGGGAAATCCATAAGTTACGATGTGTTTACTTTGACGCATATATTGCGGGGAACCCAAATGCTATTTTACGCAACGGGTTAAGAAATTATTTTGACTCAGTATATCCGAATATAGGACTTCGTGATTTAGAAAAAGCGGCTAACATGCAACATAAAGAAGCATGTTATGCTTACGGGTTAGTAATGTTCGCTTCTCACCAAAGTGAGAACAAGAACATCGGGCTACAACTATTAAACAAAACGTTCCCACACGTGACGGAGTCAGTAATTGGGGTAAGAAATGAGGTTTTTAGGTTATTACGAGACTGTTGGTCATTACGTAACCCTCGTCCCTTTGACGACGTTACAACACGCTATCTTATCAACGGCCATAACGGTTATGTTCCACAAGACCAAGGATGGGAAGTAGTCCTAGTAAAACCAGAATGCATGACTTGTTTCTGGATGTATGAATTACGTGTCTTTATTGCCTTTACTGAACGACTTGTGTACTAGCTAGAATTATCTTCACAACTATCTTGTATCAAAGTTATTGTGTGCTATATTTCATGCTTTATGTAAAATAAGCGGTATTGTAAGTTTGTAAAATATTGTATAAAAGTTTGAACGCGAAATATTATTACAATCAGTTTTTCATATAGAATTGTAGTAGTTGAATTGTATATTAGCTACTAAGTATGAACTTAACGGGTAGGTACTACCCGAATTTAAACTTATAATACGCTAATATGAAGAAAAAGCTTTTATAAATGAGTTCATATTATGCTACGAAATACTATTAACTACTCTTAATGTTCTGTATGATTAACTTGTTCCATTTGACTATTTTGAAGGAAATGGCACCGACTACTCAACACACCGGGAATATGAATGAAGAGGAATTCTGTACTTTTCTAGCTTCAAACATAGCCGCAGTACAGGCTGCGCTACATACCAACAATAACCTTGGATCTGGCAGTACAGGAAATCGTGTAGGATGCACCTACAAAGAATTCACTGCCTGCAAACCTTTGGAATTTGATGGAACCGAAGGACCGATCAGATTGAAACGGTGGACCGAGAAGGTCGAATCGGTGTTTGCCATAAGTAAGTGTACTGAAGAGGACAAAGTGAAGTACGCTACGCATACCTTCACAGGTTCTGCGTTAACATGGTGGAATACCTATCTAGAGCAAGTGGGACAAGATGATGCGTACGCACTAACGTGGTCAGCATTCAAGCACTTGATGAACGAGAAGTACCGTCCCAGAACCGAGGTCAATAAGCTCAAGACAGAACTTAGAGGGTTACGAACCCAAGGATTTGATATTACCACGTACGAAAGACGGTTCACAGAATTGTGCCTATTGTGTCCGGGAGCATTCGAAGATGAGGAAGAGAAGATCGACGCGTTTGTGAAAGGATTACCGAAAAGAATCCAAGAAGATATAAGTTCACATGAGCCCGCCTCCATACAACAGGCATGTAGAATGGCTCACAAACTAGTGAACCAGATTGAAGAAAGAATTAAAGAACAGACTGCTGAAGAGGCCAATGTGAAGCAAGTCAAAAGAAAGTGGGAGGAAAATGGTGATAAGAATCACCAATACAACAACAACAGCAGTTACAATAATAATTGCAACAATTATCCCAACAATCGCAACATCAATCGCAACTACAACAAACGGCCCAACAACAACAACAACAACAACAGCAACTACAACAATCATCCCAACAACAATAATAACCGCAACAACAACAACAATCAGAAGCAGCTATGCCAAAGGTGTGAAAAGTATCACTCGGGGTTCTGCACCAAATTTTGCAACAAGTGTAAAATAAATGGTCATAGCGCGGCCAAGTGTGAGGTCTACGGACCAGGGGTTAATAGAACGAAAGGAACAAATGGTGTCGGAACGAGTAATGGTGGAGCAAGTAGTGTCGGAGCAAGTTATGCCAATGTAGTTTGTTATAAATGTGGAAAACCGGGCCACATTATTAGAAATTGCCCGAACCAGGAGAACACGAATGGACAAGGCCGCGGAAGAGTTTTCAATATTAATGCGGCAGAGGCACAGGAAGACCCGGAGCTTGTTACGGGTACGTTTCTTATTGAAAATAAATCTGCTTACGTTTTATTTGATTCGGGTGTGGATAGAAGCTATATGAGTAGAGATTTTTGTGCTAAATTAAGTTGTCCATTGACGCCTTTGGATAGTAAATTTTACTCGAATTAGCAAATGGTAAATTAATTTCAGCAGATAATATATGTCGGAATCGAGAAATTAAACTGGTTAGCGAAACATTTAAGATTGATTTGATACCAGTAGAGTTAGGGAGTTTTGATGTGATAATCGGTATGGACTGGTTGAAAGAAGTGAAAGCAGAGATCGTTTGTTACAAACATGCAATTCGCATTATACGAGAAAAAGGAAAACCCTTAATGGTGTACGGAAAAAAGGGCAACACGAAGCTACATATTATTAGTAATTTGAAGGCACAAAAACTAATAAGAAAAGGTTGCTATGCTGTTCTAGCACACGTCGAGAAAGTACAAACTGAAGAAAAGAGCATCAATGATGTTCCCATTGCAAAAGAATTTTCCGATGTATTTCCGAAAGAATTACCGGGATTACCCCCACAGCGATCCTTTGAATTTCAAATAGATCTTGTACCAGAAGCTGCACCAATAGCTCGTGCTCCTTACAGACTCGTACCCAGTGAGATGAAAGAACTGCAAAGCCAATTACAAGAACTTTTAGAGCGTAGTTTCATTCGACCAAGCACATCACCGTGGGGAGCTCCTGTTTTGTTTGTCAAGAAGAAAGATGGTACATTCAGGTTGTGTATCGACTACCGAGAGTTGAACAAACTTACCATCAAGAACCGTTACCGACTACTGAGAATCGATGACTTATTTGATTAACTACAAGGCTCGTCTGTTTATTCAAAGATTGACTTACGTTCTGGGTATCATCAAATGCGGGTGAAAGAAGATGATATTCCAAAGACTGCTTTCAGAACACGTTACGATCATTACGAGTTTATGGTCATGCCGTTTGGTTTAACTAATGCACCAGCTGTGTTCATGGACCTTATGAACCGAGTGTGTGGACCATACCTTGACAAGTTTGTCATTGTTTTCATTGATGACATACTTATTTACTCAAAGAATGACCAAGAACACGGTGAACATTTGAGAAAGGTGTTAGAAGTATTGAGGAAGGAAGAATTGTACGCTAAGTTTTCAAAGTGTGCATTTTGGTTGGAAGAAGTTCAATTCCTCGGTCACATAGTGAACAAAGAAGGTATTAAGGTGGATCCGGCAAAGATAGAAACTGTTGAAAAGTGGGAAATCCCGAAAACTCCGAAACACATACGCTAGTTTTTAGGACTAGCTGGTTACTACAGAAGGTTCATCCAAGACTTTTCCAGAATAGCAAAACCCTTGACTGCATTAACGCATAAAGGGAATAAATTTGAATGGAATGATGAACAAGAGAAAGCGTTTCAGTTATTGAAGAAAAAGCTAACTACGGCACCTATATTGTCATTGCCTGAAGGGAATGATGATTTTGTGATTTATTGTGACGCATCAAAGCAAGGTCTCGGTTGTGTATTAATGCAACGAACGAAGGTGATTGCTTATGCGTCTAGACAATTGAAGATTCACGAACAAAATTATACGACGCATGATTTGGAATTAGGCACGGTTGTTTTTGCATTAAAGACTTGGAGGCACTACTTATATGGGGTCAAAAGTATTATATATACCGACCACAAAAGTCTTCAACACATATTTAATCAGAAACAACTGAATATGAGGCAGCGTAGGTGGATTGAATTATTGAATGATTACGACTTTGAGATTCATTACCACCCGGGAAAGGCAAATGTGGTAGCCGATGCCTTGAGCAGGAAGGACAGAGAACCCATTCGAGTAAAATCTATGAATATAATGATTCATAATAACCTTACTACTCAAATAAAGGAGGCGCAACAAGGAGTTTTAAAAGAGGGAAATTTAAAGGATGAAATACCCAAAGGATCGGAGAAACATCTTAATATTCGGGAAGACGGAACCCGGTATAGGGCTGAAAGGATTTGGGTACCAAAATTTGGAGATATGAGAGAAATGGTACTTAGAGAAGCTCATAAAACCAGATACTCAATACATCCTGGAACGGGGAAGATGTACAAGGATCTCAGGAAATATTTTTGGTGGCCGGGTATGAAAGCCGATGTTGCTAAATACGTAGGAGAATGTTTGACGTGTTCTAAGGTCAAAGCTGAGCATCAGAAACCATCAGGTCTACTTCAACAACCCGAAATCCCGAAATGGAAATGGGAAAACATTACCATGGATTTCATCATTAAATTGCCAAGGACTGCAAGTGGTTTTGATACTATTTGGGTAATAGTTGATCGTCTCACCAAATCAGCACACTTCCTGCCAATAAGAGAAGATGACAAGATGGAGAAGTTAGCACGACTGTATTTGAAGGAAGTCGTCTCCAGACATGGAATACCAATCTCTATTATCTCTGATAGGGATGGCAGATTTATTTCAAGATTCTGGCAGACATTACAGCAAGCATTAGGAACTCGTCTAGACATGAGTACTGCCTATCATCCACAAACTGATGGGCAGAGCGAAAGGACGATACAAACGCTTGAAGACGTGCTACGAGCATGTGTTATTGATTTCGGAAATAGTTGGGATCGTCATCTACCATTAGCAGAATTTTCCTACAACAACAGCTACCATTCAAGCATTGAGATGGCGCCATTTGAAGCACTTTATGGTAGAAAGTGCAGGTCTCCGATTTGTTGGAGTGAAGTGGGGGATAGACAGATTACGGGTCCAGAGATTATACAAGAAACTACCGAGAAGATCATCCAAATTCAACAACGGTTGAAAACCGCCCAAAGTCGACAAAAGAGCTACGCTGACATTAAAAGAAAAGATATAGAATTTGAAATTGGAGAGATGGTCATGCTTAAAGTTGCACCTTGGAAAGGCGTTGTTCGATTTGGTAAACGAGGGAAATTAAATCCAAGGTATATTGGACCATTCAAGATTATTGATCGTGTCGGACCAGTAGCTTACCGACTTGAGTTACCTCAACAACTCGCGGCTGTACATAACACTTTCCACGTCTCGAATTTGAAGAAATGTTTTGCTAAAGAAGATCTCACTATTCCGTTAGATGAAATCCAAATCAACGAAAAACTCCAATTCATCGAAGAACCCGTCGAAATAATGGATCGTGAGGTTAAAAGACTTAAGCAAAACAAGATACCAATTGTTAAGGTTTGATGGAATGCTCGTAGAGGACCCGAGTTCACCTGGGAGCGTGAAGATCAGATGAAGAAGAAATACCCGCATCTATTTCCAGAAGATTCGTCAACACCTTCAACAGCTTAAAATTTCGGGACGAAATTTATTTAACGGGTAGGTACTGTAGTGACCCGAACATTTCCATGTTTATATATATTAATTGAGATTGATATTTACATGATTAAATGTTTCCAACATGTTAAGCAATCAAACTTGTTAAGACTTGATTAATTGAAATATGTTTCATATAGACAATTGACCACCCAAGTTGACCGGCGATTCACGAACGTTAAAACTTGTAAAAACGACATGACGATATATATATGGATATACATATGGTTAACATGAGATTATGATAAGTAAGTATCTCCATAAGTATATTAACAATGAGTTATATACATATAAACAAGACTACTAACTTAAGGATTTCGAAACGAGACATATATGTAACGATTATCGTTGTAACGACATTTAAATGTATATATATCATATTAAGATATATTAATATATCATAATATCATGATAATATAATAATTTAACATCTCATTAGATATAATAAATAATGGGTTAACAACATTAATTGAGATCGTTAACTTAAAGGTTTCAAAACAACACTTACATGTAACGACTAACGATGACTTAACGACTCAGTTAAAATGTATATACATGTAGTGTATTTAGATGTATTAAAATACTTTTGGAAGACTTCAAGACATATATCAAAACACTCATACTTAACGAAAATGGTTACAGTTACTTTTCCATTCTTTTCTTTCATCAAGAATTCTAGTCGTATTCTTACCCGTATTATACACAGCTTCAAAACGTACTTACTATGAGTATATACCAATAGGAACTAGCATGGGATTCTACTCTTGATTATGTCATGTATGACTAATCAATTTTAACTTCTACCATGAGCTAGTCAACTAACTAGAACTCCTTTTAACCCCACTCACCACTCACCAATTACCACTCATCATTCACTCCATTTCACTTCCAATTCTCTTTCTAATTCTCTCTCAACACACACATACTATTATGAACATATTTTTCCAGTATTTAATCATCATCTTCATCAAAAATCACTTCAAGAATCAAGCTATAATCATCATAGGAAGAACACTTCAAGAACACTTCAAAAATCCCTTCAAGTTTACTAATTTACTTCCAAGCTTTCTAATCCATTCCAAGTAATCATCTAAGATCAAGAAACCTTTGTTATATACAGTAGGTTATCTTTCTTATTCAAGGTAATATTCATATTCAAACTTTGATTCAATTTCTATAACTATAAACTATCTTAATTCGAGTAAAAATCTTACTTGAACTTGTTTTTGTGTCATGATCCTACTTCAAGAACTTTCAAGCCATCCAAGATCCTTTGAAGCTAGATCATTTCTTGTCACTTCCAGTAGGTTTACCTACTAAACTTGAGGTAGTAATGATGTTCATAACATCATTCGATTCATATATATAAAACTATCTTATTCGAAGGTTTAAACTCGTAATCACTAGAACATAGTTTAGTTAATTCTAAACTTGTTCGCAAACAAAAGTTAATCCTTCTAACTTGACTTTTAAAATTAAATACACACATGTTCTATATCTATATGATATGCTAACTTGATGATTTAAAACCTGGAAATATGAAAAACACCGTAAAACCGGATTTACGCCGTCATAGTAACACCGCGGGCTGTTTTGGGTTAGTTAATTAAAAACTATGATAAACTTTGATTTAAAAGTTTTTATTCTGAGAAAATGATTTTTATTATGAACATGAAACTATATCCAAAAATTATGGTTAAACTCAAAGTGGAAGTATGTTTTCTAAAATGGTCATCTAGACGTCGTTCTTTCGACTGAAATGACTACCTTTACAAAAATGACTTGTAACTTATTTTTCTGACTATAAACCTATACTTTTCTGTTTAGATTCATAAAATAGAGTTCAATATGAAACCATAGCAATTTGATTCACTCAAAACGGATTTAAAATGAAGAAGTTATGGGTAAAACAAGATTGGATAATTTTTCTCATTTTAGCTACGTGAAAATTGGTAACAAATCTATTCCAACCATAACTTAATCAACTTGTATTGTATATTATGTAATCTTGAGATACCATAGACACGTATACAATGTTTCGACCTATCATGTCGACACATCTATATATATTTCGGAACAACCATAGACACTCTATATGTGAATGTTGGAGTTAGCTATACAGGGTTGAGGTTGATTCCAAAATATATATAGTTTGAGTTGTGATCAATACTGAGATACGTATACACTGGGTCGTGGATTGATTCAAGATAATATTTATCGATTTATTTCTGTACATCTAACTGTGGACAACTAGTTGTAGGTTACTAACGAGGACAGCTGACTTAATAAACTTAAAACATCAAAATATATTAAAAGTGTTGTAAATATATTTTAAACATACTTTGATATATATGTATATATTGTTATAGGTTCGTGAATCAACCAGTGGCCAAGTCTTACTTCCCAACGAAGTAAAAATCTGTGAAAGTGAGTTGTAGTCACACTTTTAAAATATAATATTTTTGGGATGAGAATACATGCAGGTTTTATAAATGATTTACAAAATAGACACAAGTACGTGAAACTACATTCTATGGTTGAATTATCGAAATCGAATATGCCCCTTTTTATTAAGTCTGGTAATCTAAGAATTAGGGAACAGACACCATAATTGACGCGAATCCTAAAGATAGATCTATTGGGCCTAACAAACCCCATCCAAAGTACCGGATGCTTTAGTACTTCGAAATTTATATCATATCCGAAGGGTGTCCCGGAATGATGGGGATATTCTTATATATATGCATCTTGTTAATGTCGGTTACCAGGTGTTCACCATATGAATGATTTTTATCTCTATGTATGGGATGTGTATTGAAATATGAAATCTTGTGGTCTATTGTTACGATTTGATATATATATAGGTTAAACCTATAACTCACCAACATTTTTGTTGACGTTTAAAGCATGTTTATTCTTAGGTGAATACTAAGAGCTTCCGCTGTTGCATACTAAAATAAGGACAAGATTTGGAGTCCATGTTTGTATGATATTGTGTAAAAACTGCATTCAAGAAACTGATTTCGATGTAACATATTTGTATTGTAAACCATTATGTAATGGTCGTGTGTATACAGGATATTTTAGATTATCATTATTTGATAATCTACGTAAAGCTTTTTAAACCTTTATTTATGAAATAAAGGATATGGTTTGTTTTAAAAATGAATGCAGTCTTTGAAAAACGTCTCATATAGAGGTCAAAACCTCGCAACGAAATCAATTAATATGGAACGTTTTTAATCAATAAGAACGGGACATTTCATTGGCAGCTTGGTGATAAAGTCCATAGTTATCATCTCCCACTTCCATTGTGGGATTTCTGGCTGTTGAAGTAGTCCAGAAGGTCTTTGATGCTCGGCCTTAACTTTTGAGCAAGTCAAACACTTACTAACATAAGTCGCAACGTCTTTCTTAAGATTCGGCCACCAATACTGTTCTTTAATATCATGATACATCTTGCCCGCTCCGGGATGAATCGAATATCTAGACTTGTGAGCTTCATCCAAAATGAGGCCCCGTAGGTCTCCATAACGTGGTACCCAAATTCTTCCGGCATAACATCGGAGTCCGGATTCCCTAACCTCGAATTTAGAGACGAGAATGTTCAGATATTCATATCGCAAGTTCTTCTCTATGAGAGCCTCTTCTTGGGCTACTCGGATTTGACTGTGGAGATTGGAATGAATCGTGATGTTCAGGGCTCGAACACGAAGAGGTGTCGATCTCTCCTTTCGGCTTAATGCGTCAGCTACAACGTTGGCTTTACCCGGATGATAGCGAAGTTCACACTTGTAATCATTCAGCGTCTCAATCCATCTTCGTTGTCTCATTTTCAGAATATATGCTGGAGACTCTTATGATCGGTGAAGATGGTACATTTAGTTTCATACAGATAGTGCCTCCATAATTTGAGCGCAAAGACAACGGCTCCAAGTTCAAGATCATGCGTAGTGTAGTTTTGTTCGTGGATCTTAAGTTGACGAGAAGCATAGGCGATGACCTTCGTGCGTTGCATCAGTACGCAACCATAACCACTTTTCGAGGCGTCGCAGTAAACAACAAAGTCGTCACTGCCTTCAGGAAGTGATAGGATAGGCGCGGTGGTTAACTTCTGTTTCAAGATTTGAAATGCCTTCTCTTGCTCGTCTCCCCAAACAAATTTCTTTCCCTTGTGAGTGAGTGCGGTTAACGGACGTAAAATCAGAGAGAAACTTTCGATAAACTTTCGGTAGTAACCGGCAAGACCCAAAAATTGGCGAATGTGAGTCGGAGTAGTGGGAGTCTCCCACTTGCTGATAGCTTCAATCTTGGCGGGATCAACTTTGATGCCCTGGTCACTCACAACATGACCCAAAAACTGTACTTCCTTCAACCAGAATTCACACTTGGAAAACTTTGCGTAGAGTTGCTCACGTCTTAAGAGTTCAAGTACTAATCGGAGATGATGCTCGTGTTCTTCTTCACTCTTCGAGTAGATGAGGATATCATCAATGAAGACAATAACAAACTTATCCAAGTACGGCTTGCAGACACGGTTCATAAGGTCCATAAATACAGCAGGTGCATTGGTCAGACCGAATGGCATTACAAGAAACTCATAATGACCATAGCGGGTTCTAAATGCAGTTTTCATCACGTCACTTTCTTTCACCCTCAACTGGTGATAGCCGGATCGTAAATCAATTTTCGAGTAGACACATGATCCTTGCAGTTGGTCGAAAAGATCGTCAATTCGTGGTAGTGGATACCGATTCTTGATTGTTAACTTGTTGAGCTCACCGTAGTCGATACACATACGGAAGGATCCATCCTTCTTCTTTACAAACAACACAGGCGCGCCCCATGGTGGAGAACTCGGTTGAATAAACCCTCGATCAAGTAACTCTTGTAGTTGAATTTGTAATTCTTGCATCTCGGAAGGTGCAAGTCTATAGGGTGCGCGAGCTACAGGTGCAGCTCCTGGCACTAAGTCGATCTGAAATTCTACGGCTCGTTGTGGCAGTAATCCAGGCAGTTCTTCCGGGAAGACATCGGAAAACTCATTCACGATTCGAACATCGTTCACATTCTTCACCTCGGTTTCGACGGTTTTCACATGCGCTAGGACAGCAAGGCGTCCTTTCTTCATTATCTTTTGCGCTTTTAAGCAACTAATGAGGTTTAGTTGCGAGGTACATCTTTCTCCATAAATGATTAGTGGCGCACCGTCTCCTTGGGGTATACGAAGAGCTTTGTCTCCATAAATAATCTCAGCTCTTATCTTAGTCAACCAATCCATGCCAACAATAACATCAAAACTTCCCAACTTAATGGGAATCAGGTCTATCTCATAATCTACACCGGCTATGTTGATAATAGCCCCTCGGCCAATTTGGTCCACTTTTTCAAGCTTACCGTTGGCTACCTCGACAAGCATACCTTCTTCTAAAGGAACTAACGACCAATCTAACTTATCGCAAAAATGTCTACATACATAGCTTCTATCGGCACCAGTATCAAAAAGGACGGAAGCTAAAAGATTGTTGATTTTGAATATACCTGTCACCAAGTCGGGGTTGTCGCGTGCGTCCCTTGCATTAACATTAAAAGCTCTAGCACGCGGTGGTCCGCCATCCTTTCGTTTGTTCGGGCACTCGTTTCTGAAATGGCCCGTCTGCCCGCATTCGTAACACTTTTTCGGCCCGTTGGTGTTCGGCCTCCCTGTCATCGTAGTAGTCTTGCAGTCTCTACCGATGTGCCTGCTCTTCTTGCACTTCTCACAAACAGCATTACAATACCCGGTGTGGTTCTTGTAGCACCTCTTGCATTGTGGTAGCGTGCCCTTGTAGTTCGGGTTGGAGTTGTTGTTGTTGGGGTTGGGGTTGTTGTTGTTTTGCCTGAACCCTTCATGTCGCTTCGCCGGGTTTTGATCATAGTTTCTACCCCTGTTGTTGTTATTGTTGTGGTTGTTGTCCCATTTCCTCTTCTCGCTACTACCAGCTTCAAACTTAGCCTTCTCTGGCTCGTCAAGGATGATTTGATTCAGGAGAGTATGCGCCATGCGCATTGCTTCGGGGACATTCGGTGGCTTTGATGAGGTGACATTTCCCTTGATGGACTTAGGAAGTCCCGAGAAGTATTTCTCCATGCGCTTAAATTCGGGGTTGACCATGGTCGGACACATAAGAGCCAACTCCAAAAACCTACGATTGTAACTGTTAAGGTCGTTCCCTACGGCCTTCAATTGCATAAATTCGATTTCCATCTTTTGAATTTCGGTCCTCGGACAGTATTCCTCAATCATAGCACATTTAAACTCCTCCCAAGGCGTAGCATACGCCTCATCAATTCCTTGCGCTTGGGCCATGGTATTCCACCATGTAAGCGCGCCATCAGACAGCGTGCAAGATGCAAATTTCGTTTTGTTAGCTTCCGAACAATTGCTAACTCTGAATACCGATTCCAATTTTTCGAACCATCTTGTGAGACCAACTGGTCCATCAGTGCCACTGAAATTATGCGGTTTACAACTCTGGAATTCCTTATAGGTACACCCGTCTCGGACGGGTTGAATGACAGGAGGTGGTACAATTTGAGGGTTCCTTTCTACTAGAGCAGCAGCAACACGTTCGTTAATCATCTCTTCTATTTGTGCAGTAGTAGGTCTTGCTGTTCCATTGGCCATGTTGTTCTATACAAACATTTTGACTCAAGTCAAAATCCAGCATTCAATACATAATAATATAGTTTATAACAACCAACATGAAAACAGCACAACACATGTTGATTAAGTAACGCAAGTTGATACAAGTACCACGAATCACCATACAGTAATATAAATAGAACACTTGTGCAAAAAAAAGTAAACAACGCAAATTTCCATTAATAATAATAAGTTTCATACATCGCATAAGTTCGTACAATACATATGAAATACATGAAACTATAACTAGATTACATCATGAAATCTAAATACAAAGTCCTACGGTGAAGGCGGGTGAACTACTCCTCGAGCCAACTGCTCCTCGAGCTCGGTGACTCGAGCTCGGAGAGTCTCAACCTCCCTCATCAGTTCCTCGTTAGAGGGAGCTGGTGGGGCAGGCGGTGCAGGCGGTGCAGGTGGGGCGGGTGGTGCAGGTGGTGCCGATGGTGCGGGTGGTGCTGAAGTAGATGGTCCAGCTCCGGATGTAGACGGTACGTCCCTAGATGGGAATGGTCCGTATCTAAATCTAGGCGGTACGGTTCCAGGAATAGTCAATACGTAACGAGGAACCTTACGTATCTGTGGGTCGGTAGGGTACGGCACAAGCCGCTTACGGGCAGTAACCCTCCGACGCCGACCAAAAGCGTTAGTGAAAGCACGACCTCCATTCACCCCTGGAATAACGGTGCCATCAGGGCGGTACCGCTTCTTCGGCGGGGTGAAGGGTGCCTGAATAGGTACGTCAGCGGGATCCTCGTCATCGCTGGAGTCGTCTGATGATGAAGAATCGGCGGATGATGAGTCATCCGAATCGTGTGGTGGTGGCGCTGGTGGCTGAGTTGGTAGTCCGAAGCATCCAAAGGCGGCCAACATCTGTCTGTGTCTGCCTGGCGTAATCATGACTAAACGTCCGTCGGGAGTGCGTCGGCAAGGCGTGCGCATGTGGTTACGAAACGGCCCATCCCTGAACTCCGCGGGAATCTCAATCCCACCGATGCGGGGCTGTGACCTCGAGGGTCCGGGAATAGACGGAGCTGGAATCTCCGCAGGGTCAGAGGTAATCACAGGTGCACTAGTGCCAGCTCCGAAAGTAGAAGCGCCGGGATCACTAGTAGGTGTCGGGACCGGTGTATCGGCAGCAGTAGCAGCAGGTGTAGCAGCAGGTGGGCGACGGGGTCTGAGTCATAACTGCCCAATATGCTAGCAGGTGGATCAACCGACATCTGAACAAGGAAAAATAAATCCTCCATGTCAGTAAGTCATAAAGCAAGCAAGTATTAGGCCACTATAACTACAGCAGACTAAATAATCTATAACAGTAAGTAGCATGCCAATAATAACGAATCGTACGGAAGTAGCATGCAATCGAAAGTAAGTAATAGCATGCAGTAGTGAAAACATGTAGTAGCATATGGCATATAGCAGTAAAAGTAAGCAGCAGCATGCAGTAAGTACAGCGGAAACAAGTAAACTAACAAGTTGTAGATTAGTCCTATTAGTGAATCCTACTCGGGTCGGTCTTAGACTCACTAATGCATCCTAATTCCCTACAACCAAGGCTCTGATACCAAATGTGATGCGCCGTACTAAATCATCATGTACGGACCATCAACAACAGGATCATTACAAGGTTAAGTACTATATGCGATTTCAAAAGAGTTGCATTCATTAATAAAAGTGACGTCATAACCAACGTCAAATGTTTTACAATCCAAAAGCATGCTTCGCAAAGTAGAAGCAATTAATATAAGTGTACGTGACCCCAATGGTCATTACATAACATAGTTTCAAAAGTAAATAAGTTTGAATGCAAGATAAGTAGTCATGCGATAACAACTCTAAGCAGCGGTTTCTACAGCACGACTAGTACACAGCGGAAGCAACCTCAAGCACCTGAGAAATACATGCTTAAAAATGTCAACACAAAGGTTGGTGAGCTATAGTTCAAGTATAACAGTAATGTAAGTAGGCCACGAGATTTCAGTGCTACAACGAGCGTTTCAAAAGTATGTAAAAGTATATGCTTAACCGTGGGCACTTGGTAACTAACTTAACGTTTAAAATACCCCCTGAAAGTACACTTGGAGAGTGCGTATGTTTACGAAGTATTAAACACTCGTTGACTGCTAGCGCGACTAGCCCGAGTGGGGATGTCAAACCCTATGGATCCATATCTAAGATTCGCGTTCACCGGTTCATAAACCAATGATTAAACGTTACCGAGCTAAAGGGAATGTTTCTGCCGTTATATAACCCACACATATATAAAGTTTAAGTACTCGTGCCTAGTATGTAAAACATAAAATCTGCATGTATTCTCAGTTCCCAAAATATGTTAAAATAAAAAGGGAATGCTATAACTCACAATGATATGTAGTAGCGGTTAAGTTGAGTCGGGAAAGGTGTGCAAGTAAACGGTCCGAAATCCTCAACCTAAGTCAAATAGTGCTAAGTCAGTATGTTGTCTAAAAAGGTTCATATGTATGTAATTAAGGTCATAAGGGTCATCATCAATCATCATCAAACAAAAGGTAACAAGTAAGGTTCGTTCATGAACGAAGTTTAAAACAAAGGCTGAGTTGGATCAGTTACCACGGCCTCTACACAAACCGAACAGAGGTGAGACCAGTGGCTATGGATCCGTATATGAGTCGTTTAAGTGTGGTAAAAATTCCAGAAGCTAACTCGTCTTCGTTTGACCGTGGCAACAGTATAAGTGCGAGTAGGTCTGAAATTTCTGCACAACGTTAAAAGACCTAGTGACGATCGGAGGGCCATAAATCCTAAACCGTAACTCGGATGAAGACGAGTCTTATATGAAAAATTATCTACTCGAAAAGTTCTATCTAAAAATCAAGGTTATAACAGCCCAGGTCTACTGTTCTGTTCCAGAAACATCAGATCAGTAGGTATAGGACAGAAACAGTAAGTTTAAAGGGTTCCGGTGGTCTTGGTGCTTGATGTTCATCATGGTTCTCATCCTTGATGCATATAGCTTCAAGTGTACAACTCATGGATGTGTTTACATCATATTAACCAAGTCTTGACCATCATAACACTAGTGCAAGTCTAAGACATGAAGCACAACTCACTTAAGAGTTGCATGTAGTTTGATGAACCAAAGTTACATCAAAGTCTTAGGTTTGACACTTACATGAACTATAAACTTGAAAATAAACTAACAATATGAAATAAAGTGCATAATATGAAGTAGTAAACTTAAATAAACAAGAAAAGGTTCATGGTTTGTTCATACTTTTATAGATTCAACCAAGGTTTGATCTTTAAGTAAAGTAAACTTTAAGTTTACTTCAAGAACTACAAGTATGAGTTACAACACATGAACTTACAACTTTTGAAACAAGTATTAAGTATAGATCATAAACTAGAGAGTTTATGTCTTGTATGTTCTTGAAGATTCAAGATAAAAGAAGAATTAAACTAAGAAGTTTGATTCTTGAAATTAGTATGTAAGTAAAGAAAGATAACAACTAGTAACTACAAGTAATCAATCATTAAACAAGAACAAGTAACAAAGATGATGATGATTTTTGTGTTCTTGGTGGCGGTTTTAGAAAGAAAGAAAAGGAAGAACAAGTTAAAGTTACTTACAAAAAGATGAGAGAAATGAGAGAAAAGTTTGGAAGTAAAATGAGAAGTATGTGTGTGTGAGTTTGAATGAGAGAAACTAGTGAATGTAAGTAATGAAAAATGGAAAGCAAAACTCCCCATATGGGAGAGAGGGCCGACGGTTTGGAGGCCAAGAGAGGGAAGGGGAAAGTCCAAAAGATCAAGCAAGTAAAAGCCTACAAAAGTTGGTTAAAAGGGTGGTTTTCATGGGGATTAAGGCATAACTAGATTCCTTATGTAAATGACTAACTAGTTACACTTTGAAACTAATACTTACATGTAGTATGGGCTAACTAAGTCCACTAGTATTGTAGGGTGGGCTTATAAGCCCAAGTTCAAGAGTCCATTAGCTTTAAACAAGCCCAAGTCTAATAATTCACAAGTTAATCCAATTAAAGCCCAAGTAACTAACTAATAGCCATAGTTAGTCAAAATGATTAATAAACCTTAATCATGAATGCAAATAATATCTAGAAATATTATTCGTGAAGTTTCGTGTGTCACAAAGACGTTTCGGGCACTTAAAAGTCAAGTACGGGCAATCATGGCAACATGTAAATGTAATAACATACATTCGTTTAATCACGCGTATTAATAATAATAATTATTAATAAATAAACGTTGGAAAAACCAGGGTCGTTACACTAACCGTTCGTGAGCAAGGAACCGTACCAATTCAATGCCCAAAATTAACCGAGACTAACTACACCACATGGTCCATTATGATTGAAACCGTTCTAAGGGCATATGGCCATTGGGATGCTTTCACCCAAGATGAGATTGATGAGAAGAAAAATTATACTACCAAAGGTATAATTTATCAAATTCTACCCGAAGATGTTCTTTTGCAAGTATCCAAACACAAGAATGTAAAAGATGTTTGGGAATCAATCAAAACTCGGTACGTAGGAGCTGAATTGGTTCAAAAAGCAAGGCTGCAAACGTTGAGAAACGAATTCCAAATGCTAAAGATGAAAGAGAACGAATCAATTAATGATTTTTCGGGTAAGATAAATAGCATTGTTGCTAAATTCAAAAGCCTTGGTTCTACTCTTGAAGAGGAGGTGATTGTAAGAAAGTTTCTTAATTCGGTTCCAATGAAATACTTGCCAATCGTAGCTCCCATTGAACAATATTCGGACCTTACGAAAATGCCATTTGAAGAGGAGGTTGGAAGGGTGAAAGCCTATGAAGAAAGGCTTCTAGGTCATGAAGAAAAAGATGAAGAACAAAACAAACTTTTGTTGGCAAGTGAACAAAAGTATGGTGAAAGTAGTGGACGCGGAAGGTGACGTGGAAGGAGCTATGAAAGAGGTGGTAGAGGTCGAGGTGACAAGAGTGGATTTAGGTGCTATGAGTGTGGAGAGTATGGACACTTCAAAAATGAGTGCACAAAATGGAATGACAAAGAAGCCCACTTGATTCGTGAAGAAGAACCGGCGCTTCTTTGATGAAGACAAAAAATCAAAATTACGGGGTGATTGTTGGGTAATTTTGATAGTTTAGTATTATTTTAGTTAAGTAGTAATTGCATTAGCATAAGTTTGGTTTTAATTATTATCTAGGGTATGTTTAGTTTAATTAAGAAGAGTCAGATTGTAGTTAGTTTGAATGTGTATTTGTGACCGAGATTTAAGCACACGTTGGAGAGTGGAATGTGGTCATATGTGACTACCTATTCTAAAGGTAGAAGATTTGGCGGTTGCTATTTTGGTGTTTGTTGGTACTTGGTGATTGTTGAGATGAATAAAAGACATCAGTTTCTTTACTTTTTCCTTTTAAAGTTACACTACAATTTCACTTTGCAAATTTCAGTCGTTTGATTCCATTATATTTTGGTTTATTGTTTTTGAATAGTACAGGTTCTACTAGATCCAATTACACCACTAATAAATTATCAAGTAAATAATTCACAAATAGAGTTTAGATGTACCTTTATCGAGCGATGCAAGAACTGTAGAAACACTTCTCCACGTCTAAGTTGAAACATATATTCAAAGTGTGTGAATATCTATGGTTGATCAACACAGCACGTCGAGCAACACCAATCGAATGCTAGTCTTATAACCCGGAACAATAATTAATCAAAAGTCGGGCGGGGTTATTATCGTTGCATCGGCATAGTCGAAATGGGAGATGATCGCAACGAGTGGTTTAGTCCCCATCGAGTGATTTCATTCGCTGTCAAAAAAAAGTCTTTGATTAATTAATTAAATGTTCATTTATTGAAAAGATTTTTTTTTCTATTGTCAGCTACCGAAACAATGAGCCAAAATAATTTGATGTTCGAACGGTGGATAGACCAATGAAACGAGTGATATTTTTCTGCTTTTACGTAAACAAGGAAAATCACAAAAAGACTTTTTTCTAGCTTGCTACTTTTGGCCGTCCCTTTTTCTACGAGTTTTTGACTAAACTCATGTATTTACAAAACTTATTTCCCACACTCATGCATCTTGAAAAATATATACCAAATCCACATATAAATATCTCCATCTCCATCATCGTTATATGTTTATTATGATAAATATAAAATAAGACATAACATTAAACTCCAACGAACGTTTGCTTCAATGGTATCATGCCTTAGTGTAGAAAGGCCCGCAATTAGTTGCCAAGCAACCCAGGTTCAATTTCTGGGGGCGGAAAATTTTCTCTCCAATTTCCTGCGATTAGTTGCCAAGCAACCCGGGTAGGAGTTTCCTTCTAGCGTGTGTGGGTGCAAATGATGAGGGTCGTTGAAATAAATGATCCGCTGATGCAAATTCGTCGTTCCTAAAAAAAGGACATAACATTAAACAGAAATGAAACATCAAAAACGCCTTTCTGATCATCCCGCCATCGTCCCATCAATAAATTTGCTTTTCGATACTTATCTAGATCAATTACTCCCCATATATTAATATATTTATTTATCTTAAGTTAAATGTTTTTTTATCGGAACTTGCGGTCATACCCCAAAGGTTCTCCCCATGTACTTTGTGTCATGGGATAGGAAGAAATTATAGGTTTGATCATTAGGGATGCCATGATTTTCTTTAAATCAATTGAACACTAATAATGGTGGTATATATTAACCCTATAGAGAGGTTTTACCGGATACGTTCACGGACCTCTACCCATGAACACTGCCCGAATAGATGTGTTTCCGGGTACCGTCGATTGGGTTTGGGTTTCAGCCCGAACGTTTGTCATACGTGCAAATGATGAGAGTCGTTGAAATAAATGATCTACTGATGCCAAAAAATCGTCGTTAAAAAAAATGTTTTTTTATCACTTTGACAAAAAGATTTATAATTCTTTTTTCTTCAAATGATTGTGTTATTTGTTTTAGGCAACGTTGTAAATAACTCCGATTTTTCCATTAATCTCCGATTACTCATATTTAAGAATTGTTCGTTCCGTTTTTTAAAATCCGTTTAATTAACCGATCAATGTTAGTTAATGAGTGAAAATCGGATTTATCGATTAAAGTCTGTCAAAGTCAAAATTGATCAACATTTTAACATGAGGTTAAATTAAAATTTTAGAGTTTTTGGACAAAATGAACGATTTTAAACAGTTATGTTGAAATTTATGTTTATGTTTTATAGTTTTCTTCTTTATTACACATATAAGTTTGTAGTTTATTATTTATGTATAAAAAGTACATTAATTCCCAATTAATTTTGAATTGCCAGTTACTCTTTTTAAAATTTCAACCGATTAATCCCGGATTAGTCAGTTTTTTTTTTTTTTTTTGGGTAAAGGAATTAGCGAGTTTTGCAACCTTGGTATTAGGTACTAATTTGTAATCATAGCATTTTAATATGTTTAGTGCTTGGCCTTTGTGAATGTATTGTTCGTATAAATTTACTGAACTGACCTAAAAAATGAAGGGAAAAAAATTGTGTACTCCACGAGTTCGTTCGTACCTAAAGATTGTTGTCGATTAAGTCATGAAAGAAAAAGAAAATGTAAACTTAAGGATAGATTTAAATCGATTAGTAGGCCTAAGCTAATACTCCTAAAGATAAGTTTTTTTTTTTTTTGGCGAAAATATTAATATATGTATATAATAGAACAAAGAGTCGGTGGAACAACATTGAGCAGATCGTACGATCTGTTGTGGGAGAACTTGGTCACAAACGACCAAAACTCATTGACTCTCGCTCATTTCGTTCAAAACACTATGAACTACAACATTGAAATACTGAGCGAGCACTATTGAAATTACAATTGAAAGAGCTTAAAAACAACCACCAAAGCCTAAGCCTAAAACATACATACAACCCCGACCCCGTATCCAACCCCGCAACTTCACTCCTCAGAAACTGAAAAATCAAACCATTCACCGGGCAACCCAAGAACACCTAACCCGAGGCCTATTTACCGAAGTCAACAAAATCGACAACGCCGGCAACAACACCAAGCCCTCTAACAGACCCGATGACGGGAAAAATGGAATAAATGAGCCAACCTAGCAGCAGCCGAACAGAACCATATGCAGAGCCAAACCGTAAATAAACCGGACCATCTCCACCAAATTTTCAAAGTTTTATACTTTTTTTGTATTTTTATATTTAAAAAACAAAACCGCCAATACCAACAGTCAAATTTCACCGGCAACCACCTCCAACAACCGGTAGCCGCCAGCAACTACCACCAACCACCAGCAACCACTCGCAGCAACCAACAACTTCAACAGCAACAACCAAGTTGGTGGTGGTGGGGTGGACAAGGGCCTACCCCTTTAACAAGGGGATCATGGGTTCAAATCCATGCAAGCAATTAAAAACCCCATCTTGGCCACGGAGGTTCACCCGGGATGACTCCGGGCTGCCCGCAAAGCGGGTAGTCGCCCTGGGATATAGTCGACTCGCATAGCGAGGAGGAAAACCAGGCTAATCAAAAAAAAAAAAAACTTCAACAGCAACAATTAGTCGATGTCAACCGTCGGCAGCCACTAGTGGTCACCAACAACCATCAATAGCCTGGAACTCCCAGGGTCCGCTAGCAACCACCATAGGCCGCCTGCAGCCGCCAACTGTCACTGGTAGCCGCCAACAGAAACCAAACCACCAGAATCAACGGTTTATAGTAAGAAAAACAACACACATCAGCACAAGCCACACGATTCAGACCTTACCTCCAAAATACACCAAACCCTGACCGAGATGGGTGTAGAGTTCCACCGGAACTTGTCGCCTACAACCACCAAGAAGACAAAATCCGGCACTGAGATACGGTAAACAAGACACAACAGGGCAAGAAAAAACCTTCGGACGGAGCTGAAGAACCAAGGATACGACCCCATTCACATCCGGGTCCCAGATCCCGTGCACAATCACACGAAATCGCCGTCTGGTTGCCGAAAAAGTGAGCGGAGAGTAAGAACGGCCTGCATGCAACCCGAAGAAGATAAAGCTGAAGAGTTTATTCAAACAGAAAAAGAAAGATCCGGACCACCGGCGAGATGCCGGTGGCCGGAAAAAAGAGCACCAGACGATCTACAAAACAGCAGATGTGTGGATCGAGAGGAGAAAAAAGTGGGCGCCTGAGAAATTAGGTTAAGATGAGGAAGAAAGGTTGTTTTTGGAATCTGTTGATTGATTATTATTTTCAGTGCAAAAATAACTTTGAAAAAACTGATGAAGAAAAGGAGATGGGTAGGTGATGGTTGATTGTACGGAGAGCAGTGTTGTAAAAAACGGAAAAAACGGGGGTGTAGACGGGGGTGTAGACGGATTTTGGAGTGCCCCGTCCCGTTTATACATAAAACGTTTGAAAAAACGGAAATCGGCCAAAAAACGGTCAAAAGACGGTCAAACACGGTCCGAGACGGGAAAAAACGGGTTTTTCTGATTTTTTTCAAGTTTTTTTTTTTTATAAAAAAAAAATTAAACGTTGTGCTATTACTTAGGGTTTCTTTTTTTATGTTTGAAATGTTGAAGTATTTAAACATGTGTGAAATGCTTATGTTTGAAATAATGTAATGTACAATATATATATAATATATAACATTTTTATTTAAAAGTCAACGTTAATCAACATCCGTCTAGACCTCCGTCTCGACCCCGTCTCGACCCTTTTAGGACCCGACCGTCTCGACCCCGTCTCGCGTCTTTTGCAACCTTGACGGAGAGTGTAATTTAAGAGAGAGAAAGAGTTTTCCAATTCCGACAATTTATACTCCTAAAGATAAGTGGTTGTGATTTCTAATCATTAATTAATAATTAATTAACTAGTTAAATTTTATATAGTCTAAGAAACCTCTAAAATAATGATGTCATCATTTAGTTAATTACATTTTAATTTTGTAAATAATTATGTCATTAATATTTTATATATTAATTCTATTAAATCCTACTTAATTAATTAAATATTAAAAACACGATAATGCCATAAAAAACATACAAAATAAAATAAATTTTACGATTATTATGGAAAGAAAATAAAACACCTCCATGTCTGTATGTATAATAATTGAAACATTATGTACAATCTTATGGTAAAATATCTCATGACCATATGTACAATATTTAAAATATTATGTACAAACTTATGATAAAACATCCACATGACCATATTTACAAACTTTAAAATAAATTATACAATCTTCTACAGAACACCCAATGAACACATTTACAAATTTTAAAGCATATTGTACAACTTTATATAATAATTGTATTTTAATATTCTGAAAACATTTCAAAAAACATTTATTATTACTAATAATTATTATTAAAAATATAAATATTCAACTTTGACAAACTTTATTATTATTATTAATTTTTATTATAATAATTATAATTATAATTATCATATTATCAATATTCAAATATGAATTCTATTTACGAGATTAACAACGTTACATACTGAAGTTGTGATGTGGTCTAGCGGTTGGTGGCCTGCCTCCTTTAAGGAAGGCCAGGAGTTCGACCCCCGTTGGCTACATATTAACCCACAATTTCATCCCTACCATGAAATTCCACCCATGACACATTTCCCACATCGCGTTTGGGTTGGGGGGAGGGGTTTTACCGTCCATGCCCTGTATGTGATTGGTGCGGGTTTCCTCCTGAGCACGCAGTTGGGGGCGGGTATAACTGTGTAGGAGATGAACGCGTGGGTGGTTAAGTCCCTCCTGGGTGATCCTAACAGCTATTAAAAAAAAACAACGTTACATACGTATACGAAAATACATGTCTCTATATATTTGTAAAAACAACGACAAATTTCTTAGTCGAATTCATGGTTTCACGGGTCATTTAAATAAATGACTTTAACATTTACATTCACTGAACACCTAAAATATGTCATTAAATTGTTTCGTTTAAACAAATCGGTAATTCCACAGATCATTTCACTATTGGAAAAATAAAAAAGATACACGCCTTACGGATATACTTTTTAAAAGGCATGAGTTTAGTAAATAAGTTTTACAGATATATGTACAACAACAATAAAACCCAATACCACATAAGTGGTGTATGAGGGAGGTGAGATGTAGACAATCCTTCCTCTATTCACCCAGAGTGAAACACTCTCAAAAGTAGAGTAAGGATGTGTTTGTTTGCCTCTTAATGAAATGGTTCAGCGCTGAATGCTGAACCATTCAGCGTTCAGCGCGTTTATTTCTGACCTCTGAATGACATATGGTGCTGAATGATTTAGAATTCAGTGCTGAACCATTCATAGCTGAAATACTCTCTTAACCATTAAGAGCTTAAATTTTCTATAATATTATCCTCAAATCATATTCTGAACACTTAACCAACAACTATATTGAATTTTTTATTCATATTACACATTAATAAGGTAATTTACTCAGTTCATATCGTTCATTCTAAATGATTATCAAACAGCTTATTTTCATTCAGAACAAACTTTATTCAGAGGCTTTGAATCATTTAGATTCTGAACCATTCAGCGCTAAATCATTCAGTTTTATCAAACGCACCCTAAGTCATCCATCTCTCTATTCAACGGATAGAGAGATTGCTTCCGAGTGGACCTCCGGCCAATAGGTAGGAAAAAAATTTAAAAAAAATATAAATAAAATTGAGACGCCATGAAAATGGTAAAATCAAATTTTCATGGGTTTTAAATTCTGTCTGAAATTTAATCTAAGCTCTAAGAGTAAGTCAAGTCGCCAATAAATTAACGCTTGCTGTCGACTCAATAACTAGAGCCGTATTTACAAATATATGTGTTTGGTCATAAACTCCTTTTTCTACCATCTAGGGGTGTTGGACAGCCAATATGTCATATATATATATATATATATATATATATATATATATATATATATATATATATATATATATATATAGAGAGAGAGAGAGATTTGATACTGATCAAAACCTCTTTTTATTATTATTTAAATTCTTAATATCTTATACAAAATATAACTAATGACAATTTCATTCTTATTTGATTTCGGCAGACATTGGAGTTTACAAGAAAAGCCTTTTTTAAATTATTAAAATTAGTAATAATTATTATTTATTAATCTTCTATCTTATATACTAAACCTCCCCCCAAATACTAAACCTCCCCCCAAATTTGGTCGTTTCAGTTTTACCGAGTTGTCGTTTTGAGTTTGTGTTCACACTACAAATGGTCCTCCAACTTTCACACAAATTACACAACAACCCCTCATCTTTACACTTTTTTAGGGGTAAAAAACGTAAATTTATAATTTAATTAAAATAAAAAAACCTTACTTCACCCGAATTTATAACGGGCCCTATCTTCTCGTTCAGTGCGAGTTAAATTTTTTCAAGGCCACCGTTCAACTCGAAAAAATCTCACGAACCCAACGGGACTAACTATATGCAAAACGGACATCGTTAAAAAAACACTAAATAACGGACCCTATATTCACGCTCGGTGCGAGTTAAATTTTTCCGAGACCACCGTTCAACTCGAAATAATTTTACGAACACAACGCGACTAACTATACGCGAAACGGACATCGTTAAAAAAAATAAATATTTCGGGCTATATTACATACATATATATACATATACAACACGACTAACTATACGCGAAACGGACATCGTATATTCAAATTGGACCGCGCGTCGAATACAACCGCAGCAACGCGCGGTCGGATTTTTTCTAGTTAGTAATAATTCAACAAATATATTAGTGAAGAGGCCCGTGGAATCACGGATTTGTAAAAACCATTTTATAAATATATATAAAAAAAAACACTAATAGAAGAAAGTTTAAATAAAACATACAATATTATCACCAAAATTTAAATAGAAACATGATAATAAAAAATAAAAGTTTGAAACCCCTTATATAAGTTCATAAATAACAGTTCTAAGAAAAAACAACTTTATCTAAATGATCATAATTATCGTTCATAACATGTATTTTGCATCACTTTATAAACTCCATAACCTTCCATCAAAAAGACTCTGCACAATCAAAATCACCAAACTTGTATACACCATTCTCCACACCTATAATCATTGTGTCAATCAATAACCAAGACATCATGTTTTTTGCAAACCTGGTGCTAAAAAATAATATTAACGCATTAGACTTCTTACTGGTATTAAATGAATACATAGCACTTAAAGTTCTTTTTAAATAGTGTAATCATATTAAACAGATTAAAAATATCATTCCTCAGTTTGACCTGTCTAAAGTTCTTTTTAAATCAACAGAACTTGAGATTTTAAAAGTTCTTCCAAAAATCTCATTCCTCAACATATAATATACATAGCACTATAATGTAACATAAATTCAGGCAAATAAAAAATAGAAACAGCTAATGATTTTTTCATAAAAGGTGGGCATTTTTAATCTCATTAGTATAAGGCCAATAACAAAAGATTAAAGGAAAAATTAACATCGAGAAGACTTACATGGAGCATATACCTTCCCTATAAGTCCTGCATACATGTCTTTGTTTGAAGCATTGTCCACCAATTCAAGATCTTCCCAAAATAATGTTTCCTTGCCTTCACCAAACATTCTCAAACGAAATATTAAGATTAAAGTTAGATATAGCCATATATTTATCTCGTATAAAACCCATTAACGCTCAATTTTTTAGCTCATATAGAACCCATTATACATTATACATATGTTATATAACAACTCTAGTTATTATAAGCAATATGACAGCATGTACCACGTGCAAATAATGTTCTACTTGCTCATGGTTTGCAAGAATAATAGAACAATCAGTACATAAATTCATATTCATTCATATTATGTATAAAAGCAATGCTTATAAAATATTTTTCAAGAATAGTTAATATCCAAAATGAAAAAATCATTTCTTGAGACTACTTAGAATAACATCTTTGAATCATACTATCAGATGAACAAATACCATGAATAAACTTCCCTAGTTAATACAAATTGTATCAGGTTATAAGAGAACTTTAGTAATAAGCTATATGGAGTATATTAAAAGATCCAAATAAATGAATGCAAGTCCCTTTAAAAGCAGTACAAACTTGAGATCCACTATCAATATCAATCAATCAATATTCAATATTTAATATTTAATATTTAATAAAAGTGATATAATTTTAGACCCGTTACAATTAACAATCCATTAACCACAATTAAACAAATGAATATAAATTAAGAATCTAATGACTACCTCATAGATTGTTCAAGTTGCTTTTATAACTGTCAAAACTCAAGACCACACATCTTGTTCGTTTGCGCCCTATTTCAAAGCATGCCTTCAAACAAAACCGTATATTTTAATTCTACACACACACAAACTTATACAATATTTAACCAGAGATACTGTGACGACCCGGAAAATTCCGAGCAAATTTAAACTTAATCTTTGTATGATCTTGACACGATAAGCAAAGTCTATAATGTTGAGTCTCAAAATCTTGAACTGTTTATATAGAATCATTTAATCTTTGACCGTTCCCGACGATTCACGAACTATTATTATAAATAAAAATAATTATATATACAAAAATTTAATTATTATATTACTTTCATTATTAATATTGATATCAGTATTGTTAACATTATTAATTTAATATATATGGATATAAAATTAAAACAGTTAATTTGTTATAATATTACTATTATTAATATTATTGATATCATTATCAATATCATTACTATTATCATTATTTATTATTGTTATTACTAATATTATTACTAATATTGTCAGTATAATCAGTATTACAAAAATCATTAAATTATTATAAAAATCGATATTATCATAATACAATTTATTATTATTGTCATTATTTACATTAGCATTAATAATTATTATTATTATCATTAGTCTTATTATAAGTATGATAATTATTATTACAAGTATTAACAAGTATTATTACTATTTTTATTATTAATATTACTTGTATTGTTATAATTATAATATTATCAATATTATTATTAATAGTATATTTATTGTTTATTAATATTAATTATAGTTAAATTAAAAAGACCGGTTCAATCTGTTATACATCCCGATTATTAATATGAATATTATTATTATTATTATTATTATTATTATTATTATTATTATTATTATTATTATTATTATTATTATTATTATTATTATTTATTATTATTAATATAATAATTATTATTACTAATTTATTCATAAATTATTAGTATTAATTAAATAAACTATAGAAAAAGCAAAAATTCATACGAAGTGGTTTCATATACCTATAAACTATTTGTGAATTTTTTTTCTTGTCTTCAAAATTGGACACCAATCGAATTCAATCTACAGAATCAATCAATTTTCGTTAGCAATCACACTCAACTTTATATTTTTTTTATTTTTTTTCTTTCTGCATAATACCAGTTCTTGTTGATCTTCCTCTACTATAAATCAGTCAATTAACTCACGATTTTAGGGAGAGTCATTCTGTTTTTCATCATCATTCTCAATTAAAACCATTACACCTCTTTGTCTGATTTAAAATCAAAAGATGATATTAAAATTAAAGCCGACATCTATGTTTCTTATTAATTTTCCAAAAACCTCGAAATTGAATTCCATTTTAAATTCTAAAAATGCAGTTAGGATTGGAAGCCTTATTTCAAACTATCTGCAAACTTGCAAGGATCAATTTTTCAAAACGAAACCGAATTCACGAGTCAAAGTTTTGGTTTCTAAAAGTCAAACTTCCTTCAAAAATAAAATTGAAGGTTTTTGAGGTAATTTCAGTTACAACTGATAATTTTAGAAGTTTCTATGAATGATTTATGATCGATTTCATGTTGTAATTACAAGCTAAAAGTGTCCAAATTTTAAAATCAAAGTTTGAGTTTATATATATTTTTGTTTCGTGTTCTTCGGTTACAGACCAAAATACCAGTTTTAATTATTTTGTTGATCCCAAACCACAGATAATCAGATATATATTTTTTTCTATTGAAATGCTTAAAACAAAATAATTAATCCAATCGTAGGATTTCTGGTACTTCTAGTCGATGTATAGTTTAGAGAAGAAGAGGGAAACATAATACAATGGTTTACATATATTTCGAGGAAGATAAAAATCAGAATATGGGCAACAGCCCAGCTGGTTAGGAGGTATTCGGGTTTTCGAGTGGTCGAGCCCTGCAGTGGGCTATTTTTTCAGAATTCGTTTTTTTTAGAAGGTAGTTCCATTTTTAATAATTATTATTGTTATTATTATTATTATTATTGTTATTATTATTGTTATTAATGTATTTGTTTTTATTAGTATTATTATAAGGTATTAGTATTATTATTATCATTATTAGTATTATTAGAATCATTATTAATATATGTATTATCATTAATATCATTATCATTTTTATTATTAGTATTATCGTTATTAATAAAGTTATTATTAGTAGGATTAGTATTAGTAACTCATTAATATCAAAGTTATCATTTTTAACAAATAAATATTTGGAACATAAAACCTACTTACTACATATACTACAATTATATTAATAATCTATATAACTAAATATATAAGACATATTAACATTTCTTATATAAATACTTACATACAACAAATTTGACATTTTTAATATAATACTAAATATATAAATGGATATATCAATATAACTAAATGTGTAAATTTTAATCATTTTAAATATATAAAATAAATATATATAACCTATACTTTAATATATAATATAAGTATATATTTTAAATGGAATTTAATATAAATTATATAAACTACAAACACATAATTAATATATAATTAATAAAGGAAACTATGTAAATTTTCATTATATATTTTAATATATATACAATTAATATAGGTTCGTGAATCCGAGGCTAACCCTGCATTGTTCATTATTGTCATATGTATTTTTACTACAAAATACAGTATGGTGAGTTCATTTGCTCCCTTTTACTCTTTACATTTTTAGGACTGAGAATACATGCGCTACTTTTACAACTGCTTTATTAAATACTTTTGAAATACATTTTGAACTGCGAATACATGAAATGCTTTTATAAATGTTTGACGAGATAGACACAAGCTAAACATTCCTCGAATGAATTATGTGGACGTGATAATTGCCACCATTGAATTATGTGGACGTGATAATTGCTTGGTAACCTAAGAATTAGGGAACATCACTAATTTTGAGAATTAGTGCACGCCTAATTGACGCGAATCCTAAAGGTAGCTACCTGGTTTAACACCCCCACCCAGAATGTTCACTAGACGGAAGGGCTAGTGGGTGTGGTGTTTAGTACTTCGAAGTTTATATGATTATTATACAGACGAGATGTTCTGTTTTGGGGATATTATTATGCGCATTATATGTTAAGGTCAGTTACCAAGCCAAGCTATGAAAGCAATGAAAAGTGAACGTTATGTATCGAGAGAATGATTTTATACACAGGTTATGTGTATGATATTTTGTACACGAGATATGTGTACGGTTACTAAGATTTATGAAAATGGTTTTGTACACGAGAAATGTGTACTGTATTTAAAAGATATCGCATGTACATTACAGGTGGGTATAGGATTCGGGCCCATTTATACCATGAAATATTTAAATCTTGTGGTCTATCAAAATGATAAATTTTTAATGTTTATGATAAACTTATGAACTCACCAACCTTTTGGTTGACACTTTAAGCATGTTTATTCTCAGGTATGAAAGAAATCTTCCGCTGTGCATTTGCTCATTTTAAAGATATTACTTGGAGTCATTCATGACATATTTCAAAAGAAGTTGCATTCGAGTCGTTGAGTTCATCAAGATCATTATTAAGTCAATTATAGTTGGATATATTATGAAATGGTATGCATGCCGTCAACTTTCGATTTAAATGAAAGTTTGTCTTTTAAAAATGAATGCAATGTTTGTAAAATGTATCATATAGAGGTCAAATACCTCGCGATGAAACTATTGTGAATCGTTTATAATGTATATGAACGGGTCCTTTCAGTTGGTATCAGAGCGGTGGTCTTAGCGAACCAGTTCTTGCATTAGTGTATCTAACTGGTAGTTGTTTAGATGCATTAGTGAGTCTGGACTTCGACCGTGTCTGCATGTCAAAAGTTTTGCTTATCATTTTGTGTCAAAAATTACCAGCTTATCATTCTTAGGGAATCACTTGCTTATCATTCTTAGTCTAGACACGTCTTACTGCCTCTATTGCATAGACTGTGTATAGATAAATTCATATCTTAATGAATCTGTTATTGTTATCTTTGCCTGACAGCTTCCGTAGATTCCTCCGTAACTTATGAGATTTTAGTATTATATATGCATATGTAAATTATGTATTGCAGAGTACTAATCTACATCCTATAATCTATTTCTTATCGAAAATCCTTCATTTGATCGTATGAGATGAATCCCTCCACCAGTTCGAATTCCTCGAATTCCTAAAGCTATTCCGATATGGAGTTTCACCTAAGCTCCGAAAGTAGTGCCGCCAGAATGAATCAACCAATCATCCATCCCCAATTCATCTGATGAGTTCGTAGTTAACTTAATCAATGGAGACGCGAAGAAGGCGATCCTTTCCATCAACTAAATTCACCTCTTGGCGATGAACCTGAAGCACTTACCAGCGAACCTATCCGAAACACCATTTTCACCCTCATTTCCAGAGTATCTCGTCACGATTATATACTATCTTAGATTCTAGATCTTATTCATTCGCTCGTCTAAACTAACAATCATCTCGAAGTAATAGCAGAAGTCAATGAACTTCGTGCTGGAATAATCAATTTGGAGAATATGATGCAAAATTTACCAGCTTCAACAACATCATCGGCACCAACAGTACCATCAATAAATGGCACCAGTACCATCAACAATGTAGTGACCCGAACTTTTCCATGTTTATATATATTAATTGAGATTGATATTTACATGATTAAATGTTTCCAACATGTTAAGCAATCAAACTTGTTAAGACTTGATTAATTGAAATATGTTTCATATAGACAATTGACCACCCAAGTTGACCGGTGATTCACGAATGTTAAAACTTGTAAAAACTATATGATGACATATATATGGATATATATATATATATATATATATATATATATAGTTAACATGATACTATGATAAGTAAACATATCATTAAGTATATTAACAATGAACTACATATGTAAAAACAAGACTACTAACTTAATGATTTTTAAACGAGACATATATGTAACGATTATCGTTGTAAAGACATTTAATGTATATATATCATATTAAGAGATATTCATACATGATAATATCATGATAATATAATAATTTAAAATCTCATTTGATATTATAAACATTGGGTTAACAACATTTAACAAGATCGTTAACCTAAAGGTTTCAAAACAACACTTACATGTAACGACTAACGATGACTTAACGACTCAGTTAAAATGTATATACATGTAGTGTTTTAATATGTATTTATATACTTTTGAAAGACTTCAATACACTTATCAAAATACTTCTACTTAACAAAAATGCTTACAATTACATCCTCGTTCAGTTTCATCAACAATTCTACTCGTATGCACCCGTATTCGTACTCGTACAATACACAGTTTTTAGATGTATGTACTATTGGTATATACACTCCAATGATCAGCTCTTAGCAGCCCATGTGAGTCACCTAATATATGTGGGAACCATCATTTGGCAACTAGCATGAAATATCTCATAAAATTACAAAAATATGAGTAATCATTCATGACTTATTTACATGAAAACAAAATTACATATCCTTTATATCTAATCCATACACCAACGACCAAAAACACCTACAAACACTTTCATTCTTCAATTTTATTCATCTAATTGATCTCTCTCAGGTTCTATCTTCAAGTTCTAAGTGTTCTTCATAAATTCTACAAGTTCTAGTTACATAAAATCAAGAGTACTTTCAAGTTTGCTAGCTCACTTCCAATCTTGTAAGGTGATCATCCAACCTCAAGAAATCTTTTTTTTTTCTTACAGTAGGTTATCATTCTAATACCAGGTAATAATCATATTCAAACTTTGGTTCAATTTCTATAACTATAACAATCTTATTTCAAGTGATGATCTTACTTGAACTTGTTTTCGTGTCATGATTCTGCTTCAAGAACTTCGAGCCATCCAAGGATCCGTTGAAGCTAGATACATTTTTCACTTTTCCAGTAGGTTTATCCAAGGAACTTAAGGTAGTAATTATGTTCATAACATCATTCGATTCATACATATAAAGCTATCTTATTCGAAGGTTTAAACTTGTAATCACTAGAACATAGTTTAGTTAATTCTAAACTTGTTCGCAAACAAAAGTTAATCCTACTAACTTGACTTTTAAAATCAACTAAACACATGTTCTATATCTATATGATATGCTAAATTAATGATTTAAAACCTGGAAACACGAAAAACACCGTAAAACCGGATTTACGCCGTCGTAGTAACACCGCGGGCTGTTTTGGGTTAGTTAATTAAAAACTATGATAAACTTTGATTTAAAAGTTGTTATTCTGAGAAAATTATTTTTATTATGAACATGAAACTATATCCAAAAATTATGGTTAAACTCAAAGTGGAAGTATGTTTTCTAAAATGGTCATCTAGACGTCGTTCTTTCGACTGAAATGACTACCTTTACAAAAACGACTTGTAACTTATTTTTCCAACTATAAACCTATACTTTTTTTGTTTATATTCATAAAATAGAGTTCAATATGAAACCATAGCAATTTGATTCACTCAAAACGGATTTAAAATGAAGAAGTTATGAGTAAAACAAGATTGGATAATTTTTCTCATTTTAGCTACGTGAAAATTGATAACAAATCTATTCCAACCATAACTTAATCAACTTGTATTGTATATTATGTAATCTTGAGATACCATAGACACGTATACAATGTTTCGACCTATCATGTCGACACATCTATATATATTTCGGAACAACCATAGACACTCTATATGTGAATGTTGGAGTTAGCTATACAGGGTTGAGGTTGATTCCAGAATATATATAGTTTGAGTTGTGATCAATATTGAGATACGTATACACTGGGTCGTGGATTGATTCAAGATAATATTTATCGATTTATTTCTGTACATCTAACTGTGGACAACTAGTTGTAGGTTACTAACGAGGACAGCTGACTTAATAAACTTAAAACATCAAAATATATTAAAAGTGTTGTAAATATATTTTGAACATACTTTGATATATATGTATATATTGTTATAGGTTCGTGAATCAACCAGTGGCCAAGTCTTACTTCCCGACGAAGTAAAAATCAGTGAAAGTGAGTTATAGTCCCACTTTTAAAATCTAATATTTTTGGGATGAGAATACATGCAGGTTTTATAAATGATTTACAAAATAGACACAAGTACGTGAAACTACATTCTATGGTTGAATTATCGAAATCGAATATGCCCCTTTTTATTAAGTCTGGTAATCTAAGAATTAGGGAACAGACACCCTAATTGACGCGAATCCTAAAGATAGATCTATTGGGCCTAACAAACCCCATCCAAAGTACCGGATGCTTTAGTACTTCGAAATTTATATCATATCCGAAGGATGTCCCGGAATGATGGGGATATTCTTATATATGCATCTTGTTAATGTCGGTTACCAGGTGTTCACCATATGAATGATTTTTATCTCATATGTATGGGATGTGTATTGAAATATGAAATCTTGTGGTCTATTATTATGATTTGATATATATAGGTTAAACCTATAACTCACCCACATTTTTGTTGACGTTTTAAGCATGTTTATTCTTAGGTGATTATTAAGAGCTTCCGCTGTCGCATACTTAAATAAGGACGAGATTTGGAGTCCATGCTTGTATGATATTGTGTAAAAACTGCATTCAAGAAACTTATTTTGTTGTAACATATTTGTATTGTAAACCATTATGTAATGGTCGTGTGTAAATAGGATATTTTAGATTATCATTATTTGATAATCTACGTAAAGCTTTTTAAAACCTTTATCTATGAAATAAAGGTTATGGTTTGTTTTAAAAATAAATGCAGTCTTTGAAAAACGTCTCATATAGAGGTCAAAACCTCGCAACGAAATCAATTAATATGGAACGTTTTTAATCAATAAGAACGGGACATTTCAGTTGGTATCCGAGCGTTGGTCTTAGAGAACCAGAATTTTGCATTAGTGTGTCTTATCGAGTTTGTTAGGATGCATTAGTGAGTCTGGACTTCGACCGTGTTTACTTGAAAAATGATTGCTTAACAAATTTTGTTGGAAACTATATATTTTTAACATGTGAATATTATGTGATATATTAATCTCTTAACGCGTTTGATATTATGTGATAGATGTCTACCTCTAGAACAAGTCCCATTGATTCACCTAATAATAATGAAGAGTCAAATGTAAATTGGAATGATTCGTGGACTGATTCACAAGTTCCCGAAGAGGAACCGGAAGAAGAGTCAGAACCGGAAGAAGAATCGGAACCGGAAGAAGAATCGAAACCGGATGAAGAAATAGAACCGGTGGGGGAAATAATAAAACGGTTAAGTAAAAGAAAATCCTCAACCAACCGACCAAGGTTAATTATGGTCAATGGTGTTTCCGCCAAGGAAGCAAAATATTGGGAGGATTACCAATTCTCCGATGAATCGGATTCCGACGAGAATTCCGATGATGTTATAGAAATTACCCCAACTGAATTTAAAAAGGCAAAAGAGAACAATAAGGGAAAGGGCATAAAAATAGAGAAATTTGATTCCAAACCCGATGAACTTTATATGTATCGTCTACACCCGTATTTCTTAAGTTGTGACAATGACCCGGGAACCTCTAAACCACCAGGTTTTTCTAAACCAATGTGGAAAACGACGGCTCGTATTAGGGGAGCATCATATATCCCTAGAAACTTGGCAAAACGAACCAAAACCGAAGAAGAAGAAACAAGCGAGTCGGAATAAGATAGTTGTATTCGTGTGGTGTAATATATGTAATATAGTGTGCTTACGCTTTATGATATATGTAAAAATTGCTTGTATTAATAAGTAGTTTTTTTATGAATCTAACTCTTGTCTATTTTACAGTATAAAAACACAAAATGGATAGACAACCCAATATTTTAAGAGACCTACCCGGAGACATGATTGATGAAATCTTGTCTAGAGTCGGTCAGAATTCTTCGGCACAACTATTTAAGGCGAGATCAGTTTGTAAGACATTCGAAGAACGTTCCCAGAATGCCTTGGTTTATAAAAGGATTTCGTTCGAAAGATGGGGGATATCACATTGGGAAATCCATAAGTTACGATGTGTTTACTTTGACGCATATATTGCGGGGAACCCAAATGCTATTTTACGCAATGGGTTAAGAAATTATTTTGACTCAATATATCCGAATATTGGACTTCGTGATTTAGAAAAAGCGGCTAACATGCAACATAAAGAAGCATGTTATGCTTACGGATTAGTAATGTTCGCTTCTCACCAAAGTGAGAACAAGAACATCGGGCTACAACTATTAAACAAAACGTTTCCACAAGTGACGGAGTCGGTAATTGGGGTAAGAAATGAGGTTTTTATATTGTTACGGGACTGTTGGACATTACGTAACCCTCGTCCCTTTGACGACGTTACAACACGCTGTCTTATCAACGGCCATAACGGTTATGTTCCACAAGACCAAGGATGGGAAGTAATCCTAGTAAAACCAGAATGCATGACTTGTTTCTGGACGTATGAATTACGTGTCTTTATTGCCTTTGCTGAACAACTTGTGTACTAGCTAGAATTATCTTCAAAACCATCTTGTATCAAATTTATTGTGTGCTATATTTCATGCTATATGTAAAATAAGCGGTATTGTAAGTTTGTAAAATATTGTGTAAAAGTTTGAACGCGAAATATTATTATAATCAGTTTTTCATATAGAATTGTAGTAGTTGAATTGTATATTAGCTACTAAGTATGAACTTAACAGGTAGGTACTACCCGAATTTAAACTTATAAAACGCTAATATGAAGAAAAAGCTTTTATAAATGAGTTCATATTATGCTACGAAATACTATTAACTACTCTTAATATTCTGTATGATTAACTTGTTCCATTTGACTATTTTGAAGGAAATGGCACCGACTACTCGACACACCGTGAATATGAATGAAGAGGAATTCCGTACTTTTCTAGCTTCAAACATAGCCACAGTACAGGCTGTGCTACATACCAACAATAACCTTGGATCTAGCAGTACAGGAAATCGTGTAGGATGCACCTACAAAGAATTCGCTGCCTGCAAACCTTTGGAATTTGATGGAACCGAAGGACCGATCGGATTGAAACGGTGGACCGAGAAGGTCGAATCGGTGTTTGCCATAAGTAAGTGTACTGAAGAGGACAAAGTGAAGTACGCTACGCATACCTTCACAGGTTCTGCGTTAACATGGTGGAATACCTATCTAGAGCAAGTGGGACAAGACGATGCGTACGCACTACCGTGGTCAGCATTCAAGCACTTGATGAACGAGAAGTACCATCCCAGAACCGAGGTCAATAAGCTCAAGACAGAACTTAGAGGGTTACGAACCCAAGGATTTGATATTACCACGTACGAAAGACGATTCACAGAATTGTGCCTATTGTGTCCGGGAGCATTCGAAGATGAGGAAGAGAAGATCGACGCGTTTGTGAAAGGATTACCGGAAAGAATCCAAGAAGATATAAGTTCACACGAGCCCGTCTCCATACAACAGGCATGTAGAATGGCTAACAAACTAGTGAACCAGATTGAAGAAAGAATTAAAGAACAGACTGCTGAAGAGGCCAATGTGAAGCAAGTCAAAAGAAAGTGGGAGGAAAACGGTGATAAGAATCACCAATACAACAACAACAGCAATTACAACAATAATCGCAACAATTATCTCAACAATCGCAACATCAATCGCAACTACAACAAACGGCCCAACAATAACAACAACAACAACAACAACAACAACAACAACAACAACAACAACAACAACAACAGCAACTACAACAATCATCTCAACAACAATAATAACTGCAACAACAACAACAATCAGAAGCAGCTATGCCAAAGGTGTGAAAAGTATCACTCGGGGTTCTGCACCAAATTTTGCAACAAGTGTAAAAGAAATGGTCATAGCGCGGCGAAGTGTGAGGTCTACGGACCAGGGGTTAATAGAACGAAAGGAACAAATGGTGTCGGAACGAGTAATGGCGGAGCAAGTAGTGTTGGAGCAAGTTATGCCAATGTAGTTTGTTATAAATGTGAAAAACCGGGCCACATTATTAGAAATTGCCCGAACCAGGAGAACACGAATGGACAAGGCCGCGGAAGAGTTTTCAATATTAATGCGACAGAGGCACAGGAAGACCCGGAGCTTGTTACGGGTACGTTTCTTATTGACAATAAATCTGCTTACGTTTTATTTGATTCGGGTGCGGATAGAAGCTATATGAGTAGAGATTTTTGTGCTAAATTAAGTTGTCCATTGACGCCGTTGGATAGTAAATTTTTACTCGAATTAGCAAATGGTAAATTAATTTCAGCAGATAATATATGTCGGAATCGAGAAATTAAACTGGTTAGCGAAACATTTAAGATTGATTTGATACCAGTAGAGTTAGGGAGTTTTGATGTGATAATCGGTATGGACTGGTTAAAAGAAGTGAAAGCAGAGATCGTTTGTTACAAAAATGCAATTCGCACTATACGAGAAAAAGGAAAACCCTTAATGGTGTACGGAGAAAAGGGCAACACGAAGCTACATCTTATTAGTAATTTGAAGGCACAAAAACTAATAAGAAAAGGTTGCTATGCTGTTCTAGCACACGTCGAGAAAGTACAAACTGAAGAAAAGAGCATCAATGATGTTCCCATTGCAAAAGAATTTCCCGATGTATTTCCGAAAGAATTACCGGGATTACCCCCACATCGATCCGTTGAATTTCAAATAGATCTTGTACCAGGAGCTGCACCAATAGCTCGTGCTCCTTACAGACTCACACCCAGCGAGATGAAAGAACTGCAAAGCCAATTACAAGAACTTTTAGAGCGTGGTTTCATTCGACCAAGCACATCACCGTGGGGAGCTCCTGTTTTGTTTGTCAAGAAGAAAGATGGTACATTCAGGTTGTGTATCGACTACCGAGAGTTGAACAAACTTACCATCAAGAACCGCTACCCACTACCGAGAATTGATGACTTATTTGATCAACTACAAGGCTCGTCTGTTTATTCAAAGATTGACTTACGTTCCGGGTATCATCAAATGCGGGTGAAAGAAGATGATATTCCAAAGACTGCTTTCAGAACACATTACGGTCATTACGAGTTTATGTTCATGCCGTTTGGTTTAACTAATGCACCAGCTGTGTTCATGGACCTTATGAACCGAGTGTGTGGACCATACCTTGACAAGTTTGTCATTGTTTTCATTGATGACATACTTATTTACTCAAAGAATGCCCAAGAACACGGTGAACATTTGAGAAAGGTGTTAGAAGTATTGAGGAAGGAAGAATTGTACGCTAAATTTTCAAAGTGTGCATTTTGGTTGGAAGAAGTTCAATTCCTCGGTCACATAGTGAACAAAAAAGGTATTAAGGTGGATCCGGCAAAGATAGAAACTGTTGAAAAGTGGGAAACCCCGAAAACTCCGAAACACATACGCCAGTTTTTAGGACTAGCAGGTTACTACAGAAGGTTCATCCAAGATTTTTCCAGAATAGCAAAACCCTTGACTGCATTAACGCATAAAGGGAAGAAATTTGAATGGAATGATGAACAAGAGAAAGCGTTTCAGTTATTGAAGAAAAAGCTAACTACGGTACCTATATTGTCATTGCCTGAAGGGAATGATGATTTTGTGATTTATTGTGATGCATCAAAGCAAGTTCTCGGTTGTGTATTAATGCAACGAACGAAGGTGATTGCTTATGCGTCTAGACAATTGAAGATTCACGAACAAAATTATACGATGCATGATTTGGAATTAGGCGCGGTTGTTTTTGCATTAAAGACTTGGAGGCACTACTTATATGGGGTCAAAAGTATTATATATACCGACCACAAAAGTCTTCAACACATATTTAATCAGAAACAACTGAATATGAGGCAGTGTAGGTGGATTGAATTATTGAATGATTACGACTTTGAGATTCGTTACCACCCGGGGAAGGCAAATATGGTAGCCGACGCCTTGAGCAGAAAGGACAGAGAACCCATTCGAGTAAAATCTATGAATATAATGATTCACACTAACCTTACTACTCAAATAAAGGAGGCGCAACAAGGAGTTTTAAAAGAGGGAAATTTAAAGGATGAAATACCCAAAGGATCGGAGAAGCATCTTAATATTCGGGAAGATGGAACCCGGTATAGGGCTGAAAGAATTTGGGTACCAAAATTTGGAGATATGAGAGAAATGGTACTTAGAGAAGCTCATAAAACCAAATACTCAATACATCCTGGAACGGGGAAGATGTACAAGGATCTCAAGAAACATTTTTGGTGGCCAGGTATGAAAGCCGATGTTACTAAATACGTAAGGGAATGTTTAACGTGTTCTAAGGTCAAAGCGGAGCATCAGAAACCATCAGGTCTACTTCAACAACCCAAAATCCCGGAATGGAAATGGGAAAACATTACCATGGATTTCATCACTAAATTGCCAAGGACTGCAAGTGGTTTTGATACTATTTGGGTAATAGTTGATAGTCTCACTAAATCAGCACACTTCCTGCCAATAAGAGAAGATGACAAGATGGAGAAGTTAGCACGACTGTATTTGAAGGAAGTCGTCTCCAGACATGGAATACCAATCTCTATTATCTCTGATAGGGATGGCAGATTTATTTCAAGATTCTGGCAGACATTACAGCAAGCATTAGGAACTCTTCTAGACATGAGTACTGCCTATCATCCACAAACTGATGGGCAGAGCGAAAGGACGATACAAACGCTTGAAGACATGCTACGAGCATGTGTTATTGATTTCGGAAACAGTTGGGATCGATATCTACCGTTAGCAGAATTTTCCTACAACAACAGCTACCATTCAAGCATTGAGATGGCGCCGTTTGAAGCACTTTATGGTAGAAAGTGCAGGTCTCCGATTTGTTGGAGTGAAGTGGGGGATAGACAGATTACGGGTCCGGAGATTATACAAGAAACTACCAAGAAGATCATCCAAATTCAACAACGGTTGAAAACCGCCCAAAGTCGACAAAAGAGCTACGCTGACATTAAAAGAAAAGATATAGAATTTGAAATTAGAGAGATGGTCATGCTTAAAGTTGCACCTTGGAAAGGCGTTGTTCGATTTGGTAAACGAGGGAAATTAAATCCAAGGTATATTGGACCATTCAAGATTATTGATCGTGTCGGACCAGTAGCTTACCGACTTGAGTTACCTCAACAACTCACGGCTGTACATAACACTTTCCACGTCTCGAATTTGAAGAAATGTTTTGCTAAAGAAGATCTCACTATTCCGTTAGATGAAATCCAAATCAACGAAAAACTCCAATTCATCGAAGAACCCGTTGAAATAATGGATCGTGAGGTTAAAAGACTTAAGCAAAACAAGATACTAATTGTTAAGGTTCGATGGAATGCTCGTAGAGGACCCGAGTTCACCTGGGAGCGTGAAGATCAGATGAAGAAGAAATACCCGCATTTATTTCCAGAAGATACGTCAACACCTCCAACTGCTTAAAATTTCGTGATGAAATTTATTTAACGGGTAGGTACTGTAGTGACACGAACTTTTACATGTTTATATATATTAATTGAGATTGATATTTACATGATTAAATGTTTCCAACATGTTAAGCAATCAAACTTGTTAAGACTTGATTAATTGAAATATGTTTCATATAGACAATTGACCACCCAAGTTGACCGGTGATTCACGAACGTTAAAACTTGTAAAAACTATATGATGACATATATATGGATATATATATATATATATATATAGTTAACATGATACTATGATAAGTAAACATATCATTAAGTATATTAACAATGAACTACATATGTAAAAACAAGACTACTAACTTAATGATTTTTAAACGAGACATATATGTAACGATTATCGTTGTAAAGACATTTAATGTATATGTATCATATTAAGAGATATTAATACATGATAATATCATGATAATATAATAATTTAAAATCTCATTTGATATTATAAACATTGGGTTAACAACATTTAACAAGATCGTTAACCTAAAGGTTTCAAAACAACACTTACATGTAACGACTAACGATGACTTAACGACTCAATTAAAATGTATATACATGTAGTGTTTTAATATGTATTTATATACTTTTTAAAGACTTCAATACACTTATCAAAATACTTCTACTTAACAAAAATGCTTACATTTACATCCTCGTTCAGTTTCATCAACAATTCTACTCGTATGCACCCGTATTCGTACTCGTACAATACACAGCTTTTAGATGTATGTACTATTGGTATATACACTCCAATGATCAGCTCTTAGCAGCCCATGTGAGTCACCTAATGCATGTGGGAACCATCATTTGGAAACTAGCATGAAATATCTCATAAAATTACAAAAATATGAGTAATCATTCATGACTTATTTACATGAAAACAAAATTACATATCCTTTATATCTAATCCATACACCAACGACCAAAAACACCTACAAACACTTTCATTCTTCAATTTTCTTCATCTAATTGATCTCTCTCAAGTTCTATCTTCAAGTTCTAAGTGTTCTTCATAAATTCTACAAGTTCTAGGTACATAAAATCAAGAGTACTTTCAAGTTTGCTAGCTCACTTCCAATCTTGTAAGGTGATCATCCAACCTCAAGAAATCTTTTTTTTTCTTATAGTAGGTTAACATTCTAATACAAGGTAATAATCATATTCAAACTTTGGTTCAATTTCTATAACTATAACAATCTTATTTCAAGTGATGATCTTACTTGAACTTGTTTTCGTGTCATGATTCTGCTTCAAGAACTTCGAGCCATCCAAGGATCCGTTGAAGCTAGATCCATTTTTCTCTTTTCCAGTAGGTTTATCCAAGGAACTTAAGATAGTAATTATGTTCATAACATCATTCGATTCATACATATAAAGCTATCTTATTTGAAGGTTTAAACTTGTAATCACTAGAACATAGTTTAGTTAATTCTAAACTTGTTCGCAAACAAAAGTTAATCCTTCTAACTTGACTTTTAAAATCAACTAAACACATGTTATATATCTATATGATATGCTAACTTAATGATTTAAAACCTGGAAACACGAAAAACACCGTAAAACCGGATTTACGCCGTCGTAGTAACACCGCGGGCTGTTTTGGGTTAGTTAATTAAAAACTATGATAAACTTTGATTTAAAAGTTGTTATTCTGAGAAAATTATTTTTATTATGAACATGAAACTATATCCAAAAATTATGGTTAAACTCAAAGTGGAAGTATGTTTTCTAAAATGGTCATCTAGACGTCGTTCTTTCGACTGAAATGACTACCTTTACAAAAACGACTTGTAACTTATTTTTCCAACTATAAACCTATACTTTTTCTATTTAGATTCATAAAATAGAGTTCAATATGAAACCATAGCAATTTTATTCACTCAAAACGGATTTAAAATGAAGAAGTTATGGGTAAAACAAGATTGGATAATTTTTCTCATTTTAGCTACGTGAAAATTGGTAACAAATCTATTCCAACCATAACTTAATCAACTTGTATTGTATATTATGTAATCTTGAGATACCATAGACACGTATACAATGTTTCGACCTATCATGTCGACACATCTATATATATTTCGGAACAACCATAGACACTCTATATGTGAATGTTGGAGTTAGCTATACAGGGTTGAGGTTGATTCCAAAATATATATAGTTTGAGTTGTGATCAATACTGAGATACGTATACACTGGGTCGTGGATTGATTCAAGATAATATTTATCGATTTATTTCTGTACATCTAACTGTGGACAACTAGTTGTAGGTTACTAACGAGGACAGCTGACTTAATAAACTTAAAACATCAAAATATATTAAAAGTGTTGTAAATATATTTTGAACATACTTTGATATATATGTATATATTGTTATAGGTTCGTGAATCAACCAGTGGCCAAGTCTTACTTCCCGACGAAGTAAAAATCTGTAAAAGTGAGTTATAGTCCCACTTTTAAAATCTAATATTTTTGGGATGAGAATACATGCAGGTTTTATAAATGATTTACAAAATAGACACAAGTACGTGAAACTACATTCTATGGTTGAATTATCGAAATCGAATATGCCCCTTTTTATTAAGTCTGGTAATCTAAGAATTAGAGAACAGACACCCTAATTGACGCGAATCCTAAAGATAGATCTATTGGGCCTAACAAACCCCATCCAAAGTACCGGATGCTTTAGTACTTCGAAATTTATATCATATCCGAAGGGTGTCCCGGAATGATGGGGATATTCTTATATATGCATCTTGTTAATGTCGGTTACCAGGTGTTCACCATATGAATGATTTTTATTTCATATGTATGGGATGTGTATTGAAATATGAAATCTTGTGGTCTATTATTATGATTTGATATATATAGGTTAAACCTATAACTCACCAACATTTTTGTTGACGTTTTAAGCATGTTTATTCTCAAGTGATTATTAAGAGCTTCCGTTGTAGCATACTTAAATAAGGACGAGATTTGGAGTCCATGCTTGTATGATATTGTGTAAAAACTGCATTCAAGAAACTTATTTTGTTGTAACATATTTGTATTGTAAACCATTATGTAATGGTCGTGTGTAAACAGGATATTTTAGATTATCATTATTTGATAATCTACGTAAAGCTTTTTAAAACCTTTATCTATGAAATAAAGGTTATGGTTTGTTTTAAAAATGAATGCACTCTTTGAAAAACGTCTCATATAGAGGTCAAAACCTCGCAACGAAATCAATTAATATGGAACGTTTTTAATCAATAAGAACGGGACATTTCAAACAATACATGCCTCAACATCTCATTCTGTACCTCGAGTATAATCATCGTTCTACGTATCCTTCTACATCAATTATCTTCGTTCTTCATGGCGATTATGTAATCTCTAATGTTTTAGAGGTTATGTATTCTAGTTCAAACGGTAAATCAAATAAGATTAATATCTTATTGACTCATAAATCCATGATTACATCTGAAGAAAATATATATGTATATATGTTTTCATAAAGATTGTAATTAAAAATTCTTTTGTACAAACTGTTAATGGTGAAAATATTTTAACGGGTAGGTAATACAACCACTGTACATTCTTTCAAATCTAATTCAATAGTCATTTACTATCCTATTTACAACCACCGATATACGTATCCGTTCACCACAAAATAATCATTTTCATTCAATTTCATATTTGGATTTTGATCTATCAGAATCCAACAAGTGGCATAATGAAGAAAACATTGGACAAGTTAGAAACAAACGAATTAACTATGAGAAATTCTATTAAGAATCCACGCTAACTGTTCCTAGCTAACTGTTCCTAGCTAACTAATTAATTCCATATTACAGTTTATTTATCGCAATTTAATTCTCGCAATTTTATTTATTGTCATTTAATTTCTGTTATTTATTTTACGCACTTTAAATATCGGGACACGTATACAAGGTTTTGACATATCATATCGACACATCTATATATATTATTTGGAATCACCATAGACACTCTATATGCAGTAATGATCGAGTTATCTATACATGGTTGAGGTTGATTCTCAAATAATATATATACTTTGAGTTATGATCGAGTCTGAGAGATGTACACGGGTCACGATAAGTATTAATTAATTCGAATATTATATATTAAACTATATATGAATTATTGGACTGTTAACTGTGGACTATCGACTGTGGACTAATAACATTGGACAATTAAAATGAATTAAAATATTGATTATAACATATGAAACTAAACAATTCTTCAAGTTTGCCACTTGATTTCATCTTAAACCTCATTTGTATCTTGACGATCACAATCAGCGTTCAAACTTTTCATGATCCTTGAAAACACCTCAATCAATGGGATGAACCAACCGCACTTCATCTACGGAAGGAAAGATTGATGCATATAGTCATGCATCTGAAAACACTCGAAACCTGAGTAAACGTTTAACACGTATCTGTGCTAGCTCCTTTGGCGCTGTTATTACCGAAAATAACTTTACAATCCCTTTACAAAGTAGTCAAATTTGTCACAGCTTCAGCAAATCAATTTCGACTTTTCATTCGAATAAACTCTATTATAACCTTGATATATAAGTTGCCTTTCGTCATCGTTACCGGGAAACTGTAACGACCCTGGTTTTTCCAACGTTAATTAATAATTATTATTATTAGTACTTGTGATTAAATGAATGTATGTTATTACATTTACTTGTTGTCATGATTAATTATACTTGACTTTAAATGCCCGAAACGTCTTTGTGACACACGAAACTTTCACGAATAATATTTTTAGAATATTATTTACATTCATGATTAAGTTTTATTAATCATTTTAATTAACTAAGGTTTCTAGTTAATTACTTGGGCTTTGTTGGACTTTAGTTGTAAAATACTTGGACTTGGGCTTTAATTAATGTTAGTGGACTTAAAGAGCCCACCCTACTTCTTTAGTGGACTTATTAGCCCATTTAACATGTAAGTATTACATTTGATCTTAACTAGATTGATTATGTACATAAGGAATATAGTTACATAATACTTGCACATAATCCCCATGCATGCACCCATATTATCCATCTTTTATGACACATACATGCATGAGACTTGTGGATATTTCTCTCCTCCCTCCCCTCATGTTGGCCATAGGTTTTGAAGTATACAAGAGGGGTTTTGCTTTCAAATTTTCATTACTTACACACTTGCATTTCTCTCATTCTCAAAACACACACTACTTGCATTTCATTCTCTCTCACTTTTCTCTCTTTCTTGTAAGTATTATGAATAACTTCTTCTTCCTTTTTTTCTTGATAAAAACTGTAGGCCAAACATCCCCTTTAATCATCATCAATTGCTTGTTGTTACTTGTTCATTGTTAATGTTACTTACATGTAGTTGTTATTGTTGTTTACTTACTATTTTCTAAGAAGCAAACTTGTTAGTTTGATTCTTTATCTATCTTGTTCTTACAAAACATACAAGAACACAACTCTTTAGTTTATGTTCTACATATAATACTTTAAAAAGATTTAAGTTCATGGTTGTAGAATCATTACTTGTAAGTCATGTTTGTAAACTTAAAGTTTACATTCTTAAGGATCAAACTTTGGTTTGAATCTTTAAAGTATGAACAACCCATGAACTAGTTACTTGTTTACCTAGCTTGTTTCTTTATATTATGCACTTTAATTTCATGTTTGTTGGTTGTTATTGGTCAAGTGTTACTAGTTAACTTTGATCTCATTAATCTTGATCTAAAAGTTAACTTTGAAAGTTCAAGAACATGTAAGTAAGCTTTCTTTAACTATAACTTTGTACACTTATGTTAGATCTAGAATTTTGAGTCTTGGATCTTCAAGATCAAACTAAGAACTATGTTCTACAACTTAAGATCTTGATTTCATAAGTTTATTTTCAAGTTGTAACTTAATATTAGTTTTAAAGTTCATGTATGTGTTAGATCAAAGACTTTGATGTAACTTTGGTTCATCAAAACACTTGCAACACTTAAGTGAGTTGTGCTTCATGTCTTAGACTTACACTTGGATTATGATGGTCAAACCTTGATTAAAATGATTCAAACACATAAACGAGTTGTACACTTGAAGCTATATGCATCAAGGATGAGAACCATGATAAGCATCGAGCACCAAGAACCACCGGAACCTACTGACCCTACATTTTTACTGTTTCTGTGTCTGACCCGTACTACCTGGGCTACTGTAATTATGATTTTCATATAGCTCTGTTCGAGTCGATAACTTTTCATATAGGACTCGTCTTAATCCGAGTTACGGTTTAGGATTTATGGCCCTCCGATCGTCCCTATGTCCTTTTAACGTTGTGCTGAAAATTCTGACCTACTCGCACTTAGACCGTCGCCACGGTCAAACAAAGACGAGTTTGCTTCTGGAATTTTTACCACAATAAAGGACACATATACGGAGCCATGGCCATTGGTCTCACCTTATTTCAGTAGGTATAGAGGCCGTGGTGACTGACCGAACTCAGCCTTTGTTTTAAACTTCTTTCATGAACGAAACTTAGTTTACACCTTTTGTTTAGTGATGAATGATGATGAACCTTAAGACCTTATTTACATACATTTAAACCTATTCAGACGATTTACTGACTTAGTACTATTTAACTTAGGTTGAGGACCCGTTTGGACAACCTTCATTACTTGCTTACTTTCCGAGTCATACTTTACCGCTGCTTTATCATTGTGAGTTATAGCATTCCCTTTTTACTTTAACTTATTTTGGGAACTAAGAATACATGTGGATTTTATGTTTTACATACTAGGCGCGAGTACTTAAACTTTATATATGTGTGGGTTATATAACGGCAGAAACATTCCCTTTAGCTCGGTAACGTTTAGTCATTGGTTTTTGAACCGGTGAACGCGAATCTTAGATATGGATCCATAGGGTTTAACATCCCCACTCGGGCTAGTCGCGCTAGCATTTAATGAGTGTTTAATACTTCATAAACATACGCACTTGCCAAGTGTATTTTCAGGGGGTATAAATATTAAGTTAGTTACCAAGTGCCCACGGTTAACATATACTTTATCATACTGTATTGAAACGCTCTTTGTAGCACTGAAATCTCGTGGCCTACCTTACACACTGTTATACTTAAACTATAGCTCACCAACCTTTGTGTTGATGTTTTTAAGCATGTTTTTCTCAGGTGCTTAAGGTTATTTGCTTCGGCTGTCGTGCTAGTCTTGCCGTAGACACCCGCTGCTCTAGTGTTATCACTGCATTAACTGTTTATCTTGCATTCAAACTTTAATACATTTGAAACTATGTTTTGTAATGACCTAGGGGTCACATACATTTATTCATGCTTGCTATTCATAGAAGCATACTGTTGGTGTAAAACATTTGATGTCGATTATGACATCATCTTTCTATCATGAATGCAACTTCTTTTATTACAACATGTAGTACTTAACCTTGTAATGATCCTGTTGTTGATGATTCGTACACGATGGTTTTGTACGGGGCATCACATTTGGTATCAGAGGATTGGTTGTAAGGAATTAGGTTGCATTAGTGAGTCTAAGACCGACCCGAGTAGGATTCACTAATAGGACTAATCTACCACTTGCTAGTTTACTTGTTTCCGCTGAACTTACTGCATGCTGCTGCTTACTTTTACTGCTATATGCCGTATGCTACTACATGATTAAACTACCGTATGATATTACTTGCTTTTGATTGCATGCTACTTCTGTACGATTCGTTATTATTGCCATGCTACTTATTGTTATACATGATTTAAACTGTTGGCCTAATACATGTTTGCTTTATGACTTACTGACATGGAAAAATTTATTTTTCCTTGTTCAGATGTCGGATATTCCGCCTGCTATCGTTTTGGGAAGTTCAGACTCGTCAGCCACCCCACCTACTGCTGCTGCCGACACACCGACCCCGCTACCCACAAGTGACCCCGGCGCTTCATCTTCCGGGACTAGCAGCCAGGCGCTTGCCCCAGTGGTTACTTCTAGCGGAGCCCAGGACCCTTTGGAGATTCCAGCTCCATCTGCCCCCGGACCCTCAGGATCACAGCCCCGCTCCGGTGAGATTGTGATTCCCGCGGAGTTCGGGGAAGGTCCATTCCGTAACCGGTATCGCCATTGGTGTCGACGCACCCCTGATGGACGTCTCATTTTGATCGGACCCGCTAGGTACAGACAGATGATGGCCGCTCAAGGACGGCCAGTTCAGCCACCCGTACAGCCACCACATGATTCGGACGACCCGTCATCCACTGAAGCTTCATCCAACGACACCTCCTCAGACGACTCCAGTGGTGATGAGGACCCTGCTGATGTACCTATACAGGCACCCTCCACCCCGCCGAAGAAGCGGTACCGTTTTGATGACACCGTCATTCCAGGGGTGAATGGAGGTCGTGCTTTCACTGACGCATTTGGTCGGCGTCGTAGGGTTACTGCTCGTAAGCAGCTTGTGCCGTACCCTGCCGACCCACAAGTGTGTAAGGCACCCCGTTACCTACTGACTATTTCTGGAGCCGGAACATCTGCACCCCATTATGTAATGTCTACACCACCGGCACCACCTGCACCGCCAGCACCGCCTGCCCCACCATCTCCCACTGTCGAGGAATTGACAAGGGAGGTGGAGATCCTCCAAGCTCGAGTTGCTGAGCTAGAGGACCAGATGGCCCATGTTATGGACATCCTTCACCCACCTTCACCGTAGGGCTTTTGTATTTAGATTTCATTATGTAACCTAGTTGTAGTTTTATGTTTCACTTATGTATTGTACTGACTTATTCAGATGTATGAAACTTATTATTACGAATGGAACTTTGTGTTATTTATTCTTGCACGACGTTCTATTTACATTACTGTACGATGATTCTGTGGTATTTGTACCTAGATGCTTTATTTAATAACATGTGATGTTTTGATTCCATGTTGGTTACTATATACTGTATTATTACTATTTGAATACTGGATTTTGACTTGAGTCAAAAATTTTGTTTGGAACACCATGGCCAACGGATGATCAACACCTACTACCGCCCAAATCGAAGAGATGATTGCCTAAAGGGTAGCCGCAGCCATTGCGGAAATGCAAACCCAAGCTCCACCGCCACCGCCACCACCACCGGTTATTCAGCCCATTTGAAATGGGTGTACTTACAAGGAATTCTAGAGCTGTAAACCACATAACTTCAGCGGCACTGAGGGACCGGTTGGTCTCACTAGATGGTTCGAGAAACTTGAATCAGTATTCCGAGTTAGCAACTGTTCGGAGGACAGCAAAACCAAATTTGCTTCTTACACGCTGTCTGACGGCGCGCTCACGTGGTGGAACACAATGGCACAGGCACAAGGCATTGATGAGGTATATGCTACGCCATGGGAAGAATTTAAGTGTGCCATGATTGAGGAGTATTGTCCGAGAACCGAGATACAAAAGATTTAGATGGAATTCATGCAGTTAAAGGCCGTTGGGAATGACCTTGATGGTTACAACAGGAAATTTTTGGAATTAGCCCTGATGATATCCTCATCTACTCTAAGAGCGAAGAAGAGCATGAGCAACACCTCCGACTAGTACTTGAACTCTTGAGGCAAAGCAACTTTACGCCAAATTCTCCAAGTGTGAATTTTGGTTGAAGGAAGTCCAGTTTCTGGGTCATGTTGTGAGCGACCAGGGTATCAAAGTTGATCCCGCCAAGATTGAAGCTATCAGAAAGTGGGAGACCCCCACTACTCTGACCCATATTCGCCAATTCCTAGGTCTCGTCGGTTATTACCGAAGGTTTATCGAAGGTTTCTATCTGATTGCGCGTCCTTTGACCGCGCTGACTCACAAGGGCAAGAAGTTCATTTGGGAACCCGCACACGAACCAGCATTTCAAACTTTGAAAAAGAAGTTAACCTACGCACCTATCCTATCACTTCCTGAGGGCAGTGACAACTTTGTTGTTTATTGTGATGCATCGAAGAGTGGTTTTGGCTGTGAACTGATGCAACGATCAAAAGTTATTGCCTATGCCTCCCGCCAATTGAAGATTCACGAGTGGAACTACACTACTCACAATCTTAAACTTGGAGCCGTTGTCTTTGCGCTCAAATTGTGGAGACACTATCTTTATGGAAATAAGAGCACTATCTTCACCGATCACAAGAGTCTCCAGCACATCTTTGATCAGAAGCAACTGAATATGAGATAGCGACGATGGATCGAGACGCTCAACGACTACAATTGTGAACTTCGTTATCATCCTGGCAAGGCCAATGTTGTAGCTGACACTTTAAGCCGAAAGGAGAGGACGGCACCTCTTCATGTTAGGGCTCTGAACATCACCATCCATTCGAACCTCAACAACCAGATCAGAGTAGCCCAAGATGAGGCTCTCAAGAAGGAGAACATAACTCATGAACATTTGAACATACTTGTTGTAACATCCCGCCTTTTTCCGTCAACTTTTCCGTTTACCTATTTTAAACTCCGTTATATGTTTATAACATCTTCCGTTAATACGCGTTTTAAATTATCTTGTTTAGGTAATTTAACGCACCCGATTGGAAGTAGAGGGACTTGTTTTGCCAACATGCCAAAATGGTGACTAGCACTTGACTAGTCAACCATCTTCCACCTCTTTCCTCATTTTCTTTTTTTCTTTTCTTTCAACACTTTCATATTTTTCTCTAATTCATCAAAAAGCAATTCATCATCCATATTCAATCGATCAAGCTTCGGGCCAAACAAATTACATATTTGAACTCCCCGTGATCTCCTCTTCGATTCCATACCGGCTTCATCAAATTTGGGTAACTTTCTAAAATCACTAATTTTATGTGTTCTTGAGTTTTTGAGTTAAAAAGGTTGTTAATTAGTGTCTATGGCTCAAGTCTAGTATGATTATGTGTTTTGTATACTTGTTCTTGCTATTTTGGCGTAACTAGCTCATATTGAAAGAATGCTTGTTTAATCTTGAGTTTTAGGTGTACATATGTTGGTTGATGATGAAAGTTCATGTTTTAATTGTGTTCCTAACATCACTAGCTTCAAATTGGTATGAAGGTTGACATGGATTAGTTTCATAAGCAAGATTGTTAATTTTATGATTTTGGGTTAGGGTTTGATAAAAGTAAATTGAATATTTGATGCATTAAATGCTTAGCAATGTTAATTGTTAGTGTCTAGTTGTGTTGTATGCTTGATTATCTTCAAAACGGCGTATTACACATGTGCATTAATTTACCGAATCATAATATGGCATTTATGAACTTGGAGTAATAAATGATGAGCATTAATGGTGATTTTGATATAAGTTGTTTGGTTTTGATTGAGTAAATGCGTTTAGTTATTCTCCTTGTCAAATTACCTTTCTCATGATATATGATATGCGTTTTAAGTGTTTTCGGTGCATGAAATATGTTAAAATGAGTTTTGGTTCGTTACTTAAGTTATTTTCTGCAATCAACAATTCCCCAGGTTATGCGCGCCGCGCGTGCACCTGCGCGCCGCACAAATCAGAAAAACCAAATAAATGGTTCCCTTGGTCGAGTTCTGACCTGGTATTGCACATGGGTGCGCGCCGCGCAACCCATTGCGCGCCGCGCAAATGGCCCAGGCCAACTTTCTTGTCTTTAAACGCTCCCAAAATGTTTCCCGCTTAACCGTAACTCTGATTAACATGAAACTTGACTATTATGCTCGTATATGACTTCTCATCATGAGAAAATTGTCGAACAACCGACCCGACCCCGTTGACTTTGACTTTGACCAAGTTTGACTTTTAGTCAAACTTAACCAAACGATTATACAATCGTTCTAACATGCTTAACTACTTGTATCGTGCATGAAACTTGACAAATTGATTCACATGATATATTAATCGAGTCGTAACGAGCCATAGGACTAATTGAACATCTTTGACCTTTCGTGACTATCGATATTGATACAACCTAATTGTTTAGGTCAAGACTAGCATTGTTCTTTGCACACGTTACTTGTCGAAGTACTTTTTGTTCGTGCATACAAGGTGAGATCATAGTCCCACTTTTTACTCTTTTGAACTTACTTTTGGGATGAGAAAACATAAACGATTCTTTTGAACTAAGTGAACACAAGAACGGGAAAACAAACATTCTACATACGAGTTTAGAACGAAAATCCTCAATCCGATTATCATTAGTTACATCAGATGGTGTAAGCGAGAACTTATGTTATATGGCCATATGGGTTTGACAAACCCTCATTCAAACGGTTCGCTACCGTTTACGAATGAAATATATTTTCGGGAACAGTGTTGTTCTAGCACTAATTGATGGGGTATTCAACGGACGGAACGTTAAGCTTTGATAATTGGGTGCTCGTGAATATTAACTTTTAGAATGTATTATGACTTTATCGATGTTGCAAATCTTGTGGTTCAACTTACTTTTACTCACTTACTTATTTAAACCTGTGATTTCACCAACGTTTTCGTTGACAGATTCTCTATGTTTTTCTCAGGTCCTTGAACTTAGGTGATATATGCTTCCGCTCATACTTTTGATACTTGCATTGGATGTCGAGTATACTTGCATACGTGGAGCGTCTTTTTGACTACTTTTAATCGTGTCGCACGTGTTTCATACAAACTTTAAACATTGTTATGTACTTGTTATGGAAACTACTTTTGTAAACTTTGAAACACCCTTATTTATGAAATGAATGCGACATACTTTTCGGTCAAACTTTGTCATAAAGACTTACGACCATGTAATGGGACCATACGTAGATGACGCCGTCATTTGACGATTTGTCGGGGTCGCTACAAGTGGTATCAGAGCTTTGGTTGTAGGGATTTAGAGTTCATTGGTGTCAACCCCGAGTCATAGGGTACATTGGTGAGTCTAGACTACAACCGGCATATAGGCTTGACATAGGAATTACCTGACAATTTGTGCATTTATACTCGAACTCTCTTACTCATATCTACTCTTATTCTATCTAAATCTTGCGTTGTATAATTTAATTGACACGTCACCTTGACTATATGATGTAATGTCGAATGCACATATGAATTAGGGTAATATAATTCCCGGAAATTATATTACGGTGACTCATATGAACATACCGACATTATGCCATAAAGAATTTAAGGCGAGTCAAGAATAATTTTCTCTTTATCTTTATTCCATATCGCGGTTAGTATTATTTAGAATACTAACCAACGGTATTCTTTTGTTTTAAAGGAACAATGGCTCCTCGTCGTGTACGCCGCAATGAAACTCCCGAACAAGCTCTCGAACGGATGATAGCTACCGCCGTAGATGCGGCCATGGCCGGTCACTCTTCCAACAACAATAACAATAACAACAACCACAACAACAACAACAACAATGGGGCCGGTAACTCAAACGAGGGATGCTCCTACAAAGCTTTCATGGGGTGCAAACCTCACACTTATGATGGAACCGGGGGACCGGTTGTGCTTACTCGTTGGTTTGAACAAACCGAGGCCGTCTTTAGCATAAGCGGTTGTCGGGATCAAGACAAGGTCAAATACTCCACCCACACTTTCTCCGGAATTGCTCTAACATGGTGGAACACCTATGTTCAATCGGTGGGTACCGATGAAGCTCATGCCCTCTCTTGGGCCGATCTAAGGGAAAAGATGATTGTTGAATATTTTCCGCGCGAAGAAACCCGAAAGCTTGAGGAAGAACTAAGAGCTTTGAAAGCGGTCGGAAACGATCTTAAAGCTTATAATCAATGCTTCACCGAACTATCCTTGATGTGTCCTAATCTTGTTAACCCCGAATCTCAAAGGATTGAGCTCTACATGCTCGGTCTTCCAAAAAGCATCAAACAAGGGGTGATGTCATCCAAACCCACTACTCATCAAGCCGCTATGAACATGGCTCGCCAACTAATTGAAACGGTTGACGAAATCGTAGTGCTGGCTCCTAAGGCCGAGGACAAGCCGGGTGGCAACAAAAGGAAATGGGAAGCCACTCCATCAACCAACTACAACAACAACACCTTCACCAAAAAGCCTTTCAACAACGACGGCAAGAAGGGTTATGTCGGAAACTTACCTTTTTGCAACAAATGCCACAAGCATCATCACGGCGAATGTAACAAGCTAGTTTGTCACCGTTGCCAAGGTGTTGGTCATAGGGCCAACAATTGCACAAGCGCCGCCCCCGTTGCTCGAAAGGGGCCCAATCCTCCAAAAACGGTCACTTGTTACGAATGTGGCCAAACGGGCCATTATAAGAACGAATGCCCGAAAAAGAAAGCCAACCCCAACAACCGAGGCCGAGCCTTTAACATCAACACCCAGGAAGCCCGAGATGACAATGAACTAGTCACGGGTACGTTTCTTCTCAACAACACTTATGTTACTTGCTTATTCGATTCGGGTGCCGATAAATGTTTTGTGTCTAAGACTTTGGCTCCTACTCTTTGCACTCCACCACACCCCTTAGATACTACTTATTCCATCGAAGTGGCCGACGGAAAACTCTTAAGTGCCGACACATATTACCGGGGGTGTACTTTAAACATTTTGGGTAATGAATTTGAAATTGACTTGATACCCATGGAACTAGGGAGTTTTGATGTAATAATCGGTATGAATTGGATGGTCAAAAATAAATCTCACATTCTTTGCAATCTTCACGCAATCCGAATTCCTATCGAGAATGGTGAACCATTGATTGTCTATGGCGACAAAAATTGCACCGGACTCAATCTCGTTTCGTGCCTTAAAGTTCGAAAGCTACTTCGCAAGGGTTGTTTCGCGATTCTTGCCCACGTTAAGAAAGTCGAGGCCGACGAAAAGCGCATCGAAGATGTGCCAATTGTTAGTGACTTTTCCGATGTATTTCCCGACGAATTACCGGGTCTTCCACCTCATCGACCGGTTGAATTTCAAATCGATCTTATTCCAGGAGCCGCACCAGTAGCGCGTGCACCGTATAGACTCGCTCCATCTGAATTACAAGAATTACAAAGTCAAATCCAAGAGTTACTTGACCGTGGTTTCGTTCAACCTAGCCATTCACCATGGGGCGCTCCGATTTTATTCGTCAAGAAGAAAGACGGATCCCTACGAATGTGCATTGATTATCGTGAATTAAACAAATTGACGGTTAAGAACCGATATCCTCTTCCTCGCATTGATGACCTTTTTGATCAACTACAAGGTTCTCGTGTATACTCAAAAATCGATCTCCGTTCGGGTTATCATCAACTAAGGGTTAAAGGGGAAGATGTCTCCAAAACCGCTTTCCGGACTCGTTATGGTAGTTATGAATTCCTTGTCATGCCTTTCGGTCTCACTAACGCACCAGCGGTGTTCATGGATCTCATGAACCGCGTGTGCAAACCTTACCTCGACAAATTCGTTATCGTGTTCATCGATGATATTTTGATCTATTCTAAAAACGAAGAGGAACACAAAGAACATCTCCGACTCATGCTCGAGCTCTTGAGAAAAGAGCAACTATATGCCAAGTTCTCCAAGTGTGAATTTTGGTTAAAGGAAGTTCAATTTCTTGGTCATATTGTAAGTGATCAAGGCATTAAAGTCGTTCCCGCAAAAATCGAAGCCATTAGTAAATGGGAGACTCCTACTACTCCTACTCAAATTCGTCAATTTTTGGGTCTCGCCGGATACTATCGTAAATTCATCAAGGATTTCTCCTTAATCGCTCGCCCTCTAACCGCGTTAACTCACAAGGAACGAAAATTCGTTTGGACCTCCGAACAAGAAACCGCTTTTCAAATCTTGAAAACTAAGCTAACCACCGCTCCTATCTTGTCACTTCCCGAAGGCAATGATGATTTTGTTGTATATTGTGATGCCTCGAAAAACGGTTATGGATGCGTATTAATGCAACGAAAGAAAGTCATTGCTTATGCCTCTCGACAACTCAAAGTCCACGAACGAAACTACACGACACATGATCTTGAACTCGGTGCCGTCATCTTTGCACTTAAGTTATGGAGACATCATCTTCTTGGTACCAAGAGTACTATCTTTACCGATCACAAAAGTCTCCAACATATCTTCGATCAAAAGCAACTAAACATGTGACAACGAAGGTGGATTGAGACCTTGAACGATTATAATTGCGAGCTTCGTTACCACCCCGGAAAGGCAAATGTAGTGGCCGATGCCTTAAGTCGAAAGGAAAGAGCGGTGCCTCTTCGTGTCCGAGCTTTGAATATCACCATCCACTCCAACCTTAATAGCCAAATTCGGGTAGCCCAAGATGAAGCTCTTAAGGACAACAACATCGCACGCGAACTTTTAAACATTCTCGTCTCCCGCTTCGAAGTTAAGGAGACCGGACTTCGATATTACGCCGGAAAAATTTGGGTGCCTAGATATGGCGATCTACGAAACCTCATCCTAGACGAAGCCCACAAATCGCGATACTCGATTCATCCCGGCGCCAATAAGATGTACCATGACCTTAAAGAACAATATTGGTGGCCGAACATCAAAAAGGAGGTTGCTAGATACGTCGCCAAATGTTTGACTTGCGCTAAAGTCAAAGCCGAACACCAAAGACCGTCTGGGTTACTCCAACAACCCGAGATCCCGCAATGGAAGTGGGAAAGGATCACGATGGATTTTATCACCAAATTACCGAAAACGTCGGGCGGTTATGATACTATTTGGGTCATTGTCGATCGCCTCACCAAATCCGCGCACTTTCTCGCCATGAAAGAAACCGACAAGATGGAGAAACTTGCACGACTTTACATTAAGGAGATTGTAGCCCGACATGGCGTACCTTTATCGATTATCTCCGACCGAGATGGCCGTTTCGTTTCTAGATTTTGGCGTACGTTGCAAGAAGCGTTGGGAACACGTTTAGACATGAGCACCGCATATCATCCTCAAACCGATGGACAAAGTGAATGTACGATACAAACCTTGGAGGACATGCTACGAGCTTGTGTTGTTGATTTTGGAAAAGCTTGGGACAAGCACTTACCTCTCGCCGAATTCTCTTACAACAATAGTTACCATGCGAGTATCCAGGCCGCACCTTTTGAAGCGTTATATGGTCGAAAATGTCGCTCTCCTCTTTGTTGGGCCGAAGTGGGTGACGTGCAAATTTCCGGGCCTGAACTCATTCACGAAACCACCGAGAAGATTCTTCAAATCCGAGATAGGCTTCGGACGGCCCGGAGTCGTCAAAAATGCTATACCGACAAAAGACGCAAAGACCTCGAATTTCAAGTCGGTGACCGCGTCATGTTAAAAGTCGCACCTTGGAAAGGTGTCATCCGTTTCGGGAAACGTGGGAAACTAAATCCGCGGTATGTTGGTCCTTTCGAAATCTTAGAGCGTGTTGGAACCGTTGCTTATCGTTTAAACCTTCCGCCTCAACTAAGCTCCGTCCATCCTACTTTTCATGTATCTAACTTGAAGAAATGTCTTGCCGAGCCCGATATCGTCGTCCCTCTCGAGGAACTTACTATTAATGACAAACTCCATTTTGTGGAGGAACCGGTTGAAATTGTGGACTACGTCGAGAAGGAATTGAAACAAAGCCGGATCCCGATTGTTAAGGTCCGTTGGAACACCAAAAGGGGACCCGAGTTTACGTGGGAAAGAGAAGATCAAATGCGAAAGAAACACCCTCATCTATTCCCGGTTCCGGAAACGTCAGATTCCGAGGAAGAAACAACGACCACTACGCCTACCTAAATTTCGGGACGAAATTTCTTTTAAGGTGTAGGTAATGTAACATCCCGCCTTTTTCCGTCAACTTTTCCGTTTACCTATTTTAAACTCCGTTATATGTTTATAACATCTTCCGTTAATACGCGTTTTAAATTATCTTGTTTAGGTAATTTAACGCACCCGATTGGAAGTAGAGGGACTTGTTTTGCCAACATGCCAAAATGGTGACTAGCACTTGACTAGTCAACCATCTTCCACCTCTTTCCTCATTTTCTTTTTTCTTTTCTTTCAACACTTTCATATTTTTCTCTAATTCATCAAAAAGCAATTCATCATCCATATTCAATCGATCAAGCTTCGGGCCAAACAAATTACATATTTGAACTCCCCGTGATCTCCTCTTCGATTCCATACCGGCTTCATCAAATTTGGGTAACTTTCTAAAATCACTAATTTTATGTGTTCTTGAGTTTTTGAGTTAAAAAGGTTGTTAATTAGTGTCTATGGCTCAAGTCTAGTATGATTATGTGTTTTGTATACTTGTTCTTGCTATTTTGGCGTAACTAGCTCATATTGAAAGAATGCTTGTTTAATCTTGAGTTTTAGGTGTACATATGTTGGTTGATGATGAAAGTTCATGTTTTAATTGTGTTCCTAACATCACTAGCTTCAAATTGGTATGAAGGTTGACATGGATTAGTTTCATAAGCAAGATTGTTAATTTTATGATTTTGGGTTAGGGTTTGATAAAAGTAAATTGAATATTTGATGCATTAAATGCTTAGCAATGTTAATTGTTAGTGTCTAGTTGTGTTGTATGCTTGATTATCTTCAAAACGGCGTATTACACATGTGCATTAATTTACCGAATCATAATATGGCATTTATGAACTTGGAGTAATAAATGATGAGCATTAATGGTGATTTTGATATAAGTTGTTTGGTTTTGATTGAGTAAATGCGTTTAGTTATTCTCCTTGTCAAATTACCTTTCTCATGATATATGATATGCGTTTTAAGTGTTTTCGGTGCATGAAATATGTTAAAATGAGTTTTGGTTCGTTACTTAAGTTATTTTCTGCAATCAACAATTCCCCAGGTTATGCGCGCCGCGCGTGCACCTGCGCGCCGCGCAAATCAGAAAAACCAAATAAATGGTTCCCTTGGTCGAGTTCTGACCTGGTATTGCACATGGGTGCGCGCCGCGCAACCCATTGCGCACCGCGCAAATGGCCCAGGCCAACTTTCTTGTCTTTAAACGCTCCCAAAATGTTTCCCGCTTAACCGTAACTCTGATTAACATGAAACTTGACTATTATGCTCGTATATGACTTCTCATCATGAGAAAATTGTCGGACAACCGACCCGACCCCGTTGACTTTGACTTTGACCAAGTTTGACTTTTAGTCAAACTTAACCAAACGATTATACAATCGTTCTAACATGCTTAACTACTTGTATCGTGCATGAAACTTGACAAATTGATTCACATGATATATTAATCGAGTCGTAACGAGCCATAGGACTAATTGAACATCTTTGACCTTTCGTGACTATCGATATTGATACAACCTAATTGTTTAGGTCAAGACTAGCATTGTTCTTTGCACACGTTACTTGTCGAAGTACTTTTTGTTCGTGCATACAAGGTGAGATCATAGTCCCACTTTTTACTCTTTTGAACTTACTTTTGGGATGAGAAAACATAAACGATTCTTTTGAACTAAGTGAACACAAGAACGGGAAAACAAACATTCTACATACGAGTTTAGAACGAAAATCCTCAATCCGATTATCATTAGTTACATCAGATGGTGTAAGCGAGAACTTATGTTATATGGCCATATGGGTTTGACAAACCCTCATTCAAACGGTTCGCTACCGTTTACGAATGAAATATATTTTCGGGAACAGTGTTGTTCTAGCACTAATTGATGGGGTATTCAACGGACGGAACGTTAAGCTTTGATAATTGGGTACTCGTGAATATTAACTTTTAGAATGTATTATGACTTTATCGATGTTGCAAATCTTGTGGTTCAACTTACTTTTACTCACTTACTTATTTAAACCTGTGATTTCACCAACGTTTTCGTTAACAGATTCTCTATGTTTTTCTCAGGTCCTTGAACTTAGGTGATATATGCTTCCGCTCATACTTTTGATACTTGCATTGGATGTCGAGTATACTTGCATACGTGGAGCGTCTTTTTGACTACTTTTAATCGTGTCGCACGTGTTTCATACAAACTTTAAACATTGTTATGTACTTGTTATGGAAACTACTTTTGTAAACTTTGAAACACCCTTATTTATGAAATGAATGCGACATACTTTTCGGTCAAACTTTGTCATAAAGACTTACGACCATGTAATGGGACCATACGTAGATGACGCCGTCATTTGACGATTTGTCGGGGTCGCTACACTTGTCTCTCGATTCAAGGTTAGGGAGTCTGGACTCCGATGTTATGCCGGAAGAATTTGGGTACCTCTTTATGGAGATCTACGGAACCTTATACTTGATGAAGCACAAAAATCGAGATATTCGATTCATCCTGGAGAGGGAAAAATGTACCACGATCTTAAAGAATAGTATTGGTGGCCGAATCTTAAGAAGGACGTTGCGACTTATGTTGGTAAGTGTTTGACTTGCTCGAAGGTTAAAGCCGAGCATCAAAGACCTTTCGGTTTACTTCAACAACCGGAAATCCCACATTGGAAGTGGGAAAGGATAATGATGGATTTTATCACCAAGCTACCAAAGACGGTGGGCGGATACGATACCATCTGGGTTATCGTTGACCGTCTTACCAAATCTACACACTTTCTAGCGATGAAGGAAACGGATACAATGGAGAGACTTGCTCAATTATACATCAAAGAGGTTGTATCTCGTCATGGTCCCATTTTGCTTCTAGATTTTAGCGTTCTTTGCAAGAATCCATGGGAACTCGTCTTGACATGAGTACTGCTTATCACCCACAGACCGATGGGCAAAGTGAACGAATGATTCAGACCTTGGAAGACATGTTGCGTGAATGTGTTATCAATTTTGAAAAGGCCTGGGAAAGGCATTTGCCACTCGCCGAATTTTCTTACAACAACAGTTATCACTCGAGCATTAATGCCGCACCTTTTAAAGCGTTGTATGGCGGCAAGTGCTGATCTCCTATTTATTGGGCCGAAGTAGGCGAAAAGAAAATCACCGGACCCGAGGTAGTCCATGAAACAACGGAGAAGATTGCTCAGATTCAAGCTAGACTTAAGACTGCCCGTGATCGCCAAAAGAGTTATGCTGATCTTAAACGTAAAGACTTTGAATTTAACGTGGGTGATCGTGTAATGTTAAAGGTTGCACCTTGGAAAGGTGTGATCCGTTTTGGAAAACGTGGAAAGTTAAACCCATGATACATTGGTCCTTTCGAAATCTTGGAACATGTTGGACCCGTTGCTTACCGTTTGGACCTACCAGCACAATTGAGCTCAGTTCATCCTACCTTCCACGTGTCAAACCTGAAGAAGTGTCTTGCTGCACCCGAACTTATCATACCATTGGAAGAACTTACAATTGACGACAAACTCCACTTTGTGGAGGAACCTGTTGAAATTATGGATCGTGAGATCAAAACTTTGAAACGCAACAAGATTTCGATCATCCTAGTGCGATGGAATGCCAAATGAGGACCTGAGTTTACTTGGGAACGAGAGGATCAAATGATGCGGAAGTATCCTCACCTTTTCCCGACTCCTCCATCTACCTCAGCTTAAATTTCGGGACGAAATTTTCTTTAACAGGTGGGTAATGTAATGACCCTGGTATTTCCAACGTTAATTAATAATTATTATTATTAGTACTTGTGATTAAATGAATGTATGTTATTACATTTACTTGTTGTCATGATTAATTATACTAGACTTTAAAGGCCCGAAACGTCTTTGTGACACACGAAACTTTCACGAATAATATTTTTAGAATATTATTTACATTCATGATTAAGTTTTATTAATTATTTTAATTAACTAAGGTTTCTAGTTAATTACTTGGGCTTTGTTGGACTTTAGTTGTTAAATACTTGGACTTAGGCTTTAATTAATGTTAGTGGACTTAAAAAGCCCACCCTACTTCTTTAGTGGACTTATTAGCCCATTTAACATGTAAGTATTACATTTGATCTTAACTAGATTGATTATGTACATAAGGAATATAGTTACATAATACTTGCACATAATCCCCATGCATGCACCCATATTATCCATCTTTTATGACACATACATGCATGAGACTTGTGGATATTTCTCTCCTCCCTCCCCTCATGTTGGCCATAGGTTTTGAAGTATACAAGAGGGGTTTTGCTTTCAAATTTTCATTACTTACACACTTGCATTTCTCTCATTCTCAAAACACACACTACTTGCATTTCATTCTCTCTCACTTTTCTCTCTTTCTTGTAAGTATTATGAATAACTTCTTCTTCCTTTTTTTCTTGATAAAAACTGTAGGCCAAACATCCCCTTTAATCATCATCAATTGCTTGTTGTTACTTGTTCATTGTTAATGTTACTTACTTGTAGTTGTTATTGTTGTTTACTTACTATTTTCTAAGAAGCAAACTTGTTAGTTTGATTCTTTATCTATCTTGTTCTTACAAAACATACATGAACACAACTCTTTAGTTTATGTTCTACATATAATACTTTAAAAAGATTTAAGTTCGTGGTTGTAGAATCATTACTTGTAAGTCATGTTTGTAAACTTAAAGTTTACATTCTTAAGGATCAAACTTTGGTTTGAATCTTTAAAGTATGAACAACCCATGAACTAGTTACTTGTTTACCTAGCTTGTTTCTTTATATTATGCACTTTAATTTCATGTTTGTTGGTTGTTATTGGTCAAGTGTTACTAGTTAACTTTGATCTCATTAATCTTGAACTAAAAGTTAACTTTGAAAGTTCAAGAACATGTAAGTAAGCTTTCTTTAACTATAACTTTGTACACTTATGTTAGATCTAGACTTTTGAGTCTTGGATCTTCAAGATCAAACTAAGAACTATGTTCTACAACTTAAGATCTTGATTTCATAAGTTTATTTTCAAGTTGTAACTTAATATTAGTTTTAAAGTTCATGTATGTGTTAGATCTAAGACTTTGATGTAACTTTGGTTCATCAAAACACTTGCAACACTTAAGTGAGTTGTGCTTCATGTCTTAGACTTACACTTGGATTATGATGGTCAAACCTTGATTAAAATGATTCAAACACATAAACGAGTTGTACACTTGAAGCTATATGCATCAAGGATGAGAACCATGATAAGCATCGAGCACCAAGAACCACCGGAACCTACTGACCCTACAGTTTTACTGTTTCTGTGTCTGACCCGTACCACCTGGGCTACTGTAATTATGATTTTCAGATAGCTCTGTTCGAGTCGATAACTTTTCATATAGGACTCGTCTTAATCCGAGTTACGGTTTAGGATTTATGGCCCTCCGATCGTCCCTATGTCCTTTTAACGTTGTGCTGAAAATTCTGACCTACTCGCACTTAGACCGTCGCCACGGTCAAACGAATACGTGTTTACTTCTGGAATTTTTACCACAACTAAAGGACACATATACGGAGCCATGGCAACTGGTCTCACCTTATTTCAGTAGGTATAGAGGCCGTGGTGACTGACCGAACTCAGCCTTTGTTTTAAACTTCTTTCATGAACGAAACTTAGTTTACACCTTTTATTTAATGATGAATGATGATGACCCTTAAGACCTTATTTACATAAATTTAAACCTATTCGGAAGATTTACTGACTTAGTACTATTTGACTTAGGTTGAGGACCCGTTTGAACAACCTTCATTACTTGCTTACTTTCCGAGTCATACTTTACCGCTGCTTTATCATTGTGAGTTATAGCATTCCCTTTTTACTTTAATTTATTTTGGGAACTGAGAATACATGCGGATTTTATGTTTTACATACTAGGCACGAGTACTTAAACTTTATATATGTGTGGGTTATATAACGGCAGAAACATTCCCTTTAGCTCGGTAACGTTTAGTCATTGGTTTTTGAACCGGTGAACGCGAATCTTAGATATGGATCCATAGGGTTTGACATCCCCACTCGGGCTAGTCGCGCTAGCATTTAACGAGTGTTTAATACTTCGTAAACATACGCACTTGCCAAGTGTACTTTCAGGGGGTATAAACGTTAAGTTAGTTACCAAGTGCCCACGGTTAACATATACTTTATCATACTGTTTTGAAACGCTCTTTATAGCACTGAAATCTCGTGGCCTACCTTACACACTGTTATACTTAAATTATAGCTCACCAACCTTTGTGTTGACGTTTTTAAGCATGTTTTTCTCAGGTGCTTAAGGTTATTTGCTTCCGCTGTCATGCTGGTCTTGCCGTAGACACCCGCTGCTCTAGTGTTATCACCGCATGAACTGTTTATCTTGCATTCAAACTTTAATACATTTGAAACTATGTTTTGTAACGACCTAAGGGTCACATACATTTATTCATGCTTGCTACTCATAGAAGCATACTGTTGGTGTAAAACATTTGATGTCGATTATGACGTCGTCTTTCTATCATGAATGCAACTTCTTTTATTACAGCATGTAGTACTTAACCTTGTAATGATCCTGTTGTTGATGATTCGTACATGATGGTTTTGTACGGGGCATCACAGAAACTGTTTATATTCCACCACATTAGCAGTAAACTTACCAGCAACTTCATTACTCATTGGCTTAAATCTCTCCGAAGAACCATTATATTGGTTCGTTAAAATCTATTCATATACTCATCCGCATCTTGTAACAAGAATTACTATACCAATTACCGTGAATCAGCAAATCCGTATTGTGAGTCTCGCAACATTTCCACCTCAACAGTTATATGTATCGATATAACATTTATCTCTTAGAACTATGATCTTCCATTCTGAAATTCTGAAAAGCACCCAGTCTGCGAATTAATACTCTGAATTTTGAAAAGTTAAATGAAGCAACAAAAACTGTAAACAACCTGAACAGCCAAAAGTTGATGATAAAGAATTGTATGTTGGCAAAGCTCAGAAAAAGTTTGAAACTGAAAAACTGATTGAGCAAACTACGAAGGAGTCTCTGAACAAATCACAAGGACTAAACTTGTACATTAAGAATCCTAATGATTCTATTTCTGATGAAATCTTTAGCGAATACCTTGCTTCTGACTCCAAACTCTTGCGGACAAATTTTCTTCACCATCCTTCGATATTAGAAATTCCAAGATATCATCGTATCTTTCATTATAAATATCCTCCATATTTCTGAAGATATTTTTATAACTATTCTTATCTGAAATCATTAATCTCTTCGTGCTATCAGTGTTACATCATATAGAAACTGTTAGTTTCTATATTCTGTAAACTTTCGAGCTTAAAATATGAATATTATTGAAGTAATGTTGGGAACTGATGCATGAGTTAGTATAATATAATGACACTTGATCAACGTGATTATATTACAGTAAGTCATGCTGAGTTTCTAAATGGAACATGATGATTCACAGATTATAACGACATCATGTGTCATGTTACAAACTCTTTCATTCTGATTAACTTCGAAACATATCAAGAAAATATATTCTTGATAGTTCTATTCTCAGTGATTCTGGTAAGTTAACAAATCAAATCATGCTATTACGTTTTTTTCTTATTTAGAACATTAAGTTCATTCGAAACTCCGTACTTACGAATTCTGGACTGTTACTCGCTTTACTAGAGGTCGAGAGGATAATAAAAAGGCAAAGAGATCCAAAATATAAGAGAAAATATAAAGTCCAATAACAACACGGAGGTTACAAACCATGGAAATTAATACGAATAGCAATATGAAGACACGGTAGAATTAAGAATAGTATCACCCCAAGGTAATAGTAGAAGTAAACAGATTTTTCTGGTGGAAGATAGAAAAGAAGGATAACAGGAATGATAAATAGGAAAATATCAAGGAGTATTTGACTATAGAGATCTAAATTTCCTTATTTGCCGAAGAATCAAATCTTTTAGATTACAAAGATTTCCTCTAAAATTCCTTGATTTCCGAAAATCAACCGTGACTACGTCACCTATTAAGTCAAACCTGCATTTACTCATTCCACTATTTTGTGATAATTTCACTCGTACTCTTCGAGTAATCAAATTATCTTACCCATATTATTCTATGGTAATAAAACTCTATTTATCAACTCATGTTCATCATGAAGACATTTTTATTGTTAGCTATGACGACCTCACTCAAATTTCGGGACGGAATTTCTTTAACGGGTAGGTACTGTGACGACCCGGAAATTTCCGATTAAATTTAAACTTAATCTTTGTATGATCTTGACACGATAAGCAAAGTCTATAATGTTGAGTCTCAAAATCTTGAACTATTTATATAGAATCATTTAATCTTTGACCGTTCTCGACGATTCACGAACTATTATTATAAATAAAAATAATTATATATACAAAAATTTAATTATTATATTACTTTCATTATTAATATTGATATCAGTATTGTTAACATTATTAATTTAATATATATGGATATAAAATTAAAAAAGTTAATTTGTTATAATATTACTATTATTAATATTATTGATATCATTGTCAATATCATTACTATTATCATTATTTATTATTGTTATTACTAATATTATTACTAATATTGTCAGTATAATCAGTATTACAAAAATCATTAAATTTTTATAATTATCGACATTATCATAATACAATTTATTATTATTGTCATTATTTACATTAGCATTAATAATTATTATTATTATCATTAGTCTTATTATAAGTAATGATAATTATTATTACAAGTATTAACAAGTATATTACTATTTTGATTATTAATATTACTTGTATTGTTATAATTATAATATTATCAATATTATTATTAATAGTATATTTATTGTTTATTAATATTAATTATAGTTAAATTAAAAAGACCGGTTCAATCTGTTATACATCCCGATTATTAATATGAATATTATTATTAATATTATTAGTATTATTATTATTATTATTATTATTATTTATTATTATTAATATAATAATTATTATTACTAATATATTCATAAATTATTAGTATTAATTAAATAAACTATAGAAAAGGCAAGAATTCGTACGAAGTGGTTTCATATACCTATCAAACTATTTGTGAATTTGTTTATTGTCTTCAAAATTGGACACCATTCGAATTCAATCTACAGAATCAATCAATTTCCATTAGCAATCACACTCAACTTTATATTTTTTTTATTTTTTTTCTTTCTGCATAATACCAGTTCTTGTCGATCTTCCTCTATTATAAATCAGTCAATTAACTCACGATTTTAGGGAGAGTCATTCTGTTTTTCATCATCATTCTCAATTAAAACCATTACACCTATTTGTCTGATTTAAAATCAAATGATGATATTAAAATTAAAGCCGACATCTCTGTTTCTTATTAATTTTCCAAAAACCTCGAAATTGATTTCCATTTTAAATTCTAAAAATGCAGTTAGGATTGGAAGCCCTATTTCAAACTATCTGCAAACTTGCAAGGATGAATTTTTTAAAACGAAACCGAATTCGCGAGTCAAAGTTTTGGTTTCTAAAAGTCAAACTTCCTTCAAAAATCAAATTGAAGGTTTTTGAGGTAATTTTAGTTACAATTGATAATTTTAGAAGTTTCTATGAATGATTTATGATCGATTTCATGTTGTAATTACAAGCTAAAAGTGTCCAAATTTTAAAATCAAAGTTTGAGTTTATATATATTTTTGTTTCGTGTTCTTCGGTTACAGACCAAAATACCCGTTTTAATTATTCTGTTGATCCCAAACCACAGATAATCAGATATATATTTTTTTCTATTGAAATGCTTAAAACAAAATAATTAATCCAATCGTAGGATTTTTGGTACTTCTGGTCGATGTATAGTTTAGAGAAGAAGAAGAGGGAAACATAATACAATGGTTTACATATATTTCGAGGTAGATAAAAATCAGAATATGGGCAACAGCCCAGCTGGTTAGGAGGTATTCTGGTTTTCGAGAGGTCGAGGGTTCGAGCCCTGCAGTGGGCTATTTTTTCAGAATTCGTTTTTTTTAGAAGGTAGTTCCATTTTTAATAATAATAATAATAATTATTATTATTATTATTGTTATTATTATTATTATTATTAATGTATTTGTTATTATTATTATTATTATAAGGTATTAGTATTATTATTATCATCATTAGTATTATTAGAATCATTATTAATATATGTATTATCATTAATATCATTATCATTTTTATTATTAGTATTATCGTTATTAATAAAGTTATTATTAGTAGGATTAGTATTAGTAACTCATTAATATCAAAGTTATCATTTTTAACAAATAAATATTTGGTACATAAAACCTACTTACTACATATACTACAATTATATTAATAATCTATATAACTAAATATATAAGACATATTAACATTTCTTATATAAATACTTACATACAACAAATTTGACATTTTTAATATAATACTAAATATATAAATGGATATATCAATATAACTAAATGTGTAAATTTTAATCATTTTAAATATATAAAATAAATATATATAACCTATGCCTTAATATATAATATAAGTATATATTTTAAATGAAATTTAATATAAATTATATAAACTACAAACACATAATTAATATATAATTAATAAAGGAAACTATGTAAATTTTCATTATATATTTTAATAGATATACAATTGATATAGGTTCGTGAATCCGAGGCCAACCCTGCATTGTTCATTATTGTCATATGTATTTTTACTACAAAATACAGTATGGTGAGTTCATTTGCTCCCTTTTACTCTTTACATTTTTAGGACTGAGAATACATGCGCTACTTTTACAATTGCTTTATTAAATGCTTTTGAAATACATTTTGAACTGCGAATACATGAAATGCTTTTATAAATGTTTGACGAGATAGACACAAGCTAAACATTCCTCGAATAAATTATGTGGACGTGATAATTGCCACCATTGAATTATGTGGACGTGATAATTGCCACAATTGATATGAATATTTTTCCCCTGATTATTATTGCTTGGTAACCTAAAAATTAGGGAACATCACTAATTTTGAAAATTAGTGCACGCCTAATTGATGCGAATCCTAAAGGTAGCTACCTGGTTTAACACCCCCACCCAAAATGTTCACTAGACGGAAGGGCTAGTGGGCGTGGTGTTTAGTACTTCAAAGTTTATATGATTATTATACAGACGAGATGTTCTGTTTTGGGGATATTATTATGCGCATTATATGTTAAGTTCGGTTACCAAGCCAAGCTATGAAAGGAATGAAAAGTGAACGTTATGTATCGAGAGAATGATTTTATACACAGGTTATGTGTATGATATTTTATACACGAGATATGTGTACGGTTACTAAGATTTATGAAAATGGTTTCGTACACGAGAAAGGTGTACTGTATTTAAAAGATATCGTATGTACATTACAGGTGGGTATAGGATTCGGGCCCATTTGTACCATGCAGCATTTAAATCTTGTGGTCTATCAAAATGATGAATTTTTATTGTTTATGATAAACTTATGAACTCACCAACCTTTTGGTTGACACTTTGAAGCATGTTTATTCTCAGGTATGAAAGAAATATTCTGCTGTGCATTTGCTCATTTTAAAGATATTACTTAGAGTCATTCATGACATATTTCAAAAGAAGTTGCTTTCGAGTCGTTGAGTTCATCAAGATCATTATTAAGTCAATTATAGTTGGATATATTACGAAATGGTATGCATGCCGTCAACTTTCGATGTAAATGAAAGTTTTTCTTTTAAAAACGAATGCAATGTTTGTAAAATGTATCATATAGAGGTCAAATACCTCGCGATGAAATCAACTATTGTGAATCGTTTATAATGTATATGAACGGGTCCTTTCAGATATAAGCAGATTCACATTATAATCGTTGGGATGAAAGATGGTCAACATACCCAGAGATATGAGCAAATTCGCATCTTAACATTTCTTCAAACACCTTCGGTGCATAAAGAAACAAACACATCATAACTTAAAATATAACCACTTCTGATGGGAAAATAATCACAACGGGCAATCTATAAAACGGAAACAAACATCCGTTTGACAAACATTTCCCGACACGTATGAAAAATTAAGGAAACTAACAAATAAGGTATACCACAATCACCACAAATCGGCCCTAATTATGTCCCAAATTAGCAAATACGAAATAAATAAGCACACACAATACACACGAGACTTTTTACGTGGAAAACATCTCAAAATCGAGAGTAAAAACTACGGGACTCGTAAGCCACTTAAATTTCACTATCATCAACAAGAGAGCAATACAATAATTCTTCTGTAGATCAACTAGAGGTATACAACATCATCATACTCTTGAACTACAACAATCAACAAGTATATGAAACAATTAAAGACAAAAGAGGAATGATTTCACCCAAAAACTGCAGTCTGATCCAGAAGCTATAACTCGAGCTACAGACCTCTTTAGATGAATTCAACTGTTGAAAACCTTGGCACTGATGTCAGGAAGACACAGCCCAAATTTGATGAAGATTCAACGGTCGGATCTCCGGGGATCGTCGATTTACTGAGCTGCTGTCACTAAAGACGAAAATGGGGTTTCACTCATTTTTCTTGATCTCACTTTGCACTCTTGAATGAGAAAGTAGCTGGAAATTAGCTGGAAACATGAGATAAAAGATGCCTACAGATGTTGACTAAGTCAAACAACAACTTGGGCCTATTTTTGTTGGGCTTTGGACATTTGGACTATGACTTCCTCATATTGGAAACCACATAAAACCAAACAAATCTCCCCCTTTCCGATTATGAGGAAGGGATCGCCATCCCGGTGATCGAGCAACATACCTTGAGCTTGTCACTTGCTAAAGCCTTTGTGAACATGTCAGAACCATTATCATCGATGTGAACTTTATCAAGTTCAAACAAACCATCTTCAAGGCGTTCTCTAATCCAATGATACCGCACATCTATATGTTTTGTCCGCTTATGATACATAGAATTTCTAGCCAAATGAATCGCACTCTCATTATCACAAAGAACCACATATCGTGATTGCTTAAACCCAAGATCTTGTAGAAACCTTTTCATCCACAATAGTTCTTTGCACACTTCTGTTGCTGCCATATACTCAACCTCAGTTGTAGACAATGCAACACACTTTTGTAACCTTGATTACCATGAAACTGCTCCCCCTGTGAAAGTCATCAAATATCTAGAAGTGGATTTCATGTTATCTTTGTTTCCTGCCATATCTGAGTCTGTATAACCAACAAGCATTGGCTCTCCATTTTCAAATGTGATACCCAACTTTGAAGTACCTCGTAAGTATCTCATAATCTATTTAACTGCTTCCCAATGCTTCTTACCCGGATTTGACATAAACAGACTAACAACACCTACCGCATGAGCTATGTCAGGCCTAGTACACACCATAGCATACATCAATCTACCAACCGCTGAAGCATATGGAACTTTTTCCATCTCCTCAACATCCTCCTTTGAAATAGGGCAATCACTATCTGTTAGTTTAAAGTTAATAGTAAGAGGGGAACTAACCACTTTAGCATTCTCCATGTTGAATCTACTAAGCACCTTTTCAATGTATTGCTCTTGTGATATATGTAACGTCTTAGCACCTCTATCTCTAGAAATCCGAATGCCAAGAATCTGTTTTGCTGGTCCCAAGTCTTTCATAGCAAAAGACTTGCTCAATTCTCGCTTCAACTGTGCAATTCTTTTAATATTTTTACCAACAATCAACATATCATCAACGTATAACAATAATATGATGAAATCATCATCACCAACCCTATGAAAGAAAACATAATGATCTGAAGTTGTCTTTCGGTAGCCTTGCTTTCCTATAACCGACTCAATCTTCTTATACCACTGTCTCGGTGCTTGCTTCAATCCATATAGACTTTTCTGAAGTCTACAAATGTAATCTTCTTTACCTTAACCCGAAAACCTTTAGGTTGCATCATGTAGATTTCCTTATCCAAATCACCGTGAAGAAAAGCAGTCTTGACATCCATCTATTCAACCTCAAGATCAAGACTAGCAGTTAACCCAAGAACTACTCGAATAGATCCCATCTTCTCAATCGGTGAGAAAATCTCATCAAAATCAATACCCTTTTTCTGGCTGAATCCTTTAACGATTAACCTAGCGTTGTACCTTGGTTATGAAGTAAGCTCATCTGTTTTCACTTTGAATACCCATTTGTTTCTCAAAGCTCTCTTGCCTTTAGGTAACTTCACCAGCTGATAAGTATTGTTCTCTTGTAAGGAATTCATCTCATCTTGCATGGCTTCACCCCACTCCTTCTTATGCTCATCTTTCATAGATTCTGCATAACACTCTGGCTCTCCCCCATCAGTGAGTAATACACACTCATCAGCAGAATATCTAACAGAAGGATGACGGTCTCGGGTAGACCGCCTAAGTGGGACAAATTAGGGCACATCTGGTACTGGAATCTCTACCTGCTCCGGAGCATAATCACCATCAGTACCATGTTCATCATTATGAACATCATCTCCAATATGTTGTGGAGTAACTGGATCCAAATCAACAAGATCAGCACTAGGTTGAGGAACTGAATCTGTCTTATCAACATCTTTTAACATCTGATCTTCTGTAAACACAACATCTCGGCTTCGTACGAGTTTCTTCTTAACTGGATCACATAACCTGTACCCAAAATCATCTTCACCATAACCTAGGAATACACATGGCTTAGTCTTCATATCAAGCTTTGACCTTTCATCTTTGGAAACATGAACAAATGCTTTATATCCAAAGACTCGTAAATGACAGTAAGAAACATCTTTGCCGCTCCAAACCCTGTTAGGAACATCAAAACGCAAAGGTACATAATGGGTTAGATTAATAATATGAACTGTCGTATTTAAAGCCTCACCCCAAAAGGAATCAGACAACCCTGCATGTGAAAGCAAACATCTAACTCTCTCAACCAAAGTTCTGTTCATCCTCTCTGCTAAGCCATTTAACTGAGGTGTCTTTGGTGGAGTCTTTTGATGCCGAATACCATTCTTCTTAGAATAAGCATCAAAGCTCCCAATGTATTCACCACCATTATCAGTCCGAATATACTTGAGCTTCTTCCCCGTTTGCCTTTCAACTAGTGCATGAAATTCCTTAAACTTTTCAAATACTTGATCCTTTGACTTTAAGGTATAAATTCACACCTTCCTGGAATGATCATCGATGAATGTAACAAAGTAGGAACATCCACCAAGTGTCCTAGTCTTCATAGGCCCACACACATCCGAATGTACTAGATCAAGTACGTTCTCCATTCAAAAAGGATAATGACTCTTAAACACAACTCTGGTCTGTTTCCCTGCCAAACATTGAGGACACTTACTCAAATTAATATCACTAACACCCGATAACACATTCTTCTTAAATAAAATAGACATCCCTTTTTCACTCATGTGGCCAAGTCTTTTATGCCACAACTTGGTAGAATCAACATTGTCCACTGCGTTAACAATGTTCTGGATGATCTTCGGACGCGTTATGTATAATCTTGAGTCTTTCTTGCCTCTTCCCACTATCATATAACCAAGAGTTAGTTTCCAAATACCATTACCAAAACCGTTATAATAACCATCATCATCAAGAATGCCTGTTGAAATAACATTAAGTCTCATATCCGGAACATGTTTTACATTATGCAAAACTAACTCCATTTTTGTGTCAAATTTCAAACAAACATCTCCAATACCAACGATCTTTGATAACCCAGAATTACCCATCCTAGCAAATCCATAGTCACCTGGAGTGTAAGATGAGAAGTGATCTCTACATATTGCAACATGACATGTAGTGTAACGACCCTGGATTTTCCAACTATATTATTAATATTTATTATTAATACTTGCGTTGTACTAAATGTATTCTTATATATTTTACTTGTTACCGTATTTGACTTTCCATATCCCGACTCGTCTTTTCGACGTGCTTTTCACGAATAATATTTAGCATATTATTTACGTTCATGATTAATTATTATTAATCATTTTTAATTAACTAATGTAAGTAGTTAATTACTTGGGTTTTTACTAATTTGTTGCTTACTTATACTTGGGCTTATATTATTGGACTTGGAAGCCCACCCTACACTACTTAATGGACTACTAGTAAGCCTACTACTATGCTAATGACTCTTTACGGTTAAACAAGGTTAATTAAGTTGTAGGAGACAAAGATGTCTCAAGCATGCATGCACCTCTTTCCCATGTATTTGACTTATACACCTTCCTAGCAAACAACACCCTCCCACAATAGAAAGTTGAAGTTGACTACCTCATTTATGGAGCTCAATACCGTCGGCCTTGGTAGGGGCATGGGGAGTTCAAAATTTATTTATTTTGTTACTTATATGCTAGTGTAAACTCCATTCCACACACACTTCATACTTACACTTTCTTTTCTCTAGTCTTTTCTCTCTAAATTGTAAGTAATTTATCTTTTTCTTTCTTCTTTTTCTTCCTTTGAAAACCAAAACTATCATCATCATTTTACTTACTTCTAGTTTGTTGTTTGTTGTTAAAGATCAAACTTTCTAGTTTGTATTTTCATGAATCTTGCTCCTTCCATCCTTTGTTTGATGAGAAGTCAAGAACAAGGATCTAAGCTTATTAGCTTATGGTTCTACACTTGATATATTATAAGGATCTAAAGTTCATAAGCTTTAAGATCTTACTTGTGTTCATGTTTTGGAAACCTAAGGTTTACTTTCTTAAGATTCAAGCTTTGACTTGAATCTTCTTAAGTATGAAACAAATATGAACTTGTTACTTGTAACTTTAGTTTATTTCTTTCTTTTGTAAGTATTTCAATTAGTGATTTATTTAATTTTGGTCAAGTATTACTAGTTAAACTTGATCTCATTTTTCTTGAAACTAAAGCTTAAACTTTGGAAGTTCAAAGAACATGGAAGTTTAATTTTCTAGTTATAACTTCATACACTTATGTTGGATCTAAGTTTCTATAACTTATGGTCTTCCAATTTCGTCTAAAACAAAAGCTTATAAGCTTATATACATTCTACAAGATAAAAATCTAAGTTTCATAACTTATGGTTTTATTAAAGTAAAGATCCAAGTTCCATAACTTAGGGTTTAACTTAAGAACACTAGATCTAGACTTTTTAGTCTAGGATTTTTAAGATCTAACTAAGATCTAGGTTCTACAACTTAAGATCTTGTTTATTTAGTTTACATTCAAGTTTATAGCTTAATATTACTACTAGAACTCATGTATGTGTCGGACCTAAGATCTTGATGTAACTTTGGTTCATCAAACTTCTTACAACCCTTAAATGAGTTGTGCTACATATCTTAGACATACACTAGTGTCGTGATGGTCAAATCTTGGTAAAGATGATGCAAACACATCAACGAGTTGTACACTTGAAGCTACAAGCATCAAGGATGAGAACCGTGATGAACATCAAGCACCAAGAACCCACTGGAGCACTTTGCTTACTGTTTTTAAGGTCTGAACAGTCACCTGAGCTACTGGAAAAGTTAATTTCCAGATTTTACGGTTTGAGTATATGACTTTTCGTTTAGGACTCGTCTTAATCCGATTTACGGTTTAGGATTTATAGCCTTCCGAAAGTCACTATACCTTTGTAACGTTGTGCTGGAATTTCTGACCTACTCGCACTTAAACCATTGCCACAGTCAAACAAAGATGAGTTTGGTTCTGACAATTGGTCAATGGTTGGAGGACTCATATACGGAGCCATAGCCACTAACTACATGTCTTTTCGATTTTTATAGAGGTCGTAGCATCTGAACGAAGTCAGCCCTTGTTTCGATCTCTATTCTTGATTGAAACTTACTTTACTCTTTTTGACTTATGATGAATGATGATGATACTTAAGACTTAATTTACATACTTTTAAACCTTTGGAAACGATTTACTGACTTAGTAAACTTTTGACTTAGGTTGAGGACCTTCCGGACCAACTACTTGCTTACTTATCTCGTACTGACCTTACTACTTTTCACTGTGAGTTATAGCATCCTTTTTTACTTTAACTATTTTGGGAACTGAGAATACATGCGCTTTTTACATTTTACATACTAGGCACGAGTACTTGAACTTTATATATGTGTGGGTTATACAACGGCATAAACTTTCCCCTTAGCTCGGTAACGTTAGTCATTGGTCTTTGAACCGGTGAACGCGAATCTTAGATATGGATCCATAGGGTTTGGCATCCCCACTCGGGCTAGTAGCGCTAGCATTTAACGGGTGTTTAATACTTCGTAAACTTACGCACTCGCCAAGTGTACTTTTAGGGGGTGATATTACGTTAAGTTAGTTACCAAGTGCCCACGGTTGAACATATACTTTTCATACTATTTTGAAACACTGAAATCTCGTGGCCTACCTTACATTACTGTTATACTTAAACTATAGCTCACCAACATTCGTGTTGACATTTTGAAGCATGTTTTCTCAGGTGCTTAGAGGTTTGATGCTTCCGCTGTAGTAGTCTTGCTGTGTAGACTCCCGCTGCTTTTGTTAGAGATGTCTCTGCATGAAACGTTTACCTTGCATTCACAACTATGTTACTTTTGAAACAATGAATTTGTAATGACCATTAGGTCTCGTACTTATGTTAATTGCTTCTATTCGTAGAAGCCTACTTTCGTTTGTAAAACTTATGACGTTGGTTATGACGTCACCATTTCTTATGAATGCAAACTTATTTTAAAACAACATATAGTGTTTGACCTTGTAATGATCCTGTTGCTGATGATCCGTACACGTTAATTTTGTACGGGGCGTCACATGTAGCACCACTATCAACAATCCAACTCGTGTCATCATGAGTAAGATTGATCATATCATAATCAATACAAACAAAGAACTCATCCGTGATAGCGTTAACTTCAACCTTATCATCATCGCCACCATCACTTTTCTTTGGTTTATTCTTGTCATATGCCTTTTTCTTCTCATTTTTTAACTGAAAACAATACCACTTTGTGTGCCCTTTTCATGACAATGATAGCACTCAACATTAGAAAACTTTCCTTTTATTGAGCCACTACGATTCTTGCCTCTTTTACCATGTCCTCTACTATGACTTCTCCCCCGCATTTCTGTGACCAAGATATCTGACTGTGAAGAGGAACCTTGTGACTTTCTTCTCATCTCTTCATTTAAAATACTACCCTTAGACAATTCCATGGTGATAATACCATTCGGTACAGAGTTGGACAAAGATGTCCTAAAAATCTCCCAAGAGTCCGGTGACGTACCAAGTAACCAGAGACCTTGAACCTCATCCTCAAACTTGATACCCATTCCTGCAAGCTGATTCATAATACCCTTATATGCATTTAGGTGATCTGTAATAGGAGTCTCATCATGATACTTTAAACCCATCAACTGTTTAATTAAGAACAACTTGTTATTTCCAGTCTTTCGTTCATATAACTGTTCAAGCTTTTTCCATAAGGCTTTAGCATCAGTATCCCCAGTAATATGGTTCACTACATTATCATCAACCCACTGCCGAATATACCCACATACCTGTCTATGCAAAAATTTTTATTGAGCTTCAGACTTACCCTCAGGCATACTCTCAGTAAAAATAGGTAAATAATAATCTTTCACATAAAGAAGATCCTCCATTTTACCTTTCCAAACATGATAATTTGAACGATTTAAACTAACCATATTACTTGTATTAGCTTCCATCTTTCACATAAGTCAATCAAATAACCTTAAGCTCTAGATACCAATTTGATGGGAAAATAGTCACAACTGGCAATCTACAAAACGGAAACAAACATCCGTTTGACAAACATTTCCCGACCCGTATCAACCCGTGAGGAAACTAACAAATAAGGTATACCACAATCATCACAAATCATCCCCAATTCTGTGCCAAATCAACAAATACGAAATAAATAAGGACACACAATACACACGAGACTTTTTACGTGAAAAACATCTCAAAATCGAGAGTAAAAACTACGGGACTCGTAAGCCACTTAAATTTCACTATCATCAACAAGAGAGCAATACAATAATTCTTCTGTAGATCAACTAGAGGTATACAACATCATCATACTCTTGAACTACAACAATCAACAAGTATATGAAACAATTAAAGACAAAAGAGGAATGATTTCACCCAAAAACTGCAGTCTGATCCAGAAGCTATAACTCGAGCTACAGACCTCTTTAGATGAATTCAATGGTTTGAAAACCTTGGCACTGATGTCAGGAAGACACAACCCAAATTTGATGAAGATTCAACGGTCGGATCTCCGGGGATCCTCGATTTACTGAGCTGCTATCACTATAGACGAAAATGGGGTTTCACTCTTTTTTCTTGATCTCACTTTGCACTCTTGAATGAGAAAGTAGCTGGAAATTAGCTGGAAACATGAGATAAAAGATGCCCACAGATGTTGACTAAGTCAAACAACAACTTGGGCCTATTTTTGTTGGGCTTTGGACATTTGGACTATGACTTCTTCATATTGGAAACCACATAAAACCCAACAACTTCTTTGACCAATAACATCCTAGAGACATAGACTAATATTATAAGGATCCAATATAAGATAAATGTTGATTAACCCAAGAATAAATGATACAGAATTATAACTTTATATCCAACACATGGCGCAAAGTAATGTCCTCTTGAACTTTGACAATCTTTATTTCTCATATAATCAAAAAGATTTAATTTACGAACTCAAGCCATTATCAAACATAACTTTTCGGATAGCATTGTCAAATTCCATATAGAATTGAATCTCGGGTAAAAGTTAGAGAGACACATACCTTTTGCAGCTTTATATCACCACTGCATACAAACCTTGGATACCAAAGTTCATGGGTATAAACTCAGTTTATAGTATGATAAGTTTCCTAATTACGTGTGAAATTCAACCCTTAACTACAAACACAAACCTTAAACTTACAAAATCGAAAACCCATAACCTTGCAAGTAAGAGAAAGCAAACAGAGCATCTAATGGGAAGCAAGAAGAAAAAATCGATTCTGAAGAAATCGATGTTAGAGAAGAAAGTAGATGGGAGATAAAAGAAAGGTAGTCTCGAGAAGTAGAAGCGTACACCCAAAATTGTGATAGTTTCAAGATAATTGAAGAGACGAAGAGTGCAAAAATAAGTTATACAGGAGATTAAAAAATAAATATTGAAAAATGTGATAGTTTCATGATAATGGAATGCTTTATGAGTTAAAAAATTAGGGGGATTTTCTCAGTTTTAAAATAATGGACGGATTCCCATATTGAGTGCACTGTTGAAGTCAATTAAAAAGGATAAAGTGAAACCGAATATGCACAGCGAGGGATGACAATGACCACCCGATTCAATGGATATTCACCCGATCCATCCGCTTCGTGGTGGATATGGATGAACTAAAATGGATATGAATACGGATATGGATGAACTTAAATGGATATAGATATGAACATGGATGAAAAGTTTCATCATGGATATATCCATTAGCACTCGAAATACATTACAAATACATAAATATTGATATATGATTACATATTTACTATTACAAATGCGATTACCCTAAAATTCATATCTTGCTTTCAACCTTATAATGAAATAACTATGATATGTTACAATAAAACATGTATATATAACAAAATAAACTTACAAATTACACATTTAATTTTTCATAATATATGTTTATTAGTAAATTTAACAAATTGTGTTGTATCTTCGACAAATATTACACATTTTTGTGGATATATTTTAATTATATCGTGGTATACTTATTTTTGCTTGACTGTGTTTTCATTTTTCATCGCATATCAAAAAATTTTATAACATTGTTTTAATATCCATTGGATATCTATTAACGCGCTAAATTCAATGGATACAGATATGGATAGATGAACTGAAATTAAATGGATATGGATATGAATATGGTTGAACAAAAACTAAATGGATATGGATATGGATACGGCATCACTCGATCCATATTCGATCCATTGCCATCCCTATGCACAGCTCGAGGATAAAGCTTACAGAGTATTTTAAAGTACTTTAAATAATTAGTTTTTTAATTGTACAATTTATTTTAAATAATTATATTTTTAATTATACAATTTATATTTAATTCTAAACTAATTTGTAATTATGACATTATGTAAGTGGTTTAGATTTTTTTATTTTTCTTTTTAAATTTTTTTAAAGCTTAGATAGAGTATTTTTATGACATCATTCAAATAGACAATTATAAGAATGTATAGATACTTTTCAAATTTTAGATTATAATTATATATCAACAATATATATAATAATTAGTGTCTAAGTATTTATTGTGTGTGACCCCATAGGCTTGTATATCGTTGCAGTATAGATTTAAGTTATGACGTGCACACTAAGTGAACAAACTTCCACTTGTGCATGACATAACATCCGAAATACTATATGTTAACACATATTTTCTTATGAGGTAAGGCTTAGTGTGTTAGCACAATACTAGAAGTGATCTAGCTAAAGGTAGGGGAGTGTTGCCGATTGATTTTTACCCTCGGGAAATAATCTCTGCAGACCCGGTTCACAAGTATAGAAACTTGTGTGGTGGCTTAATCAATCTTTTGTCCGCTGAGCGCTGAGCTACTAGCCGGATGACTTCTAGTGAGAGAAAGTACTGTGTGAGAGAGAAAGGTGAAGTCTCTGCTCACAAGTTGTCAGAATGTCTGAATGTGGAAAATGACAACCCAAGGGGTTTATTTATAGTGATAGATCCACCGGTTTGTTCGGGGACACGTGTCAGATGATGATACGTTCTGTTATTCATGATCCGAAATATGCGCTGGATGTGACGTTCTCCTGTCAGGGCTTAAGCGCTAGGCGGCCTTCAGGGCTTATGCATGACGGAAGCAGCCTGCTCAGCGGAGAACGCTTGACGGACAGTTTCACAAAACCATTGTTCTCAGTGTTCCTGATGCTATTTTCATGTTAATATTGTGCCTTTATGCGTGTATACGATAGGATACACCATTAAGTCCCCTCAGTTTAATGACTTAAGCATTTGAAAAAGGATTAAATTGTTAAACTTCTGCCAATGCATGCCAAACTAGTCTTCACATTTGCCATTTGCATCGGGAAAAACGTTACAGGCATTAATTGCAGACGAAATTTACTGACGCTGTGATGATTAATTTTAAATGGCTGAGAATCTCCACGCGCCTCCAGCTGTAAAAAGTGTTACTTCGTACCCTACATTTAAACTTGCCCGTACACATGTCGCAATCGTGTCCATATAAATTGCATTGATGAACTCCTATATAAACCGTCATAACCCTTTTACCTTCACTTTTTTACCTTTGCCAAGATCCAAAAAGCACATTTCTACCCAAATCTTCATCACTTTCTTCAAGATTTTCTTTCAACTTTTTAAGGTTTATCATCTTTCAAGGTCAGTTACTCTTCATCTTATTTGTTATTCTTTAATTGTTATTTTCATTTTACTTTATTATCATGACTTCTGCACTGAGTACTGGCCAAGAACACGTTGAGGCTTCTTCTTCAGAAACCACTGATTTGCCTGAGGTTAGCACAATGGCATCATCATTAACGGCGAGCCATTTGGACGGCTTGAAGATTGCTTTTCGCCATCTTAATCAATACAACCCTATTCTTCCTACAAACAGGCAAACTGCCAACGATCCTCCTGCTGGAAAAATTTCTTTATATGCTTTACAACTTACTCACGGCAATCTCCGTGTTCCGCTTACTACATTTCTCCTTCGCATCCTTAGATACTATAAAGCCTGCCTTAGCCAAATACACCCCCATGGTCTTCAAAAAATTATCCTGTTTGAAATGTACTGCAATGCAATCAACATTAAACCTCGCCTTAAAGTTTTTATCTCTCTGTTTAGAATTCGTACGATTAGCCAGTGTTGGCTTACTATTGACAATAAACGAAATGCACATTTTGTTGGTGCTAATAAAGTGTCAAACTTGAAAGACTGGAAGAATCCATTTTTTTTTATTGACGAGATAGTAATTCCGGAAGAGTATTCCGTTGTCCAGAAATGAAAGCCTTTAGATCCTGGTGTTGGAAAGGGTGTTAAGATAACCAACGCAGAGAGACGAATAGTGGATCATCTGAAAGATCTCTACCTTCCGCCCAGATCATATGAAAAGTATGAGGGGATTCTTGTGTTGTGCAGAGTAAGCAAGGAATGACCAACTACTTCTGTGTCAGTACTCCGTCAGAAAAACAAGGGTAGGATATGATATGATCATCCTAATATACATGAATGTCTGTCTATTTTATGTTATTGTTGCATACATTGCTATTTTTGTCTTTGTTTAATTTTTGCAGCAAATACCGAAATGCTTGTTCATTCTGCTCGGTTATCTCTCGACCTTGAGGATGATGTGGTTATCACTGCCCATGATAAGACGCCTGCCGAGCTGGAGGCAGAGAGGGTTGCAGCTGAGGCTAAAGCTGCTGCTGCTGAAAAGGGGGAAGAAAGCAATAATAGCAGTTCTGACAGTGAGTCCGTTTCTGAACGGACAACGGAGGACACCACCACTGAGTAGCAAACAACAGGCTCAGTTGACATTACTGGTGAGACACTCCCCACTCCTCCTCCAATCAAAAAGACACGCAAGAAGAGCATAGGCTCTAAAAGGGCAAAAAGCACTAAGGGAAGCCCAAAGCTGAAACGTAGAAGAAGTATGCCCACTTTGCCCTTTCTTGATACTGCATATATCTTTGCTTATAACTGTTATGTTTGCTAATTTATTTATATTAGTAATTTTAGCAGATTCTGATGATAACCAAGAAAAAGCTGCTGAAGGTGGTGAGCGGAGGCCGGAGGAGAATCTTGAAAGTCAAGGAGATAAAGTTCTGAAAACTCCTGAGCAGAACTTTACTCTATTTGATGAAGCTGAATTCCATGAGCAGAGGTCGGAAGACGATGCCTCCTATCATTCTCCACCTCCCAGCACCATTATCCCTCCTGTACATCATCAAATGTGCAAGAGCCATCCATTCCTGCTTATGTGAGCACGCTGCAGGCGCTCATTGATAACCCTACCACTAAGGTGAAAGATTTTTCAACTCTTCTTCAGATATTAATGATAAAATATGTTGCAATTATGTGCGTGCATTCTATTTACATGAATTGTCAATATTGATCATGACATTTTTCTTTTGCAGGGTTATGCTATCCCTGAGCTAAAACCACACTTCAATGCTCTCCGCTCTGATCAACTTAGGGAATCAACCGCTGCAACTACTGTATTGTTGATCAATCACCTAGAGTCTTCTCTGCAACTGCAGAAGCATCAGGAGTCTGTGCTTGCCGTAGCCCGTACTGAGATGGCTGAAGGTGCAAATGCTCGCAAGAGAGCTATTGATGCTGAACGTGCCTTGGCTGATGCTCAGAAAATGGTAAAGTCTAAAGAAACTGAGTTGAAAAATGCTCAAGATGCTGCAACCGCCATGTAAGAGGAGAAGGATAAATTGTTGGAGGCTGAAAGGAAGAAAGTTGAGGAGGAGCAGGTGAAGGTTAGTAATCTGGAGAAGCTGCTGAATGCTGAAAGGGAAAAGTCTGCTGAGCTTCTGAGGAGGGCGGAGGCCGGAGGCCGGTGAGGGTAACTTTGCGGAACTAAAGAAGGAGATACCGGGTGTGATAGCCAAAGTTCTTAGATCCAAACTTGTTGGGGATCCCTACAATGATTACGTTGATGCTATTCGCACCCATTCCATTTCTGATGTGGCAGACAAGTTAACAAGACGCCTTGCCCCAAACCAGACTCTCCCTCCTGCTATTGCTAACCTTATACATCCTGAAACCCTAGAGAAGGTTGAAGAAGCAAAGGAGAAACTGATAAATCTTAAAATTGATGTTTATGATGAGGTGTGTAGCAGGGAAGAGTCGTCTGCCAAGGATGTGCTTGGTGTAGAGTTTTCATGAATTATGTAAAAAATTTCTGAACAATGCTTGTAATAAACTTCACTATTTTTGATGTCGTAAACATATGCTGTTTTGAATGATTATGCTTGTTTATATGCTTGCTCCAAATATTTTGATGTTGCTTTTAAAACAAATATGCTATGCACATATCATAAAATTTTTATGTACAATTGTATATTGTATAACTGAACAAAGCAAAAAGTGTTTGAGGTAATTCTTTTGTGGATGCCTTGCATTGTTAACTTCTGCTGAATTAATAATATCTAACTGAAATTATACTTCTGCAAAGATCATGCCTTCAAATAATTTGTAGGACATCAGAGTCCATCATATGCATTGATGATGACCAATTATGTAATATTGTTGGTTAGTGATTATAAAATAATCTTCCAGCTATACGCCTTCCGTCATAAAGTTTATGAGGAATAGGTTCGAAGTATTTTTAAATAGTGGTTATGAATTAATAACATGTCCGTCATACGCCTTCCGTCATAAAGTTTATGAGGAAGAATTGTGAAATATTTTTACCTTTAAATAATATAGAAACTTCTTTCGTTATGTGAAGTAAGTTTTTTATAATGTTTGTCATGACAAGTATCTGATTTTTGTATTTTTTCTCGGTGCTTTCTAGTAAAACTTTAACATTTTCTAGCCAATCCCTTGTGCCTGTTGCTGGCCGGCACAAAAGCTTCCGCCATCGGAGGTATAAAAATACTCTCCTTCTGTGGGCAGGATATAAATGCAATGTTTTACATTTGTCACAGGCAGCACTTTGCATAAGAAAAATATAAAATTTTATTGATCAATAATGTGCAGTACATAAACAATTTATGATGAATTTAGGTGGATCAAGCCTAATTAGTACATCATGAATGTTTAATGTATGTAATTGTTAACATAGGCACTGTAAAATAACCACAATGGTTTACAGTAAATTGATAAACTTTGTTCTTCAGAAAATGCTAACAAACTGGTCTTCACACGCCAAGCGCCCAGCGCTGTCCGGCTTAAAAGTTTGATCATGGTATGAAAAATTTCTGAACTTCATCCTCTCTGAACAACCGATTACGCCTTATCTGATTTGTTCTGCCGTTTGGCAAATTTGCAAATGTGGAACGTTCCCTAGTTGGTGCCACATACTGTGAATGTATGGCAGCTACTCCATTAGGAGTTGGGAATCCGATTTCTGCATGAGCAGTTGATGTAATTGCTCCAAATTTAGCCAACGCTGTCCTTCCAAAAAGGACATTGAATCGAGAATTGCCATCCAAAATAGTGAAATCGATTGTTTCAGTTCTTAGTAATGGGAATGTTTCCATAACAACCTCCAAACAAATTTGCCCCATGGCGTTCACCGGTGCTCCTGTCAATCCTGAAACCTTCAAACTCGTCCGCCTAGCTCTATCCTGCACATGCCTTGGAAAAGTCTTCAAACAATGCCAATAAATGATATCAGCTTCACTACCAGTATCCGTATAGATACGGCTAATGAACTTGTTTGCAATTTCTGCGAAAATGACCACTGGCTAAACAGACAAGGCCCAATTTTGAATTGGTTGAAAAATGATTGGAGCATATCTCCAGTTATCAACATTGTTATCCGACTGCTCACCGTCCTCATAGTGACTACCATTCAACCACACCATTCTGATTACAACATCTGGAGTTGGCTCACGCTCTGTTATCCGGTCTCCGTACTGGTTTCTGTTATCTCTTCCGCCATGCTCTTCCCTTCTCCTGTTCTCACCTCGACGACCTCTTCCACCATCATTCTTCTGGCATCCAAATTTCCTGCGAGGATCATTTCTCCTATATTGTTTTCCTGGAAACAAGTGATTTAACTCTCCTGCTTTGATCTTTGCGATGATTTCTCTCATCAGAGATTTGCAATTATCTGTATCATGACCCCATGCCTCATGAAAGTCACACCATAGTTCACTTTTTAGACCCTATCTTTCCTCCATAGGTGCTGGAGTATTAAAAGTAGTCCGGATTGGCTCAGTGAAAAGAATTTCTTTTGGAGTTTTAGTCAGCGCCATTATCAACGAATGCCTCTCTATTGGCCTTCTGTTGTGATGAAAATCATTTGGATGATTATTGCCTCTCCATCCACCATTGGAATTGTCATTCCTCCTTTGATTTCTGTCAAAGTACCGCCCTCCGTTGTGCGGTTTGCTACTGCTGCTACCATCAAACTTGCTTAGTCCTCGCTCACCAGCTCGAACATGTTTTTGTGCAACTTCCAACGCCTGATGCAGAGTTTTTGGCAAGTCATACCTTAATGTATGAACAAGTGCACTAAACCTTCGCTGATCCAAACAGAAAACGAAACCGGACACTAGCTACGACTCTGGACAATCAGGTATCTTTTGTGCTTCAAGCATTTCATGAAATTACTCAAGGACTCATTATGATGCATCGTTATCTCATGTGCATCAAGATGTGTTAAAGTGCAGCTACAAAGATTTTGATATTGCATAACAAACTTCGCACGAAGATCCAAATAACTTGTAATACTCCTTGACGGTAAGCTTGAAAACCATTCTCTTGCCATTTTCTGCAACACCATTGGAAACATATGACAAGCTACCTTGTCATCCCAATGCTGTAACCTCATTGCACCCTCAAACATAGTAAGAAAATCTTCAGGATCCGTTGTACCGTCATAAACTCCAATTGCCGGTATGCCAAGATTTCTAGGCAACGGATAGTTAGCAATTCGATCAATAAAATATTGAGTGGATTCTGCCATAGCTGGTGGTTTTGTAGCTTGTTCTCCAGTGATTTAAGCGAAAAAAGTATCTACAGCCACAGCACGGACAGCGAGCTGCGCTAAGCGTTGCTTATACTTTGCCGGAGCTGTCTGCTTAAGGATATCATTTAAAAGCAATACTGCCTGCTTCTCAGACATGAACTCATCTTTGTCATCAATTTCATCGTCAGAATCATTATTAATACAGCTCAAGTCATTATCATCCTCAGAGTCATCAATAAGACTGCCCAACTTGTCAAGTAGTCTGGATAACCTGTACTTTGATATAGATTGCTTTTTCATGATTTGCTTGTCTTTGCCATCCGCCATCCGTCAAAAAGGAATAAATGATAGACATCGCCGTGGTTGCATCAATGGTCGCCTCTCTGGATTAGTAACAAGATTTGGAAGCCTTTCTGCACTTTTGGTTGTTGTCTCTTCGATTACTGGCCTTTTCTCTGAATTAGTTGCCAAACGCTTAAGCCTTTCTACAGTTTCAGCAACTGTTTCTTCAATCGTACCGTCCGGTGGCGGAACAGGTACATCTTCTACAGTTATCATGTCTTCAGTTAATGGATTGTTGACTGCTACAAGTACATTTATGAATGGAGCTTCAGTTATCTTTGTTCCTTTTCCATTTCGCGTGTTCTTTGCATTAGTGGATGACGCCATTGTTAACACCTATTTCCTTATGAGGTAAGGCTTAGTGTGTTAGCACAATACTAGAAGTGATCTAGCTAAAGGTGGGGGAGTGTTGCCGATTGATTTTTACCCTCGAGAAATAATCTCTGCAGACCGGGTTCACAAGTATAGAAACTTGTGGGGTGGCTTAATCAATCTTTTGTCCGCTGAGCGCTGAACTACTAGCCGGATGACTTCTAGTGAGAGAAAGTACTGTGTGAGAGAGAAAGGTGAAGTCTCTGCTCACAAGTTGTCAGAATGTCTTGTAACACCCCGTTTTCCCTGTATATGATTTATAGGTGTATTGGGTATGTACGAATGGTGTAAGAAAGGTTCGGGGCATTTTCTAGTATTAAAGTCTTGTGTGCAAGAAAGTTATGTCAGGTCACGCCTTGTGTCGCGGCGCGACACAGAAGGCCGCGGCGCGGCAACACATTAGAATCTGGATCAGAAAGTATGGTAAAGAAGGCACAGACCACGGTATAGGTCGCGGCGCGACCATTTATGCCGCGGCGCGGCATTTCTGCTGAAATGGTTCCTGTTTTCGCAATATTTAGGCAAAGTGAGGGGCATTTTGGTCTTTTCGCGTTTGAACCAGATTGAGATCTTAAATCTCATCCACTCCTTTCATTTCCTAATTTCTTTTCCCTTATCATTTCATTTTCCTCTCAGAAACTCAAACACCCAATTTAATTCAAAGGGATTTTTGGAAAGGAAGAAGCGGGATTTGATCCTTGGCGTAGTTGACTAGGTTGTTCTCCTCGTTCTTAGCTACACGGTGATACTAGTGGTAAGCTCTAACTCCGAATTTCATTTTCATGTTCATCATTCAAATTTAGGGCTTTTGATTGTTTGATTCATAGATGGAACTCATTTAGTTGTTAATTGGTGATTAACACCAAGATTCGGGTTTGTAAGTGTTAAATGCGGGTTTTGGCTTGGTTAATGATTTAACCACGTTTAAGACTTGAGAATGGTGTATAATCACTAGTGTTAGTGATTATTAATGTTTTGGAGACTTTTAGGGTTCTTGTGGTTGACTAATTTTGACTAGAGTCGAAATTAGGGTTTGTTGAGGATTATAACCCGAATGTCGCTTCAATGAGGTTTGTAAACTTAAAATGGATTAAGTTGAAGTATAAAACCGAGTTAAACATGTTTTGGTGTCAAAACTTGTAAATTGTGAGATTTTGACCTTATGGGTCAAAATTAGGGTTTATGGGCGATTTTGAGAACGATAAGTGTTTAACACTTGTGTTCGGGTTTAATTGGCATATTAGGACCATTATCACTTGCGTTAGTAATTATTGGATAGTTTTGGCGCGGTTTGAGCTTGGAAGTGCATTTGGGTCGAAATTGCACTATTTGACAATTTGGGTCGATTTGTAAATCCACCCTAATTGTGTTGTTGTATTTGTGTTAATGGAATAGGTACTTTCCATTGGCGTGTTGCGGATTACTTGGTTGCATTCATCAAGGCTTAAGGTGAGTGTTAATATCCTATATGCATATGTATGTGTAGGATGGGTGCGGGTCGGGTGAAGTGGTTCTCGGTTATAGAGCTCACTTCACATATAGGTGGATTGATGGACTTGTGAATAGTTCCAATTGGCACGGTTGTGCGTTTTGGTTAACCACCTTTGACGAGGTGTACACCTTGTGTGTACGTTATCACATGGGCGTGTGATGTGGATTATATAACCCCAATGGCGAAGGGTTAATATTGTGAGTGGAGTATTTATACGTACGTGTATATGGCGTATCTATTTGTGGGTGTTATGGCATGAACCATCGAGCCGGTAGTGCCATAACATGTGTGCGATAAGATGTGAACCACGTACCGGTAGCATCGAGTGTGAACCACGTGCCGGTAGCACTATAAATATAATGATGTGAACCACGTGTCGGTAGCATCGAGTGTGAACCACGTGCCGGTAGCACTATAAAATGAGCGTGAACCACGTGCCGGTAGCGTCGAAGTGTGAACCACGTGCCGGTAGCACTATAAAAGAGAGAGACTCAAATGCGTATGGTGTGAACCACGTACCGGTAGCACCATAGCGTTATGGTTAACCATATTATGTTGTTGGATATTGTTTAGCATGTTAAATATTGTATACGTATATTGTTGTATTGTGTGATGTAGCTAACCCTCCCGGTGTAGCTCATTGGCGTTGTTCACCTCGTCGTTGGTGAACTAACTTATACTTTGTTGATATCTTTACCTTGTGCTTAGAGATCGTACGGTATGCTTAGTGTAGTTGCCTTATACTTGGATGCTTCGGTATGCGGTATTTGACTTTTGTGTGGCGTGTCCATTTTATACATATATATGTATGTAGTATATTATCACTCACTAAGCGTTAGCTTACCCTCTCGTTGTTGATATTTTTATAGGTTCGCATGCTTGGCGGCTCGGGTAAGCTTGGGGATTAGAGATCTTGGCTAGGTTGCTTAGAAGATCTTGCTTTTGGACTCGATTAGGATTTGGGTAGCGTAGTCCCAAATCACCATGCTCGGTTTTGTGTAAACGTAACTAGTCGGGTCATAATGATTATAACCGGTTTACGATTCAATTAATGAACCATTGTATTAGGGAGTTTAAATTATTAATGTATGTTTTAAGTTCGTTGAACTTACTTTGGTAACAAATATGTTTTGGAACTTGTGTAATGGGACCTAAGGTATTATTTAACGCGTATTAAAAGGAAAATTTTTATGGGCCGATTTTAAGACGGGTTGGGTCGTTACATGTCTGAATATGGAAAATGACGACCCAAGGGGTCTATTTATAGTGATAGATCCACCGGATTGTTCGGGGACATGTGTCAGATGATGATACGTTCTGTTATTCGTGAACCGAAATATGCGCTGGATGTGACGTTCTCCGGTCAGGGCTTAAGCGCTAGGCGGCCTTCAGGGCTTATGCATGACGGAAGCAGTCTGCTCAGCGGAGAACGCTTGACGGACAGTTTCACAAAACCATTGTTCTCAGTGTTCCTGATGCTATTTTCATGCGAATATTGTGCCTTTATGCGTGTATACGATAGGATACACCATTACTATACATACATATATTAGCGTCTAGCAACACATTAATGCCCCTGAAAATATACACGTTAATTCTAATACTTTGAACGATTTTGGCCCTCCTCGTAATTTCATTAGAGATCCGTCACTAAATATAATAATGATGTTTGTAGGCACAATACACATCGTAAACTGAACAATGCGATCAATGATGACGCCACCGTTGCTGCATTCATCGTAAACCGAATAAACTAAATCTAGGGTTTATACAGAAAATAAGAGGATGGCATGGAATTTGAGCTTGTGAGGTTAATTCTTAAACTGAATTGTGAAGAGAGAAATAAACAAAGTATTAAAAATTAAAGACTGAATTAAAGATTGAATCAAAGATTCTTATTATAGGAAGTATCAAAAAGTAGATCCGATAGTGGAGTGAATTAATGATTATTTGATCTTACTTTTAAAAATTAGGATTTATGATTCTAAATGAAATTAAAAGGAGAGGAAGAGATGGCGATGAAGATGAAAATTCAAGTGAAAATAGACAAAGATGAAAAATGACTATTTTACTCTCATGTGTCAAGTATGTCATGAGTTAAGTATAAAATAACGGACGTTAAAAAGTTGGACTATTCGTGTAAATAGCTGCGAACTTCTGGACTATTTAGATGAAAAACTTAAGTTTAATTTAGACTATCATGTTTTTGAACAAACCGTGTAATTTTTTCTAAATTAAATATTAAATAAATATTTTAAAGGAACATTAATTTAATGGTTTTTTTTGACTAAATTAAATAAATATTTTAAAAGACCATTAATTTAATGGTTGCTATTTGCTAACAATAACATGTCCAGTTTGACATTAGAGATATCCACCATCTTTTTTTATCATCAAAATAATCAGACCTAATTGCAAATTTAATCAAACTTATATTTTTCCCATCCGTTACTTGCATTTTTTAGCACACATGCCCAAACAACTCTTCAAGTCACCCTCACCTGAAAAGTCATATTCAACCAAATAAACCATTTAATATCTTATATCTTATCTTATATATTCACAAAATTGCGATAAAAAACAATTTCAAAATCGATATCAAATTAATGAGATATGGGAACATACCATTGTAATGCAACTTGCAAGCTTGCTCGGTGCAATTCATTATGCAGTAGCTTTTTTCAAATATGTTAGATACACCGATATCAGGTGTAGGAGCAATGTCGGGTGTGGGACCAATGATCAAATCTGCATACTCATCTGAATCTGATTTTGTACCTAAATCAGCAACTAAATCAGATGGAGAAGGTGCAGGCCCTCCATCTTGATTATCGGGTGGTCCAGTAGGAGGAGTATTACCAGACCCGGGTGGCAAAGTAAAACACTTGGCCAAACAATTTATATAACATGGAAACCTTCCCAAACTTCTTTTATTTAGAAAAAAACATTCATTCAAACACCCTCCCCAACATGCATATAAGCCAGCACTCCCATGTTGTACCAACAACATGAATACCACCAAAACACTAACCAATGTACTACCCTTGGTGCTCATGGTACCACCACTCCTCTTGATCTTGAATTCTTGATGTAGAGTGTAATATTGTATACAACTCAAATGTGGTTTGACAAATCACAAATGGGTGGTTTTATAGGGGATAAAATGCAACAAACTCGATTTAATGCTAATTAATTAGTTTTGCTTTATTTACAAAAGACCAAGGAGACGAGTCATTCTGGTTTTATGGGTCAATGTTTTATTTCTTCATATGTACGAAGAATCGAAGAATCGGATCATTGCGGCTATGGTTACGGCTTTATGGGCTATTTGGTGATTTCATAATGGTGTCGTGTTTGTTGATTCTTTTTGTAGTAAAAGTATCTTATTTGATGTAATTAGATTAGTTACTTTTCGTTAGATTAAAAATAGAGGCCATCTAGTTTCAAATTGAAACTTATACTTTTCTATGCCTTTATAATTATCTCTTAGCGCCTTGCTGGGGATCGTTTTTTAATATAATATATTTTTTGGCCGTTAAAAAAAATATATTGAATGATTTTTCCGTATTTTGGGATGCGCCTTAAGTAATCATTATTTCATTTGTTATAATTCGTATACGTGATACGTAATACGTAATACGTAATACGTGTATGTATTATATGTTTTACGATTCTACCTAAAATTAATTAAGTTGTGTTGACAGTAGTGTTTAAAAAAAAAAAAAAATTAATGGGTGTTGTTGATATCCAGTATATTACATAATAAGTACGTGTTTTAAATGCATTAACGCAAAGCCAGCCAAGATTCTGTTGGCGTTTGGTAAGTTAGGATTTGTTACAAATTTTTTATTGTTTCAAGTTGCATCAGATTGGTTAAGTTAGCTTTTCAAAAAAAAAAAAAAAAAAAGATTGTGTTAAGTTCACGCCACGATTATTAGTAGGCGATTTACATTTTAATGGTGTAATAGGTTTGTAGCTATGTGGAAACACAAATTTTGATTATCGCAATTGATTGTTTCAATCGATTGGTTTCAGTTGTGTTTCGTGATTAGTTTGTTGTTCAATGTAGTCAATGTCAACTTCCTATAATAATAATTGGTTGGATTTAGTCAATTCAACATTTTAGAGTTTTGACCATTAATCAATATGTATTTCAATTAGATTTGTTATCAGTAAAGGAATAGAGACAATTTACTGGAGACAATTAGCGTGGATATTTTTTACATGAACATTTATGTCTATGCAATAAGTTCACTAGATGACAACAAAATGAGTCAACGTTGATTTTTCTCTTTAACAAACATATTTGCATGAACATGTCCACGCAATATGTCGATATTAATTTCTTTTTACATTTCCCTTTCACGATCAAGGATAGAAAACGAGAAACGTTGAATTAACATTTTTTTAAATTTTAAATTTTTAAATAAAAAAATTATTTTTTAATTTTTATTAAATTATTAAACTAGATTTATTATTTTTCAGTTTTCAAGTTTTTAATAAATTTCAATTTGCCTCCAATATTAAAAAATTTCCGGTACACTTTTGGCGTGGACATGTCCACGCAATAGGTCGTGATACACATCGAACGAATTGAAGGCTTATCAGACGAGCTGAAAGTTTATTTGACGAGTTTAACGGTGTAATATGATGGAAGAATGTGGTGGTAGAATGTGATGGTGATATGCGGTAGTGGAATGAGCTTTGGATGGCCTAAATCGGTTTGTTAATTTGCATTTTTCTCAGGATGCAATGAGCTTGGTGAATCATTCGTGTATGCTTCGTAAGGAAGCGGCGGAAGATGTTGATTGTGGTATGGGCTTAGATCAACCCCGTGGGAATTTTGTACATGATGCAGTTGTTGTTGGATTGATTGTTCCGTTTGACTCATGCCTCACAAAAGAGTATAAGGTTTCCCTCTACAAATTCGAGGCCGTTATCGGGGGGTGAGAGTGTTCGTGTTGATGGGTGTGGTACTGATATTGTGACGCCCCAAAATTTAAGGTAATATTTTACGTGTATTTATTTATGTTTGATGGGTTTAAGTTATGGAATAAGGTAAATAAATAAATAAATATGTAAGATTGTTAGTTAAGTATTATCAAGGACTAGTGTTGAAAAGTTAGATTAAGGACCTCCATTATCATTTTATGGTGGGGAGGGTATAATAAGAAAAAAGAGCAAAGTCTAATTAAATTAAAAGATGAAAATTAGAGGAAGAATTCATTAGTTGAAATTTGTAGCAGAGTGTTTTTGTGTGTGATGGTAAGGTATTGACAAGAGTAAGCCAAGAGAGAAAACCCTATCAAAAATTGAAAGATCAACACTCATGCAAGCAACAAAATAAGTAATTAGGAGTGTATAAACCCTTGTAGAAGCAGAAAAATTTTCATTCACTTCCTCTTTGTGTTCAGTTAGGGTTCTTGAACTCTAGAAGTTAAAGGTATGAACTAGCTTAAGCAACTATTGTTATGTTATTGATGTTTACATTAAAATAAGTTGTTAAAGATTGTGTTTAAGTGTAATTTAAGCATAAAAACGAATTTAAGATTAAACAACTTGTGATTCTTGCATGAGATAATGATTTAAATTGTTTGGTTATGTGCAAAAGTGATAAACTTGGTTACTTAAAAACAGCTTATGCACACCATGTGATTGTGAAATGCTTGAAAGAGTTCCAAGTTGGATTGTTTCTAGAATCTCAAGTAAAATTATAGTATTTTAGTCTTGTTTCGTAATGTGAAATTAACGAGATTAGCATAATTATATGTGCTAGTCAATAAAAGGAAGCTAGAAGTGAAAAAGGTAGTGCATTATAACAAGGTAAGTTTATAGGGGGTAACTTGGATGGGTCAAGAGTGGCTTAGTGTTCCCGGATTGCATATGTGGAAGGGGTGACGACTAAGTCCACTAAATGGTTAGCTTAGATGCAACTATTAGGCTTGCCTAATAGTGGTAATCCTGGTGGTCATTGATTCATGCAGAAATTGGGTGAAAACATAGAAGGATATATGTATTGTGTTGTATGTATAACATGGTCGGTGCAAGGCCAGAAATTGGAACACATTAATTCCGCTCGTTCCCGTCCTTCGCAACATAAAAGTGTTTTCACATGCCATATTGTAACATCCCGTTTTTCTTCATACATGTCCGAGGTACGTGATTGATCTTTAGAATGTTCATATTTGGTTGTAGAATAGTATAAAGATGATTGTACGATGAGTGTATGAAGTGTACCAAGGGTGTACGTGTTGCTTGTTTGTATGTCGAAGAAAACTGGACGTTGTTTGAGTTACAAGGTGTGTACGTACCTTTTTGTAGTGACCCATCCTAATCCATCTGGACGAATACATTACATTTGGTTACATCGTGAGGTACTTGACCTCTATATGATACATTTTACAAACATTGCATTCGTTTTTAAAAGACAAACTTTCATTACATCGACAGTTGACCGCATGCATACCATTTCATAATATATCCAACTATAATTGACTTAGTAATAATCTTGATGAACTCGACGACTCGAATGCAACGTCTTTTGAAATATGTCATGAATGACTCCAAGTAATATCTCTAACATGAGCAAATGCACAGCGGAATATTTCTTTAATACCTGAGAATAATCATGTTTTAAAGTGTCAACCAAAAGGTTGGTGAGTTCATTAGTTTATCATAATCGATCATTTCTATAATTTTAATAGACTACAAGATTTCATTTATTCAATAATCATACACTCGCAAGTGTTTAAAAATTCATTCGTATGGATTGAATACATGGTAATCGACATTAACAAAATGCATCTAGAATATCCCCATATATAAATATCGAAGTACTAAAGCAGTTCAAATTCTCTGACTGGGGCTTGTCAATGGCCCATAGATCTATCTTTAGGATTCGCGTCAATTGGTGGCAATTATAATAAACACCAATTCTTAGGCTACCAAGTTCAACAAGGGCGATATCCAGTATAACAATTCAACCATAGAACGTAGTTTCGATTACTTGTGTCTATTTCGTAAAACATTTATAAAAGCAGCGCATGTATTCTCAGTCCCAAAAATATATATTGCAAAAGCATTTATAAAGGGAGCAAATGAAACTCACAATACTGTATTTTGTAGTAAAAATACATATAAGGGTATTGAACAACTGAACAATGCAGGGTTGACCTCTGATTCACGAACCTATATCATCCATATATGTATTAAAACATATACTTGTGATCGAATAAATACATATATATATATAAATTTATTAATTATATCCTTTTTATATTAATAACATATATATGTTTCTTATATATACATTTTTGTAAATGAAAATATTGATTTTAGTTATGTTATATATATATATATATATATATATATATATATATATATATATATATATATATATATATATATATATATATATATATATATATATATATATATATATATTATTGTAAGACCCTAATCTTCATTGTACAGCAGGGTATATATGGTACATAGCGTGTGGGTGAAGTTGTGTAATCAAACAGAAGTCAGAAGCTGAGCTGGGCTAGGTGCGCTCAGCGCACACCTAATGGTGCGCGCCGCGCACTGTTCACTGTAGCCAGATCCAGCTCTTTTATTCAGATATTTTGATGGGCTTTTTGGTAATTTCACTTGTGGACGAGTTAAAGGCCAGTTGGTCAGTTTGTGGAGTATCATTAACTCCATTATCAACAACCTTATCCTCTTCACTTAAATTTTAGAGAGAGAGTGTGATTCTTGAGTGAGAAAGCTTAAATCCAAGAGGAAGAAGTTGTTCTCGGACCAAAGTGCGGGTATTAAAGTTGTTCATCTCCTCTCTAGCTCCGTTGTGGTCATAGTGGTATGTTCTAACTTTAATTTCCTTACTTTGATTTTGTGTAAGGGTTAGGATTTGGGTAAATGAAGAACATAAAACCCATATTTGGTGATTTTGGGTGTTCTTGGGTAAGATGGAGTCATAAAGACTCAATGGTGACTAACCTAGGGTTTCAAAATGTTATTTGATGTTTATGAGTTCTAATTGGTTTGTTAATCACTAGCACACCTAGTTAATTTAGTAAATGGGTGTTAGATGGGTTAGTAGATAATCCGAAATGGGTGTGTTGACTTTAAATTAGTCAAAGGGCTAATGATTGACCTAATTGGGAAATATGGGTATGAAATACCCTAATTGTGTAATGGTTAGTGTTGTTGGACCTTAATCACTAGCTTTTAAGTGATTAATGATGGTCTTGACCCTTAAAGGGCGGTTTTGGTGAAAATGGGGCATTTAATGCATTTAAGTCATTAAATGCACATAAGTGAAATTGTTGGTATTTAGTCCAACTAGTTATGTGGGTTGATTGAAGTACTTATTATATTAGGTACTTTGCTTTGAAGCTTGCGGAAGTATAAAACCGTCACCAAATCGTTAAAGGTGAGTGGAATGATTATATGCATATGTATGTAATGTATTTATTTGTATGCTATGGTATGAACCAAAGAGCCGGTAGTGCCATAGTATGTGTGAGCGTGCTATGATGTGAACCAAAGAGCCGGTAGCGTCATAGTACGTGTGTTATAGTGTGAACCAAAGAGCCGGTAGCGCTATAGCACGATTTGTTAGGGTGTGAACCAAAGAGCCGGTAGCACCTTAGCGTTGTTAGAGTGTGAACTAAAGAGTCGGTAGCACTTTAGCGTGAGTATGACTCGAGTTGTGATGTGAACCAAAGAGCCGGTAGCATCGTGACAAATGCGTCTGGTGTGAACCAAAGAGCCGGTAGCACCATGACGCGAGAATGGTTAACCATGGTTGTGTATTTTGTTTTGTAGCATATTATATTATGTCGATTATATGTTATTGACTATGCTAGTAGCGGTTTGTTGGAGACTATTAGCTTTGTACTTGAGATGGTATGCTAATTGTATTGCTAGCGTGTATGCGGTATATGTGTAAGTGATTGCAAGTAGGTATGTTATATATATATGGGTATAATTATTGCATTCACTAAGCTTTGCTTACCCTCTCGTTGTTTATCTTTTTATAGGCTCCGGCGTTGACAAGGGTAAGGGCCTTCGATTGGATTAGAGATCCCGCTTGTTGTTTGGAGGACGCTTTTGGGATGTGATAGCTTGTGGAGTTTGACCGAGATTTGGGTAGTTTAACCCCAAACACCATGCTCATAGTGTCGTCTGGAATTTAAACTAGTGTGGTCGAAACTTGAACTTTTGTATGAAACTCGTAAAACGGCCGATGTGGGCCCCGTTTTGTAAAACTCATTTTATGTTTGAATCGTATGAGTTTTCCATATTAGAACATGTTGTGAAAAGCGTTTCGTCTAATTATGTAGGGAAGTGGGAGATCTTTATTTGAAAATTTGCAAATTTGGACAGAACTGAATTGGGGCCTGTGCGCGCCGCGCACCCTATGGTGGTGCGCGTGGCGCACTCCTCTGTAAAAAAAAAAATTGTTTCGCGAAATCAATTGGTTATTGGTTTGGGTTGTTACAAGTGGTATCAGAGCATGGTCTAAGGGATTTAGGCGACTTGAGATAGGTGCTTAGACTTAGATTTATTTGTATATGCGCTTTATGCGGGACTTGTAGGAGACGGGTCGGACCGGGTGTTGATTAGTGCTTAGGTTTATGTGAAGTAACCTTGCGCTAATTGTTTTGTGTTGTGTTAGCAATCATCAAGCAAGATATACGTTCTACTAGCAAGTTAATGCGACGTGCTCGCGTAACAATGATTAGCTACCATTGTTACGGGTTCAAATCGTGTCAAACAAGCGATGTACGATGATTGTTGAGCAAGATGGAGTAGTGTGGTGTATATGTACATTCATATGTGTTAGGTTTTCTCGTTCGTTGCTTAACCATTTCCGTTTTATAGTATGAAGACGAGAAACGGACCCGAGATCAATGAAGGGGGTTCGAGCGAGGATGTTGAGTTTACGGCCAAGGTTGAGGCCATTATGCAAAGGCGTCATGCGGCCTTCTTAGAGGATGTTAATAAGATGTTCTTGGATTCGATTGACGAACAAGTAGTCAATCTAGTCAAGGAACAAGTTAAGATTGTTCTTAAAGAGGATAACGCGGGAAGACGAGACTTCCACTATAAAAACTTCAAAGATGCTCAACCTCCCACCTTTGAAGGTGAACGAGACCCGCTCAAGAGTGCTCGATGGATCTCCGATATGGAGGGGGCTTTCCGTACTAGTGAGTGCCCTCTCGATAAAAAGACGAGGTTTGGTAGTAGCATGATGAGGGGTGATGCCAAGTTGTGGTGGGACGCGAAAATCCGACTTTATGGCGAAGAACAAAGTATGAGTTTGACGTGGGACGAGTTTAAAGAAGAATTTTTCAAGGAGTACCGAACTTCGGCCGATCTTTCAAAGCTTAAGGACGAGTTACGTACCTTAAGGCAAGGGTCAATGGATTTGAACACTCTCAAGTCCACTTTCTTATCAAAGACCCAATTTTGCCCGGAGTATGACGGGAACGATCACATGTTGAAAGAAGATTTATACCGAACCTTGAATGATAACTATCAAGAAAGGATTAGTAGGAATTCGGCGAAGACTTTTGATGAGCTATTTGATATCGCTAAGGGTTTTGAGTCGCTTGCTCCAAGAAAGAGTGACTTCACCTTTGGCAAACGAAAATTTGAAGCTACTAGCCACTCGAACAAGAAGAACAAGAGTGTGACTGAGAGCGTCGGTAGTGAAAAAAAGGGGGCTTCTATGAGTTTTGGGCCCACGTGCTACAATTGTGGTCGACAAGGGCACTTTGCCCGTGATTGTACGAACTCATCTTCCAACAAAATCGTTTGTTTTAATTGTAACAAAGAGGGGCACAAGAGGCCGGAGTGTCCCGAATTGCGTAACGTTAATGTTAAACGACTAGAGAAGGCGGCGGGTACGGCTAGGGGTCGAAATTATTTGATGACCAATGAGGAGGTCAAGCAATCTAGCGAAGTTGTCTCAGGTACTTTCATGGTTAATTCCAATCCGGCAAGGACACTCTTTGATAGTGGTGCAAACTTATCGTTTGTGTCACCAAGATTTGTGCCTAAACTTAATAAACCGTTAGCTAAGTTAAGTCGTCCAGTAGAAGTTGAAATAGCGGATGGCAAGACGGTGCTAGTGGTAGATGTGTGTAAAAATTGTAATGTTGTGTTTGGTGTCGAAAACTTTAAAATCGATCTCATCACGATGACTTTGGGTGATTTTGATATCGTTTTTGGTATGGATTGGCTCGATCATAATAGGGCCGATATTGCATGCCATGAAAAATCTATTCGAGTAAAGAACCCTAGTGGGGGAGAGTTAATTATTCATGGCGATAAACGAAGAAGACTTGTGCCGATATGCACTTTTGCACGGGCACGTCATTTTCTTGTTGGTGGTGGCATGGCTTTTGTTGCCCATGTTGTTGATACTCGTGATGAGCCACCACCCATTCGTGAAATTTGGGTGGTGAGTGAATTTGAAGACATTTTTTCGGATGAGTTACCGGGTGTTCCGGCGGAAAGACAAGTTGAATTTCGCGTTGAGTTGATTCCAGGGGCTACCCCCATTGCTAAAACTCCTTATCGTTTAGCACCGATCGAAATGCAAGAGTTGTTAAATCAAAACCAAGAGCTACTTGAAAAGGGTTTTATCCGACCGAGTGCTTCGTCATGGGGCGCTCCAGTTTTATTCGTGAAGAAGAAGGATGGTAGTATGCGGATGTGCATCGATTATCGGGAGTTGAACAAAGTGACGATCAAGAATCGTTATCCATTGCCTAGGATTGACGATTTATTCGACCAACTCCAAGGTGCAACGTATTTCTCTAAAATCGACCTACGGTCCGGCTATCACCAAATGCGGGTCCGTGAGGAAGACATCGATAAAACGGCTTTTCGAACGCGTTATGGGCATTTTGAATTCGTAGTTATGCCTTTTGGTCTTACGAATGCACCGGCGGCATTCATGGATCTTATGAACCGAGTGTGCCAACCTATGTTGGACAAGTCGGTAATTGTGTTCATCGACGACATACTTGTCTATTCGAAGAGTATGAAGGAACATGAACATCATTTGCGAAGTGTGTTAAAGACGTTGTAGAAGGAGAAGTTGTATGCTAAATTCTCCAAATGTGAATTTTGGCTAAGGGAGGTTCAATTCCTTGGCCACATTGTGAACGAAAATGGTATTCAAGTAGATCCGGGGAAAATAGAGACGGTAAAGAGTTGGGGACGACCGACTACGCCTACGGAAATCTGAAGTTTTCTCGGATTGGCCGGTTATTATCGTCAGTTTATCCAAGACTTTTCCAAGATTGCTTCTCCATTGACGAAGTTAACGAGAAAGAATGCGAGATTTAATTGGGAGAACGAGCAAGAAATTGGTTTTCAATTGTTAAAAGAGAAGTTGTGTCAAGCTCTGGTGCTAGTTTTACCGGAAGGGGTGGAAGACATGAAGGTCTATTGTGATGCTTCTTTAAATGGGCTCGGTTGTGTTCTAATGAAAAGGGGTAAAGTCATCGCTTATGCCTCGTGACAATTAAAGGAACACGAAACGAGATATCCGACTCATGATCTTGAGTTGGCGGTGGTTGTTCATGCGTTGAAAATTTGGCGCCATTACTTGTATGGTGTCAAGTGTACGATTTATTCGGATCACAAGAGTTTGAAACATCTTTTTAATCAAAGAGATTTGAATTATCATCAACGTAGATGGATGGATGTGGTGAAAGACTACGATTGTGAAATACTTTATCATCCGGGTAAGGCGAATGTGGTCGCGGATGCATTAAGTCAAAAGAGTCAACATCTGGCGATACGAGTAGGATCGTTACGTATGATTATTACTAATGATTTTCTTGAAAAACTTGGTGTGATTCAAATTGAAGCTTACGTTCACAACAAGCATGCAGATCGAATTGTGGGGCAATCGGAATTCATTACTATGGGTTCGCGTGGTTTGTTGTCTTTTCAAGGAAGAGTGTGGGTGCCTAAGATGAGGGATTATCAACGAGTGCTACTTGATGAAGCACATAAGTCAAAGCATTCCATTCATCCGGGCGAGACGAAAATGTATCTTGATTTGAGAAAGGATTATTGGTGGCCGGGCATGAAACGTGATGTTGTTAAGTATGTTGAGCAATGTGTCACGTGTTTGCAAGTTAAAGCCGAACACCAAAAGCCGTATGGTAAGTTACAACCGTTGGAAATTCCAAAATGGAAATGGGAGCACATTACCATGGATTTCATTACAAAATTACCAAAGACGGCGAGAACCCAATTTGATTCGATTTGGGTGATAGTTGATCGATTGACGAAAAGTGCCTTGTTTCTTACCATTCGGGAAGCGATATCATCGGAGACTTTAGCTAAGTTGTTTATCAAAGAGGTAGTCGCTCGACATGGGGTTCCTTTATCTATTATTTCGGATCGAGATACCCGTTTTACATCTCGGTTTTGGGAAAAGTTTCATGAAGATATGGGCATACAATTGAAATTGAGCACGGCGTATCATCCTCAAATGGACGATCAAACCGAACGTACGAATCAAACTTTGGAGGATATGTTACGGGCGTGTATTATTGATTTCGGTGGTAGTTGGGATGAGCACTTACCTTTGGTGGAATTCTCGTACAATAATAGTTATCATACTAGTATCGGGATGCCACCTTATGATATGCTTTATGGGCGAAGGTGTCGAACTTCGATTTGTTGGGGTGAGATTGGTCAAAAAGAAATCGGGAGTACCAATTTGGTATTAGAAACGAATAGCAAGATTGATATGATTTGAGATCATTTGAAAAAGGCGCAAGAGAGACAAAAGTCGTATGCGGACAAGCGTAGATGAATGATCGAATTTCAAGAAGGTGACATGGTGATGCTTAAGTTTTCGCCATGGAAAGGTGTTATTCGGTTTCAAAAACGGGGAAAGTTAGCTCCTCGGTTTATTGGGCCATTTAAGGTTTTAGCTCGTGTTGGTGAAGTCGCGTATCGTTTGGAATTACCCGAAGAGCTTGCGGGAATCCATAATACATTTCATATTTCCCATCTCCGCAAGTGTCTTGAGGATGATTCATCTTGGGTACCGTTAGACGAGATTGAGCTAAACAATAAGGTAGAATATATTGAGGAGCCGATTGCCATACTCGATGAGAAGGTCAAAAGGTTGAGAAATAAAGAAGTGAGAACTTATAAAGTTCAATGGCGTCGTATTAAAGGTTCCGAGTTTACTTAGGAGTCCGAAGAATTCGTATTGGTTTACCTTCCCTCTTGTCATGCGGCTTGGATCGCGAGGATGCGCTCCGATTCAAGTGGGGGAGAGTTGTTAGACCATGATCTTCTTTGTACAGTAGGGTATATATGGTACATAGCGTGTGGGTGAAGTTGTGTAGTCAAACAGAAGTCAGAAGCTGAGCTGGGCTAGGTGCGCTCAGCGCACACCTAATGGTGCGCGCCGTGTACTGTTCACTGTAGCCGGATCCAGCTCTTTTATTCAGATATTTTGATGGGTTTTTTGGTAATTTCACTTGTGGACGAGTTAAAGGCCAGTTGGTCAGTTTGTGGAGTATCATTAACTCCATTATCAACAACCTTATCCTCTTCACTTAAATTTTAGAGAGAGAGTGTGATTCTTGAGTGAGAAAGCTTCAATCCAAGAGGAAGAAGTTGTTCTCGGACCAAAGTGCGGGTATTAAAGTTGTTCATCTCCTCTCTAGCTCCGTTGTGGTCATAGTGGTATGTTCTAACTTTAATTTCCTTACTTTGATTTTGTGTAAGGGTTAGGATTTGGGTAAATGAAGAACATAAAACCCATATTTGGTGATTTTGGGTGTTCTTGGGTAAGATGGAGTCATAAAGACTCAATGGTGACTAACCTAGGGTTTCAAAATGTTATTTGATGTTTATGAGTTCTAATTGGTTTGTTAATCACTAGCACACCTAGTTAATTTAGTAAATGGGTGTTAGATGGGTTAGTAGATAACCCGAAATGGGTGTGTTGACTTTAAATTAGTCAAAGGGCTAATGATTGACCTAATTGGAAAATATGGGTATGAAATACCCTAATTGTGTAATGGTTAGTGTTGTTGGACCTTAATCACTATCTTTTAAGTGATTAATGATGGTCTTGACCCTTAAAGGGCGGTTTTGGTGAAAATGGGGCATTTAATGCATTTAAGTCATTAAATGCACATAAGTGAAATTGTTGATATTTAGTCTAACTAGTTATGTGGGTTGATTGAAGTACTTATTATATTAGGTACTTTGCTTTGAAGCTTGCGGAAGTATAAAACCGTCACCAAATCGTTAAAGGTGAGTGGAATGATTATATGCATATATATGTAATGTATTTATTTGTATGCTATGGTATGAACCAAAGATCCGGTAGTGCCATAGTATGTGCGAGCGTGCTATGATGTGAACCAAAGAGCCGGTAGCATCATAGTACGTGTGTTATAGTGTGAACCAAAGAGCCGGTAGCGCTATAGCACGATTTGTTAGGGTGTGAACCAAAGAGCCGGTAACACCTTTGCATTGTTAGAGTGTGAACCAAAGATCCGGTAGCACTCTAGCTTGAGTATGACTCGAGTTGTGATGTGAACTAAAGAGCCGGTAGCATCGTGACAAATGCGTATGGTGTGAACCAAAGATCCGGTAGCACCATGACGCGAGAATGGTTAACCATGGTTGTGTATTTTGTTTTGTAGCATATTATATTATGTCGATTATATGTTATTAACTATGCTAGTAGCAGTTTGTTCGAGACTATTAGCTTTGTACTTGAGATGGTATGCTAATTGTATTGCTAGCGTGTATGCGGTATATGTGTAAGTGATTGCAAGTAGGTATGTTATATATATATATATATATATATATATATATATATATATATATATATATATATATATATATATATATATATATATATATATGGGTATAATTATTGCATTCACTAAGTCTTGCTTACCCTCGCGTTGTTTATCTTTTTATAGGCTCCGGCGTTGATAAGGGTAAGGGCCTTCGATTGGATTAGAGATCCCGCTTGTTGTTTGGGGGACGCTTTTGGGATGTGATAGCTTGTGGAGTTTGACCGAGATTTGGGTAGTTTAACCCCAAACACCATGCTCATAGTGTCGTTTGGAATTTAAACTAGTGTGGTCGAAACTCGAACTTTTGTATGAAACTCGTAAAACGGCTGATGTGGACCCCGTTTTATAAAACTCATTTTATGTTTGAATCGTATGAGTTTTCCATATTAGAACATGTTGTGAAAAGCGTTTCGTCTAATTATGTCGGGAAGTGGGAGATCTTTATTTGAAAATTTGCAAATTTGGACAGAACGGAATTGGGGCCTGTGCGCGCCGCACACCCTATGGTTGTAACATCCCGCATTTTTCCGTTAAATTATTTTAACGCCCGTCTTTTTATTTTAAATAATATCCTTCGTGACTAGATTCGTATCCTCCGTTAGCTAACATTCTTAATAATTTTCGTTATTGGATTATAACATCTCCCGTTAATGTGCGTATCTAAAATATCTCGTTTAGGTAATTCACGCACCCGCTTATAAACTAGAGGGACTAGACTTGCCAAAAGACCAAACCTTTGACTAGGTCAAAGTGGTCAACACCCACCTCCTTCTTTCATTTTCCATTTCATTTCCCTTTTCTTAAATACTTTCACCATTTTTCTCTCAATCTTCAAAACAAGAATTCATCATCTAAATTCGGATTAGGAGGCTAGCATCAAAACAAATTACATATTTGGAATCCTTTCTTCATCCTCTACAACTCGATACCAATTTCATCTCATTTGGGTAACTTTCTAAAATCACTAGATTTTGTGTTCTTGATGTTTTTGAATTATAAAGTTGTTAATTAGTGTCTATGGCTCAAGTCTAACATGAATATATGATTTGTATGCTCGATTTGTTGTTTTGGAGTAACTAGCGTGAACTTGAAAATGGGTTTGCTTAATCTTTGATTTTGGATGAGTTAATGTTGTTAAATTATTTAAGTTCATGTTTTAATTGTGTTACTAGTATCACTAGCTTCGTTTTAATGCGTAGGTTGAATAAGAAAACTTCAAATACATGATTAGTGATTTTTGTGAATTTTGGTTAGGATTTGATAAGCCTAAAATGAACTTTTGATGTTTTGAATGCCATGAAATGTTATTAGTAAGTGTTTAGTTGTAATGTATGTTTCATTACCTTCAAAACGGCATACCATATGTGTGAATTGGATTCCCGAATCTTAAAATGAGTTTTGAGAACTTGAAACTTTGAAAATAGACTTTTAATGACCACTTGACGAGAAATCGGTTATTGAAAATGATGTTTTTGTTTGATGAGACGTGTTTAGTTGTATCCCTTGTCAAAAGAGCTTTCCAACAATATAAGATACGCGTTCTAAGTGTTTACGGTTCATGTTTTGTGTTTGTTTGAGTTTTGATTTGGGACTTGGCCATTTAAGACTGACCAGGTACCAGCACACGTTAAGTGCCGCGGCGCGGCCAGCCTATGTCGTGGCGCGACATTAGGCGTCTCCAGATTTCTGTTTCCATTGTACATTATACGAAAAATGTGTGGCATGCTAGGGACCTCCGATTTACATGTAACTTGTTCTAACATGCTTATATATGAATAACTAGCACCGAAAAATAGTTCGGGACCCGACCCGAACGTGTTGACTTTTTTGTTGACTTTGACCCGACTCAAGTTTGACTTTTTGTCAAACTTAGCCAAATGATTATGCAATCTTTCTAACATGATTCTTTACTTGTATCTTGCATGAAACTTGACAATTTGATTCGCATGCTATATAATCGAGTCGTAACGAGCCATAGGACTAATTGAACATCTTTGACCGATCGTGTTTACCGTTATTGATACAACCCTAATTGTTTAGGTCAAGACTAAACAACTTTCATGCACACGTTTACTTTGTGAAGTACCTTTATTACTCGTGCACTCGAGGTGAGATCATAGTCCCATCTTTCAACAACTTTTATACTTTTAAATTATGGGATGAGAAACATATACAGTTTTATACTACATACTTTTATGCTTTGAACACAAGTACGAAAACAAACATTCCACGTGCGAACTTAGAATGAAATGCCTCAATTCGATTATCATTAGTTACACTTGCCGGGTGTAAGCGAGAACTTATGTTGTATTGATCCATATGGGTTTGACAAACCCTCATTCGGACGGTTCGCTACCGTTATGCGGATGAAATATATTTTCGTGTTTTAGTGTAGGTTCTAACACTGTGTGATGGGGTAACGTTGGTTAAGTCTTGATAATTGAGTGCTCGCGTATAACAACACTTTCGGAATGCAAATGATTTGGATAATCTACGTTATGGAAATACAAAACCTTGTGGTTCAAAAACAACGTTTATTACTACACCTATGATTTCACCAACGTTTTCGTTGACAGTTTTCTATATGTTTTCTCAGGTTCTTGAATGATAAATGATACATGCTTCCGCTCACTTTTGATACTTGCTTGGATGTCGAGTATACATGCATACATGGAGCATCTTTTGACTTTACATTTACTTGTGTCGCATGGGTTTCATTTGTACTTATAAACCTTGTAACGTAACTCGTTGTAGAACTACTTTTGCAAACTTGAAACATCTTTACATTTGAAATGAATGCGACATGTTTTGGTCAAACGTCATTTTAAAGACTTATGACCACGTAACGGGACCGAAGTAGACGGCGCCGTCAATGACGATTTGGTCGGGTCGCTACAACGGTGGTGCGCGTGGCGCACTCCTCTTTAAAAAAAAAAAAATTTGTTTCGCGAAATCAATTGGTTATTCGTTGGGTTGTTACAATTATTTGTTTGTTACTAATAGTAATTATAATGATACAAAAGTTATATTACCATTGATAAAAATAATAATAACAATAATAATACTTGATATTACTAAACAAAGTAATAATGTTAATAATAATTATATTAATAATAAATATAGTAATATCAATAATAATACTTGTAAAAATATCAATTTTTCTGTTACCAATAGTTATGATAATAATAATTATTATAATCATGATAGTAATTATAATATATCTATATATTTTAGTTATAATGATAATAATAATGATACTTCGTTTAAAAGTTCATAACCATGATTATTCTTGTATCATAATTATTTTCATGTTCAATTTTGAGTACAAATTATATCCTATGATATGATTATTGATCATCTTTTTATGAAAAGCATCTTCGTAACACATCTATTAACCTTACATTCATGTTCTAAATCTTACACATTTTATAATCTTTTATGACATGACACATAGTTTTTAATTATATTCGTAACCATTTCCTAATATTTATAATAGTAGTAATAATAACCTTAACATTAATATTAATGATGATAGTAATTATAATAATAATACTTATGATAATAATTTTTAGTAATAACAATAATAATATCATCATTGTAATTATAATTATGATAATAATCATAAATGGTAATTACTACTTTTATTAAAAAAAAAATACTAATAACTTTAATACTATTAACAATATTAATAATAATAATAATAATAATAATAATAATAATAATAATAATAATAATAATAATAATAATAATAATAATAATAATAATAATAATAATAATAATAATAATAATAATAATAATGATGAAATTGAAAATTTAAAAGTGTATACCCTCTTTTAAAGCTTTTCCAAAAATATTTGTCCATGACGGGACTCGAACCCGCGACCACTCACCCACTCGCAACACCCTCTACCATTCATCCAATCCTGTTTTTCTGAATTTCTATCTCCCTTTATAACTTAAATCGTTTCTTTTTCTGTTATCCTTCCCCTTCACCAAAGAACTAGTCGACCAAAATAATCATTTTCATCAGACGAATTTCTAATCAAGATTCAATCCATGAAATTGGTTTATAAATAACCTGACTTCCATACATTTGTTAAATTCAACAATCAAAAAAAATAAATAAATAAACAGAAAGACAGCATACGCTGTTCGTCGTGGTATATAAAAAAAATTTGATTTTTGAAATACAAAACGTTTTACAAAATTGTTACAACATAAAATAAGTTTCAACTGATCCATAATAACTTTTTAAAACATTAATTTCGATAGAAACTATCTGTAACATTTCAATTTGATTGATGAACACTGGTTTGACTTTTAGAAAAATAAAGTTTGACTTCGAAATTAGAACTCAATTTGAAGAATTAGAGTTTGAAACCTTGCAGAAAGATTCATTAATGGATTCCTAAACTATCTGCATTTTTAGATTTTGTCAAAAATTTCGAATTCACATTTTGACTGAAAACGTAAGCATACAGAGGTGTTCAAGGGGTTCTTGGATTTTTAGGTTTGATTTTCTTTAGCAGACACTAATGATACAATATAATATGTATGTAAAAGTGATAGTAATGTTCTTAATCGACTATCTGGTACAGAAATATGATGAAATCGAATTTCTAGTGTTGTGATGGTGGTCGACAAGATTATATAGGAAACAAGGAAATTGCAGAAAAAAATAAAAAGAAACGATTGCGATGGGTACAGAATTGGATTCAGTATTTGTTTAATATCTATCTATTTACTTTTAACTAGAATTATAAAATCAAATGTTGATTTTTATTGAATGATGCACGTTTTTATATTTTATTTATAAGATTAATAATTATTGATAAACTTAAATAATAATAACAATACAATTAATAATATAATAAATAATAAAAATACTAATAATAATGATAGAAATAATAATAATATTAATTATCAGAGTAATGCTAATAGTAAGAATGATATCAATTTTAAGGATACTTATTACTAATATAAATAACAAGAATAAAGATAAAGATATTTAATTATAATAAAGTTAATAATAATATTAATAATGATAATAATAACATTAATGATAATAACTTGTATTATTTTATAATAATAATCACAAGGATAACTATAGTAATAATAATTGTTAATGATAAAGTAATAATAATCTTATTATAACAATTATTTTTATTTATATAATATTAATTATGTAATATCATGTAATATATTATATAGTAACTTTTTATTGATTCTTTATTATTTACTTTTATATATATTATGATATGTATAATAATTATACATAGATCTCATATGTCTTTATATATAGACTCTTTTTAAATTGTTCATAACTATTTTGTATCTTATTTTACATGTCTAATTCTATTGTTTAAGTTATATTTTATAATTTCAAATTACTACATATATTTACATATATATATATATATATATATATATATATATATATATATATATATATATATATATATATATATATATATATATATATATATATATACATATTTATTTACAAACAATTGATTGTGAATCGTCGAAAATGGTCGAAGGTTAAATGAATCCATGAAAATAGTTCACAAGTTTTGAGACTTAACAGTACAGACTTTTGCTTATTGTGTCGAAATCATATAAAGATTAAGTTTAAATTTAGTCGGAAATTTCCGGGTCGTCACAGTACCTACCCGTTAAAGAAATTTCGTCCCGAAATTTGATTGGGATGGTCATGGATGACAATAAGTATGTTTTCATGACGCATATGAGTTATTAAATAGAGTTTTATCATCATCGAGTAGTATAGATACAATAATTCGATTTTGTGAGGAGTACGAGTGAAGTTATCACAAAAGTGTGAAATGAATAAATGTAGATTCGTCATATCTTTTGACGTAGATAAGATTGATTTTCGGAGTTCAAGGGATTTATAGAAAATCTTTGTAATAAGATTTGATTCTTCGGCGAATAAGAAAATTAAGATTTCTGTAATTAAATACGGTGATCTGCCTCGATTACTCTGTCTGATATTTCCATTATAAATTAAACTTTTTCCGTTCCATTATTTTTTACCACTACTATACTAAATTCCCAAATTCAAAAGATTGTGAAAATGCTTAATCCAGTTCTGATCCTTGATATTTTTTCTAATTATCATTTCTGTCATCCTTCTTTTCAATCTTCCATCAGAAAAATCTGTTTACTTCCACTATTACCTTAGGTTGATACTATTCTTAATTCTACCGTGTCTTTATATTGCTATTCGTATTGATGTACACGGTTTGTAATTTATGTGTTGCAGTTGGGTTTTATATCTTTCTTTATATTTCGATGTCCCTGCTTCTTTCTCCTATAATCATTGTCATCCACAGTTAATGATCTCTCTTGTTTGCTGCGATTTATACTCCCTTTCTATTTCGGAGTTTCATGCTTTTGTTTTATTTTCGCACGTAACAGTCCAGAATTCGTAGGTATGGGGTTTCGAATTATACAAAGTAGAAAGAAAAGGTAATAGCACGATTTGATTTGTCAATTTACCAGAATATTCGGAAAAGATCGAATCATCAGGAAAAATATTTTCTTGATATTTTAGAGGTTAAATAGAATGAAAGAGTTATGTAACATGGCACATGATGACGTTAAGGTCTGTGAATCATCACGTTGCATTAGAAACTCAGCATGACTTACTGTAATATAATCACATTGATCAAGTGTCATTATATTATACTAACTCATGCATCAGTTCCCAATACTACTTTAAAATCATTCATAATTCAAACTCGAATTTTAAAGAAATTTAGAAACTAAAGTAGTTTCCTTTATGATGTAATATAGATAGCACAAAGAGATAAATAATTTCGGATGAGAATATTTATGAAAATATCTTCAGAAATATCGAAGATATTTATGATGATATTTTGGAATTTCTAAGTTCGGTGGTTGATGAAGAAAGATTTTCCGCAAGATTTTAGCATGAGTACGGAGCAAGATATTCGTTGAAGGTTTCATCGGATCCAAAATTACCTGGATTCTTTGAATATATGGTATGGTCCCTGTATTTGGCCTTGGTCTCCTTCATGGTTTGCTCAATCTATTTTTCAGTACCAAATTTTCTATCGAGCGTTCCTAACACTCCATTCTTTATCATCAACTTTTAGCCGTTTAGACCATCTACAATTTTTCTGTTTCCTCTGCATTTAATGCTACCATATCTAAATCATCGGTTATCAATCCGAGGTGGTTTCAAGAGAATTGTGTTTTTAAATGATTAAACGCTGATGGTAATATGGTGAAATATAAAAGGTTCTCCGGTAACAATAAAGAGCACACATATATATCAAAGTTATAATATGGTTGTTTCGAATGAAAAGTCGAAGTTGTCTTGTTGGAGCTGTGACAAAATTTGCTACTTTGAAAGGAATCACCAAGTTATTTTGGGTAATAATAACACTAAAGAAATTTGCACAGATACGTGTTAAACGTTTACTCAGGTTCCGAGTGTTTCTCAGGTGCATAACTATATGAATAAATATTTTCTTCCGTAGATGAAGTGCGGTTGGTTCATCCTCTCGATTGAGGTGTTTTCAAGAATTATGAAAAGTTTGAACGCAGATTGTAATCGTCAAGATACAAATGAGGTTTAAGATGAACTCAAGTGGCAAACTTGAAGAAATGTTTAGTTTTATATGTTATAATCAATATTTTAATTGATTTTAATTGTCCAATGTTATTAGTCCACAGTCGATAGTCCACAGTTAACAGTCCAATAATTCATATATAGTTTAATTTATAATATTCGAATTAATTAATACGTATCGTGACCCGTGTACATGTCTCAGACTCGATCACAACTCAAAGTATATATATTATTGTAGAATCAACCTCAACCCTGTATAGCTAACTCCAGCATTACTGCATATAGAGTGTCTATGGTTATTCCAAATAATATATATAGATGCGTCGATATGATATGTCAAAACCTTGTATACGTGTCCCGATATTTAAAGTGCGTAAAATAAATAACATAAATTAAATGACGATAAATAAAATTGCGAGAATTTAAATTGCAATAAATGAATTGAAATAAATAAAATGTAATACGGAATTAATCAGTTAGCTAGGAACAGTTAGCTAGGATTTTGTTATCGTGGATTCTTAACAGAATTTCTCATAGTTAATTTGTTTGTTTCTAACAAATTTTATTTTGTCAAATGTTTTCTTCATTATGCCACTTGTTGGATTCTGATAGGTCAAAATCCAAATATGAAATTGAATGAAAATGGTTATTCTGTGGTGAACGAATTCGTATATATGTGGATGTAAGTAGGATATTAAATGATTGTTGAATCAGATTCGAAGAATGTACAGTGTAACTTATTAATGTGAAAGCTAAATATTCCTCGGGTATTACCTACCCATTAAAATATTTTCATCATTAACAGTTTGTACAAAAGAATTTTTAATTACAATCTTTATGAAAACATATGTATATGTATATATATTTTTTCTTCAAATGTAATCATGGATTTAATGAGTTAATATGGTATTAATCTCATTTGATTTTCGGTTTGAGCTAGGATAAATAATCTCTAAGACTTTAGAGATTACATAATCACCGCCTAATAGTTCTCCAATGAATTTATGAATCAATACTTCATCGTTGATTTTTATTAGTACTCCTTGCTATCTATGGTGCGTACGACGTTGATGCTCATGGGACAGATTGTGAAGTTGAGGTTTGCGGTGCGGATGAATAAGATCTAAAATATGAGATAGTATATAATCGTGACGAGATACTCTGGAAATGAGAGAGAAAAAAATGGTGTCTCGAACAGGTTCGCCGGTAAGTGCTTCAGGATCTTCGCCAAGAGGGCAATATGGTGGATGGAAAGGATCGCCTTCTTCTTGTCTCCAATGATTAAGTTGACTACGAACCCATCAGATGAATTGGGGATGGTTGATTAGTTAATTCATTCTGGTAATGCTGCTTTCGGAGCTTAGGTGAACATCCATGTCGGAATAGCTGTAGGGTTCTGAAGAACTTGAACTAGTGACGAGTTCCATTTCGTACGAATGAGTAAAGGATTTTTTGATATAAAAAAATGATTTTCGACTATCGGATGGTATTCTATTTATATAGAATATCTATATATATAGAACAAAAGATTTCGTAGATTACGGATGAACTCACGGAATATACTAGGTAAAGTTTACAGTAACAGATACTCTAAGATATGAATTAGCAGATACGCTAAGATATGAATTTTGTCTATACACTATTCATGCAATCAATGTAATAAGATGTGTCTAGACTAAGAATGATAAGCAGGTAATTTTCTAAGAATGATAAGCAAATGTTTTTCGACTAGAAACGATAAGCAAAACTTTTGACATGCAGACACGGTCGAAGTCCAGACTCACTAATGCAAGACCTGGTTCGCTAAGACCACCGCTCTGATACCACCTGTAGTGACCCGTCCTAATCCATCTGGACGAATACATTACATTTGGTTACATCGCGAGGTACGTGACCCCTATATGATACATTTTACAAATATTGCATTCGTTTTTAAAAGACAAACTTTCATTACATCAACAGTTGACGGCATGCATACCATTTCATAATATATCTAACTATAATTGACTTAGTAATAATCTTGATGAACTCGACGACTCGAATGCAACGTCTTTTGAAATATGTCATGAATGACTCCAAGTAATATCTCTAACATGAGCAAATGCACAGCGGAAGATTTCTTTAATACCTGAGAATAAACATGCTTTAAAGTGTCAACCAAAAGGTTGGTGAGTTCATTAGTTTATCATAATCGATCATTTCTATAATTTTAATAGACCACAAGATTTCATTTATTCAATAATCATACACTCGCAAGTGTTTAAAAATTCATTCGTATGGATTGAACACCTGGTAACCGACATTAACAAAATGCATCTAGAATATCCCCATATATAAATATCGAAGTACTAAAGCAGTTCAAAATCTCTGACTAGGGCTTGTCAATGGCCCATATATCTATCTTTAGGATTCGCGTCAATTGGTGGCAATTATAATAAACACCAATTCTTAGGCTACCAAGTTCAACAAAGGCGATATCCGGTATAACAATTCAACCATAGAATGTAGTTTCGATTACTTGTGTCTATTTCATAAAACATTTATAAAAACAGCGCATGTATTCTCAGTCCCAAAAATATATATTGCAAAAGCATTTAAAAAGGGAGCAAATGAAACTCACAATACTGTATTTTGTAGTAAAAATACATATAACGGTATTGAAGAACTGAACAATGCAGGGTTGACCTCGGATTCACGAACCTATATCCTCCATATATGTATTAAAAAATATACTTGTGATCGAATAAATACATATATATAAATTTATTAATTATATCCTTTTTATATTAATAACATATATATGTTTCTTATATTTTCATTTTTGTATATGAAAATATTGATTTTAGTTATGTTATATGTATTAAATATATTTTACATATATATATATATATATATATATATATATATATATATATATATATATATATATATATATATATATATATATTATTTGTTTGTTACTATAATGATACAAAAGTTATATTACCAATGATAAAAATAATAATAACAATAATAATACTTGATATTACTAAACAAAGTAATAATGTTAATAATAATTATATTAATAATAAATATAGTGATATCAATAATAATACTTGTAAAAATATCAATTTTTCTGTTACCGATAGTTATGATAATAATAATAACTATAATCATGATAGTAATTATAATATATCTATATTTTTTAGTTATAATGATAATAATAATGATACTTCGTTTAAAAGTTCATAACCATGATTATTCTTATATCATAATTATTTTCATGTTCAATTTCGAGTTCAAATTATATCCTATGATATGATTATTGATCATCTTTTTATGAAAAGCATCTTCGTAACACATCTATTAACCTTACATTCATGTTCTAAATCTTACACATTTTATAATCTTTTATGACATGACACATAGTTTTTAATTATATTCGTAACCATTTCCTAATATTTATAATAGTAGTAATAATAACCTTAACGTTAATATTAATGATGATAGTAATTATAATAATAATACTTATGATAATAATTTTTAGTAATAACAATAATAATATCATCATTGTAATTATAATTACGATAATAATCATAAATGGTAATTACTACTTTTATTAAAAAAAATAATACTAATAACTATAATACTAGTAACAATATTATTATTAATAATAATAATAATAATAATAATAATAATAATAATAATAATAATAATAATAATAATAATGAAATTGAAAATTTAAAAGTGTATACCCTCTTTTAAAGCTTTTCCAAAAATATTTGTCCATGACGGGACTCGAACCCGCGACCACTCGCCCACTCGCAACACCCTCTACCATTCATCCAATCCTATTTTTCTGAATTTCTATCTCCCTTTATAACTTAAATCGTTTCCTTTTCTGTTATCCTTCCCCTTCACCAAAGAACTAGTCGACCAAAATAATCATTTTCATCAGACGAATTTCTAATCAAGATTCAATCCATGAAATTGGTTTATAAATAACCTAACTTCCATACATTTATTAAATTCAGCAATAAAAAAAATAAATAAATAAATAAACAGAAAGACAGCATACGCTGTTCGTCGTGGTATATAAAAAAAAAATTTGATTTTTGAAATACAAAACGTTTTACATAATTGTTACAACATAAAATAAGTTTCAACTGATCCATAATAACTTTTTAAAACATTAATTTCGATAGAAACTATCTGTAACATTTCAATTTGATTGATGAGCACTGGTTTGACTTTTAGAAAAATAAAGTTTGACTTCGAAATTAGAACTCAATTTGAAGAATTAGAGTTTGAAACCTTGCAGAAAGATTCATTAATGGATTCCTAAACTATATGCATTTTTAGATTTTGACAAAAATTTCTAATTCACGTTTTGACTGAAAAAGTAAGCGTACAGAGGTGTTCAAGGGGTTCTTAAATTTTTGGGTTTGATTTTCTTTAGCAGACACTAATGATACAATATAATATGTATGTAAAAGTGATAGTAATGTTCTTAATCAACTATCTAGTACAGAAATATGATGAAATCGAATTTGTAGTGTTGTGATGGTGGTCTACAAGATTATACAGGAAACAAGTGTAAAGACCCGTCCTAATCCATCCGACGAAGTCCATATCGATTATAACCGATTCTCAACAGTTGATTACATCGCGAGGTACTTGACCTCTATATGATACATTTTACAAACATTGCATTCGTTTTGAAAAGACAATCTTTCATTACATCTAAAGTTGACAACATGTATACCATTTCATAACATATCTTACTATAATTGATTAAATAACAATCTTGATGAACTCAACGACTCGAATGCAACGTCTTTTGAAATATGCCATGAATGACTCCAAGTAATATTTCTAGAATGAGCAAATGCACAACGGAAGATTTCTTTCGTACCTGAGAATAAACATGCTTTAAAGTGTCAACCAAAAGGTTGGTGAGTTCATTAGTTTAACATAAATAATCATTTCATAATTTTAATAGACCACAAGATTTCATATTTCCATTTCTCATAAACATACGTCCCATGCATAGAGACAAAAATATCATTTATATGGATTGAACACCTGGTAACCGACATTCACAATATGTAAATAAGAATATCCCCATCATTTCGGGATCCTCCTTCGGACATGATATAAATTTCGAAGTACTAAAGCATCCGGTACTTTGGATGGGGCTTGTTGGGCCCGATAGATCTATCTTTAGAGTTCGCGTCAATTAGGGTGTCTGTTCCCTAATTCTTAGATTACCAGACTTAATAAAAAGGGGCATATTCGATTTCGATAATTCAACCATATAATGTAGTTTCGATTACTTGTGTCTATTTCGTAAAACATTTATAAAAATTGCGCATGTATTCTCAGCCCAAAAATATAAAGGGTAAAAAGGTAAATGAAAACTCACGATACGATATTTTGTAGTAAAAATATGCATACGACGAATCTGAACAATGCAGGGTCGGCCTCGGATTCACGAACCTATATCATTTATATATATTAACACATATAATGGTAATCGAACAAATTTATGTATTATGTCTTAAATTATATATCTTATATATTTAATAATTAATATTTATATAGTTTTTAAATACATATGATTAATATTATATTAAAAATTAATAATTTGTTATATGTAAATATTTATATAAATAATCCTAATATATAATTATATGAAATATTATGATAGTTGTAATAATTATACTCTATATAAAAAATATATATAAATATATATATATTTGTTATAACAATTTTGTTAATATGAAAGTAATAACGATAATAATAATAATAATAATAATAATAATATTGATACTAATAATAATCTAAATGATACTTTTATAAATTTTGATAAAAATGATAATGATAGTAATAATAATTATAATATCTATAATAATAATGATTTATATTTATACCATCATTCTTTCCATCATGATCCCATCATCATTATCATGATCATTATCAACATTATCAACACAACATCATCTTATTATCATCAACCGCGAACATTATCATCATCTTTTGAAGCATCATCATTCGATAATTGTCTTCTATAACATAATATTATCATCATTTTAATCACGATAACATAACTATCCCTCATCATAACCTAGTCATCGTCATCGCTTAAATAATATGTGTGTGTGTACTGTCGTCGAATAAGAAAATAAAAGATGATGAGTTTGAAATTTCGTGGCCCAAGTTACTTCAAGAGCCCAATAACAGCCCAATATTAAACAGATTAGTTGACCCAATTTGTAACAAGTCCAATACATAAGTTGTTGGGTTTGTGGTACCGTTTGACAAACGCAGGAAAAGAAAGATGAATTTAATTGAAGCAGTTGTTTAACGATGCAGTTCACCATCTTAATCATTCTATCATCTTATCATCTAAGCCGTAATCATTATAATCATTGTCAAAATTATAACAATTCTTCTTCATCATCCTCGTTTTCCTTCATCGTCATCAACATCATCTACACCATCGTTATCTTCAACATCGATCACCATCATCCTCATATCATTATCAATCTTCAATTAATAAGATATAGAAACGAACCCAAAAAAAAAAAACCACGAATATCGTTATTGTGACATCACCACATCATCATCTTTACGTGCATCTTGTTTCACAGGTTCACCATTTGATACAGTTTTCATGCGTGTTCTTGTCACTGTATAATATCGACAGAATCGAAGGGAAACAGCAGCCCTAGTATCTCCTTTGTCTTCTTCGTTTACAAAAGAAATCAAAACAGAAAAAAAAAATGGTAGTCGTCGCTAGTTGCAGTGGAAGAAAAAAAAAAGTAACAGTAACGATTAGAATATAACAGGGAATTATGGGTTGTTGATTGGTTATTTTCTTTGACAGAATTAGAAGTGGGTTGAAACAAATAAGTAGATGCAGTTGTTTATTAAAGGTATTGTAATGGTGAAGGTGATGTTCATGGAGGGTTCCATGAGAGAGAAGAGAGGGAGAGATAGTGGTTACCGGTTGATTATCATGGTGATGGAGGTGATGGTGATCAAATAGCATGACGGTAGTGGTGTGCGTGTGGTGGTTCGTGTTGTAGAATGAGGAGGGTGGCAGTGAGACAGAGCTCCGGTGGTGGCAGAGGGTGGCTACGATTAGTGGTGATGGATAGACGAATCAAGAGGATACGGTTTATGGTTTGTTTTTGTGAGATGTTTTTCTTTCAATAATATGTACTACATGTATATATATATAATCCGAATGATATTAATTGTGAGGATAAGTTCAAAATTTTAAGCTAGCTAGTTATTGTTTTTTATTTATTTATCATTATCTTTTAAATAAATGAGTAATTGTTAATATGCAAATGTGAGTGCTTTTAATCGATGACCAAAACTGCTTTTGTCAACAAAAGAAGGCTGATTTTTATCAAAAGCATTTTCTTTGACTCTTCCATTCAATTGCCAATGCATATTTTTTTTATTGTTTTGTTGCATTGCATATTTAGATTTTAGTAAAAGTCACAAAAGTAAAAAAAAACAGTGGCCACTATAGACCATTAGTAAAGCAGGTAATATATAATATATAATTGATTGATAGTGTTTGTATCATACAAAAACAGTATTGATATCAATCACTTTAATAATTTGAATTCTCGTGATTACTCTTTTGTATTTTAACTATCGACATAATTAATAGGGGCATTATTTCGTGTTCCGTTGTTAAACAGTGGCGGATAAAGTCTTTGGAAAAATCTCAAAATTTTAAATTAACTTTATTTATTTATTCTAATCATTATGGTATAAAATTCGGTCATTAACTATTAAATAAAAATTACATTAATTATTCACTCCCCACCCTAAGTAAATTATAAAAAATTTTAAGATTTAATAAATAGCTCATAAATACATTTTTAATAAGCTTATAATTTATGTAACTCGTTTTCGGATCACAGTTTATTTTAAAATCATATAAGTTCACATTAACTGGTTTAATATCCATCGAATGGCAATTGAATGTTACTTAGATTTACTAATTAGATTCGAAATCACAAAATATATATTTAATATACTTTATTTATATATATATATAGATATGCTTTAAATAATAAATATCATAATTTTATTTTATTTTGCATAAATAAATTTTATTATCAACAACATATAATATTTCAAATTATATTTTCAATTATTATTTATATATTTATATATATATATATATATATATATATATATATATATATATATATATATATATATATATATATATATATATATATATATATATATATATATATATATATATATATACAAATAGTTGTTCGTGAATCGTCTGGATTGGTCGAAGGTCAATTGAATATATGAAACAGTTTAAAAATTTTTGAGACTCAACCTAACAGACTTTTGCTTGTCGTGTCGGAAACATATAAAGATCAAGTTTAAATTTGGTCGAAAATTCCCGGGTCATCACAGTACCTACCCGTTAAAGAAATTTCGTCCCGAAATTTGAGTGAGGTGGTCATGGTTAACAATTAAAATGTTTTCATGACGAATATGAGTTGATAAATAGAGTTTTATTATCATTGAATAATATGGATAAAATGATTCGATTAATCGAAGCGTATGAATGAAGTTATCACAAAAGATAGAGATGAAGAAATTGAGATTTTCCATAACTTTTGACGTAGTCACGATTGAATTCCGGAATTCAAGGGATATAAAGAAAATCTTCGAAATCTAAAAGATTTGATTTTTCGGCGAATAAGGAAATTAAGATCTCTATAATTAAATGCGGAAATCTGCCTTGATTGCTTTGTCTGGTATTTTCACTATAATTGAACTACTTCCGTTCCATTACTTCTCACCACTCCTATTTTCTATACTTTAATTCATACTTCCAAATCATCAGTCAATATGCTTCATCCGGTTTTAATTCTGATTATATTCCTGACTTTCATATCGGTCATTCTCTTTTTTTTCATCTACCACTGGAGGAATCTGTTTACTTCTATTATGCTCTTGGGTTTATAGTGTTTTTAGGTCTCCCGAGTCTTTATATTTCTATACGTATTGATATACTCGGTCTGTGAATTCTGTGTTTGTGATCGGCTTTATATTTCTTGTTATGTTTCGGAGCTCCATGCTCTTGTTTTCTCTTCCCGACTTCAAGTCAAGCGAATAATGATCCAGAATTCGTAGGTATGAAGTTTTGATCGATTATAATGTTCTAAGCAGAAAGAAACGTAGTAGCACGATTTGATTTGGTAAATTACCAGAATTACAGAAGATAGAATTATCAAGAATATATTTTCTTGATATGTTCGGAGGTTAGTTAGAATGAAAGAGTTATGTAACATGGCACATGATGATGGTATGATCTGTGAATCATCATGTTACAATAGAACTTGCAGCATGACTTACTGTAATATAATCACGTTGATCAAGTGTCATTATATTATACTAACTCATGCATCAGTTCCCAACATTACTTCAATAACATTCATATTTTAAGCTTGAAAGTTTACAGAATATAGAAACTAACAGTTTCTATATGATGTAACACTGATAGCACGAAGAGACTAATGATTTCAGATAAGAACAGTTATGAAAATATCTTCAGAAATATGGAGGATATTTATAAGGAAAGATACGATGATATCTTGGAATTTCTAATATCGATGGATGATGAAGAAGATTTATCCGTAAGGGTTTAGATTCGGAAGCAAGGTATTCGCTAAAGATTTCATCAGAAATAGAATCATCAGATTCTTTAAATACAGAGTTTGGTCCTTGTATTTGTCCTTGGTCTCCTTCGTGGTTAGCTCAATCCGTTTTTCAGTTCCAACTTTTCTGAGCCTTTCCAACATACTATTCTTTATCATTAAACTTCCGACGATTAAGGTCGTTTACGGTTGTCTACAGTTTCTGCTGCTTCATTCAGCTTTTTCAACATTCAGAGTATTGATTTGTAGTCTGAGTACTGTTCAGAATTTCAGAATAAAAGACCATAATTCTAAAAGATAAATGTTATACATATAACTGTTGATGTAGATATGCTGTGCGTTTTCAAAGTACTGATTGCTGACTCCCAGTAATTGGTATGGCAATTTTCGTTACAAGATGTCGATGAGTACATGATAGGGTTTCAATGAATATATTGATTTTTCTGAAAATCAAAGATCTATGAAGTTGCTGGTAAGTTTACTGCTAACGTGGTGAGATATAAACAGTTTCCCGGTAATGATGATGAAGGGTAACTTATATATCGAGGTTATAATAAGGCAAATTCGAATGGAAGTTGAAGTTGATTTGTTGAAGCTGTGATAAAATTGGCTAATTTGAAAAAGAGTTGCAATGTTATTTTCGGTAATAACAATGCCAAAGGAGCTAACACAGACACGTGTTAAACTTTTACTTAGGGTCCAGGAGTTTTCAGGTGCATAACTATATGCGTCAATCTTTTCTTCCATAGATGAAGTGCGGTTGGTTCATCTTCTCAGTTGTTTCTTAATTGAGAGGTTTCAAGAATCATGAAAGATTTGAACGCAGATTGTAATCGTCGAGATACAAATGAAGTTTAAGATGAATTCAAGTGGCAAACTTGAAGAATGTTTAGTTTCATATGTTATAATCAATATTTTAATTCCTTTTAATTGTCCAATGTTATTAGTCCACAGTCGATAGTCCACAGTAACAGTCCAATAATTCATATATAGTTTAATATACAATATTCGAATTAATTAATACGTGTCGCGACCCGTATACGTCTCAGACTCGATCGCAACTCAAATTATATATATTATTGTAGAATCAACCTCAACCCTGTATAGAGAACTCGATCATTACTGCATATAGAGTGTCTATGGTTATTCCAAATAATATATATAGATGCGTCGATATGATATATCAAAACCTTGTATACGTGTCCCGATATTTAAATGCGTAAATAACAGTATTTAAATGACGATAATTAAAGTGCGTAAAATAAATAACAGAAATTAAATGACAATAAATAAAATTACGAGAATGTAAATTGCGATAAAATAAATTGCGATAAATAAAATGTAATCAGTTAGCTAGGAACAGTTAGCTAGGATTTTGTTAGCGTGGATTCTTAACAAAATTTCTCATAGTTAATTTGTTTGTTTCCAACAAATTTTATTTTTGTCCAATGTTTTCTTCATTATGCCACTTGTCGGATTCTGATAGGTCAAAATCCAAATATGAAATTGAATGAAAATGGTTATTCTGTGATGAACGGATTCGTATAGCTGTGGTTGCCAGTAGGATAGTAAATGACTGTTGAATCAGATTCAAAGAATGTACAGTGTAACTTATTAATGCGAAATCTAAATATTCCTCGGGTATTACCTACCCATTAAAATATTTTCACCATTAACAGCTTGTACAATAAAAATTTTAATTACAATCTTTATGAAAACATATATACATATATATTTTCTTCAGACGTAATTATGGATTTAATGAGTCAATGTGATATTAAACTCATCAGATTTACGGCTAGAACTAGAGTACATAATCTCTAAAATATTAGAGATTACATAATCACCATGAAGGACGAAGATGGTTTATGTAGAACGATTCATAAAACAATTCGTAGAACGATGATAATGCTTGAGGTATAGATTGCGAGGTTGAGACGTGTGATGATGTTGTTCTTGTTGGTACTCCTTGGTATCCATGGTGCATATGACGTTGATGTTCGAGGTATATATTAAGATGTTGAGGTGTGGGATGCGGATGTTGATGTTGGTGGTGGTGATGGTACTGTTGACATTGGTGGTGGTACTGGTTATGCTGCTGGTGCTGCTGCTGGTGTTTGTAACCTTCGTACCATATTCTCTAAAGCCACTACCCGAGCGCGAAGCTCGTTGACTTCTTCTATTACACCGGGGTGATTTTCGGTTCGGACTAGCGGATAAATATAATCTAGAATTTGGTATAGTATATAATCGTGGCGAGATACTCTGGAAATGAGAGAAAAGATGGTGTTTCGAACAGGTTCACCGGTAAGTGCTTCAGGTTCTTCGCCAATAGGGCAATGCGGCGGATGGAAAGGATCACCTTCTTCTTGTCTCTAATGATTGAGGAGGCTACGAACCCATCCCCAATTCATCCAGAATAGATGATGACTGATTGGTTGATCCATTCCAGTCACACTGCTTTCGGAGCTTGAGTGGGATTCCATTTCGGAATCCGAGTGACTTGAACTAATGACGAATTCCATTTCGTACGATTGAATAAAGAATTTTTAGATATGAAATGATTTTCTGGCTAACGGATGGTATTCTTAATTACATAGAATATCCATATATATAGAACAAAAGGTTTCATAGATTACGGAGGAAGTTACGGGATACGCCAGGTAAGGTTTACAGTAACAGATGCGCTAAGATATGAATCTTGTCTATACAATATTCATGCAATCAATGCAGCATGACGTGTCTAGACTAAGAATGATAAGCAGATAATTTTTGACACAAAATGATAAGCAAAACTTTTTGACATGCAGACCAGGTCGAAGTCCAGACTCACTAATGCATCCTAACGACTACTAGTTAGACACACTAATGCAAGACCTGGTTCGCTACGACCACCGCTCTGATACCAACTGTAAAGACCCGTCCTAATCCATCCGACGAAGTCCATATCGATTATAACCGATTCTCAACAGTTGATTACATCGCGAGGTACTTGACCTCTATATGATACATTTTACAAACATTGCATTCGTTTTGAAAAGACAATCTTTCATTTCATCTAAATTTGACAACATGTATACCATTTCATAACATATCTTACTATAATTGATTAAATAACAATCTTGATGAACTCAACGACTCGAATGCAACGTCTTTTGAAATATGCCATGAATGACTCCAAGTAATATTTCTAGAATGAGCAAATGCACAACGAAAGATTTCTTTCGTACCTGAGAATAAACATGCTTTAAAGTGTCAACCAAAAGGTTGGTGAGTTCATTAGTTTAACATAAATAATCATTTCATAATTTTAATAGACCACAAGATTTCATATTTCCATTTCTCATAAACATACGTCCCATGCATAGAGACAAAAATATCATTTATATGGATTGAACACCTGGTAACCGACATTCACAATATGTAAATAAGAATATCCCCATCATTCCGGGATCCTCCTTCGGACATGATATAAATTTCGAAGTACTAAATCATCCGGTACTTTGGATGGGGCTTGTTGGGCCCGATAGATCTATCTTTAGAGTTCGCGTCAATTAGGGTGTCTGTTCCCTAATTCTTAGATTACCAGACTTAATAAAAAGGGGCATATTCGATTTCGATAATTCAACCATATAATGTAGTTTCGATTACTTGTGTCTATTTCGTAAAACATTTATAAAAATTGCGCATGTATTCTCAGCCCAAAAATATAAAGGGTAAAAAGGTAAATGAAAACTCACGATACGATATTTTGTAGTAAAAATTTGCATACGACGAATCTGAACAATGCAGGGTCGGCCTCGGATTCACGAACCTATATCATTTATATATATTAACACATATAATGGTAATCGAACAAATTTATGTATTATGTCTTAAATTATATATCTTATATATTTAATAATTAATATTTATATAGTTTTTAAATACATATGATTAATATTATATTAAAAATTAATAATTTGTTATATGTAAATATTTATATAAATAATCCTAATATATAATTATATGAAATATTATGATAGTTGTAATAATTATACTCTATATAAAAAAAATATATAAATATATATATATTTGTTATAACAATTTTGTTAATATGAAAGTAATAACGATAATAATAATATTAATAATAATATTGATACTAATAATAATCTAAATGATACTTTTATAAATTTTGATAAAAATGATAATGATAGTAATAATAATTATAATACCTATAATAATAATGATTTAGATTTATACCATCATTCTTTCCATCATGATCCCATCATCATTATCATGATCATTATCAACATTATCAACACAACATCATCTTATTATCATCAACCGCGAACATTATCATCATCTTTTGAAGCATCATCATTCGATCATTTTCTTCTATAACATAATATTATCATCATTTTAATCACGATAACATAACTATCCCTCATCATAACCTAGTCATCGTCATCGCTTAAATAATATGTGTGTGTGTACTGTCGTCGAATAAGAAAATAAAAGATGATGAGTTTGAAATTTCGTGGCCCAAGTTACTTCAAGAGCCCAATAGCAGCCTAATATTAAACAGATTAGTTGACCCAATTTGTAACAAGTCCAATACATAAGTTGTTGGGTTTGTGGTACCGTTTGACAAACGCAGGAAAAGAAAGATGAATTTAATTGAAGCAGTTGTTTAACGATGCAGTTCACCATCTTAATCATTCTATCATCTTATCATCTAAGCCGTAATCATTATAATCATTGTCAAAATTATAACAATTCTTCTTCATCGTCCTCGTTTTCCTTCATCGTCATCAACATCATCTACACCATCGTTATCTTCAACATCGATCACCATCATCCTCATATCATTATCAATCTTCAATTAATAAGATATAGAAACGAACCCAAAAAAAAAAAAAAAAACCACGAATATCGTTATTGTGACATCACCACATCATCATCTTTACGTGCATCTTGTTTCACAGGTTCACCATTTGATACAGTTTTCATGCGTGTTCTTGTCACTGTATAATATCGACAGAATCGAAGGGAAACAGCAGCCCTAGTATCTCCTTTGTCTTCTTCGTTTACAAAAGAAATCAAAACAGAAAAAAAAAAAATGGTAGTCGTCGCTAGTTGCAGTGGAAGAAAAAAAAAAGTAACAGTAACGATTAGAATATAACAGGGAATTATTGGTTGTTGATTGGTTATTTTCTTTGACAGAATTAGAAGTGGGTTGAAACAAATAAGTAGATGCAGTTGTTTATTAAAGGTATTGTAATGGTGAAGGTGATGTTCATGGAGGGTTCCATGAGAGAGAAGAGAGGGAGAGATAGTGGTTACCGGTTGATTATCATGGTGATGGAGGTGATGGTGATCAAATAGCATGACGGTAGTGGTGTGCGTGTGGTGGTTCTTGTTGTAGAATGAGGAGGGTGGCGGTGAGACAGAGCTCCGGTGGTGGCAGAGGGTGGCTACGATTAGTGGTGATGGATACCCAAATCAAGAGGATACGGTTTATGGTTTGTTTTTGTGAGATGTTTTTCTTTCAATAATATGTACTACATGTATATATATATATAATCCGAATGATATTAATTGTGAGGATAAGTTCAAAATTTTAAGCTAGCTAGTTATTGTTTTTTTTTTATTTATTTATCATTATCTTTTAAATAAATGAGTAATTGTTAATATGCAAATGTGAGTGCTTTTAATCGATGACCAAAACTGCTTTTGTCAACAAAAGAAGGCTGATTTTTATCAAAAGCATTTTCTTTGACTCTTCCATTCAATTGCCAATGCATATTTTTTTTATTGTTTTGTTGCATTGCATATTTATATTTTAGTAAAAGTCACAAAAGTAAAAAAAAACAGTGGCCACTATAGACCATTAGTAAAGCAGGTAATATATAATATATAATTGATTGATAGTGTTTGTATCATACAAAAATAGTATTGATATCAATCACTTTAATAATTTGAATTCTCGTGATTACTCTTTTGTATTTTAACTATCGACATAATTAATAGGGGCATTATTTCGTGTTCCGTTGTTAAACAGTGGCGGATAAAGTCTTTGGAAAAATCTCAAAATTTTAAATTAACTTTATTTATTTATTCTAATCATTATGGTATAAAATTCGATCATTAACTATTAAATAAAAATTACATTAATTATTCACTCCCCACCCTAAGTAAATTATAAAAAATTTTAAGATTTAACAAATAGCTCATAAATACATTTTTAATAAGCTTATAATTTATGTAACTCGTTTTCGGATCACAGTTTATTTTAAAATCATATAAGTTCACATTAACTGGTTTAATATCCATCGAATGGCAATTGAATGTTACTTAGATTTACTAATTAGATTCGAAATCACAAAATATATATTTAATATACTTTATTTATATATATATAGATATGCTTTAAATAATAAATATCATAATATCATAATTTTATTTTATTTTGCATAAATAAATTTTATTATCAACAACATATAATATTTCAAATTATATTTTCAATTATTATTTATATATTTATATATATATATATATATATATATATATATATATATATATATATATATATATATATATATATATATATATATATATATATATATATACAAATAGTTGTTCGTGAATCGTCTGGATTGGTCGAAGGTCAATTGAATATATGAAACAGTTTAAAAATTTTTGAGACTCAACCTAACAGACTTTTGCTTGTCGTGTCGGAAACATATAAAGATCAAGTTTAAATTTGGTCGAAAATTCCCGGGTCATCACAGTACCTACCCGTTAAAGAAATTTTGTCCCGAAATTTGAGTGAGGTGGTCATGGTTAACAATTAAAATGTTTTCATGACGAATATGAGTTGATAAATAGAGTTTTATTATCATTGAATAATATGGATAAAATGATTCGATTAATCGAAGCGTATGAATGAAGTTATCACAAAAGATAGAGATGAAGAAATTGAGATTTTCCATAACTTTTGACGTAGTCACGATTGAATTCCGGAATTCAAGGGATATAAAGAAAATCTTCGAAATCTAAAAGATTTGATTTTTCGGCGAATAAGGAAATTAAGATCTCTATAATTAAATGCGGAAATCTGCCTTGATTGCTTTGTCTGGTATTTTCACTATAATTGAACTACTTCCGTTCCATTACTTCTCACCACTCCTATTTTCTATACTTTAATTCATACTTCCAAATCATCAGTCAATATGCTTCATCCGGTTTTAATTCTGATTATATTCCTGACTTTCATATCGGTCATTCTCTTTTTTTTCATCTACCACTGGAGGAATCTGTTTACTTCTATTATGCTCTTGGGTTTATAGTGTTTTTAGGTCTCCCGAGTCTTTATATTTCTATACGTATTGATATACTCGGTCTGTGAATTCTGTGTTTGTGATCGGCTTTATATTTCTTGTTATGTTTCGGAGCTCCATGCTCTTGTTTTCTCTTCCCGACTTCAAGTCAAGCGAATAATGATCCAGAATTTGTAGGTATGAAGTTTTGATCGATTATAATGTTCTAAGCAGAAATAAACGTAGTAGCACGATTTGATTTGGTAAATTACCAGAATTACAGAAGATAGAATTATCAAGAATATATTTTCTTGATATGTTCGGAGGTTAGTTAGAATGAAAGAGTTATGTAACATGGCACATGATGATGGTATGATCTGTGAATCATCATGTTACAATAGAACTTGCAGCATGACTTACTGTAATATAATCACGTTGATCAAGTGTCATTATATTATACTAACTCATGCATCAGTTCCCAACATTACTTCAATAACATTCATATTTTAAGCTTGAAAGTTTACAGAATATAGAAACTAACAGTTTCTATATGATGTAACACTGATAGCACGAAGAGACTAATGATTTCAGATAAGAACAGTTATGAAAATATCTTCAGAAATATGGAGGATATTTATAAGGAAAGATACGATGATATCTTGGAATTTCTAATATCGATGGATGATGAAGAAGATTTATCCGTAAGGGTTTAGATTCGGAAGCAAGGTATTCGCTAAAGATTTCATCAGAAATAGAATCATCAGATTCTTTAAATACAGAGTTTGGTCCTTGTATTTGTCCTTGGTCTCCTTCGTGGTTAGCTCAATCCATTTTTCAGTTCCAACTTTTCTGAGCCTTTCCAACATACTATTCTTTATCATTAAACTTCCGACGATTAAGGTCGTTTACGGTTGTCTACAGTTTCTGCTGCTTCATTCAGCTTTTTCAACATTCAGAGTATTGATTTGTAGTCTGAGTACTGTTCAGAATTTCAGAATAAAAGACCATAATTCTAAAAGATAAATGTTATACATATAACTGTTGATGTAGATATGCTGTGCGTTTTCAAAGTACTGATTGCTGACTCCCAGTAATTGGTATGGCAATTTTCGTTACAAGATGTCGATGAGTACATGATAGGGTTTCAATGAATATATTGATTTTTCTGAAAATCAAAGATCTATGAAGTTGCTGGTAAGTTTACTGCTAACGTGGTGAGATATAAACAGTTTCCCAGTAATGATGATGAAGGGTAACTTATACATCGAGGTTATAATAAGGCAAATTCGAATGGAAGTTGAAGTTGATTTGTTGAAGCTGTGATAAAATTGGCTAATTTGAAAAAGAGTTGCAATGTTATTTTCGGTAATAACAATGCCAAAGGAGCTAACACAGACACGTGTTAAACTTTTACTTAGGGTCCAGGAGTTTTCAGGTGCATAACTATATGCGTCAATCTTTTCTTCCATAGATGAAGTGCGGTTGGTTCATCTTCTCAGTTGTTTCTTAATTGAGAAGTTTCAAGAATCATGAAAGATTTGAACGCAGATTGTAATCGTCGAGATACAAATGAAGTTTAAGATGAATTCAAGTGGCAAACTTGAAGAATGTTTAGTTTCATATGTTATAATCAATATTTTAATTCCTTTTAATTGTCCAATGTTATTAGTCCACAGTCGATAGTCCACAGTAACAGTCCAATAATTCATATATAGTTTAATATACAATATTCGAATTAATTAATACGTGTCGCGACCCGTATACGTCTCAGACTCGATCACAACTCAAATTATATATATTATTGTAGAATCAACCTCAACCCTGTATAGAGAACTCGATCATTACTGCATATAGAGTGTCTATGGTTATTCCAAATAATATATATAGATGTGTCGATATGATATGTCAAAACCTTGTATACGTGTCCCGATATTTAAATGCGTAAATAACAGTATTTAAATGACGATAATTAAAGTGCGTAAAATAAATAACAGAAATTAAATGACAATAAATAAAATTACGAGAATGTAAATTGCGATAAAATAAATTGCGATAAATAAAATGTAATCAGTTAGCTAGGAACAGTTAGCTAGGATTTTGTTAGCGTGGATTCTTAACAAAATTTCTCATAGTTAATTTGTTTGTTTCCAACAAATTTTATTTTTGTCCAATGTTTTCTTCATTATGCCACTTGTCGGATTCTGATAGGTCAAAATCCAAATATGAAATTTAATGAAAATGGTTATTCTGTGATGAACGGATTCGTATAGCTGTGGTTGCCAGTAGGATAGTAAATGACTGTTGAATCAGATTCAAAGAATGTACAGTGTAACTTATTAATGCGAAATCTAAATATTCCTCGGGTATTACCTACCCGTTAAAATATTTTCACCATTAACAGCTTGTACAATAAAAATTTTAATTACAATCTTTATGAAAACATATATACATATATATTTTCTTCAGACGTAATTATGGATTTAATGAGTCAATGTGATATTAAACTCATCAGATTTATGGCTAGAACTAGAGTACATAATCTCTAAAATATTAGAGATTACATAATCACCATGAAGGACGAAGATGGTTTATGTAGAACGATTCATAAAACAATTCGTAGAATGATGATAATGCTTGAGGTATAGATTGCGAGGTTGAGACGTGTGATGATGTTGTTGTTGTTGGTACTCCTTGGTATCCATGGTGCATATGACGTTGATGTTCGAGGTATAGATTAAGATGTTGAGGTGTGGGATGCGGATGTTGATGTTGGTGGTGGTGATGGTACTGTTGACATTGGTGGTGGTACTGGTTATGCTGCTGGTGCTGCTGCTGGTGTTTGTAACCTTCGTACCATATTCTCTAAAGCCACTACCCGAGCGCGAAGCTCGTTGACTTCTTCTATTACACCGGGGTGATTTTCGGTTCGGACTAGCGGATAAATATAATCTAGAATTTGGTATAGTATATAATCGTGGCGAGATACTCTGGAAATGAGAGAAAAGATGGTGTTTCGAACAGGTTCACCGGTAAGTGCTTCAGGTTCTTCGCCAATAGGGCAATGCGGCGGATGGAAAGGATCACCTTCTTCTTGTCTCTAATGATTGAGGAGGCTACGAACCCATCCCCAATTCATCCAGAATAGATGATGACTGATTGGTTGATCCATTCCAGTCACCCTGCTTTCGGAGCTTGAGTGGGATTCCATTTCGGAATCCGAGTGACTTGAACTAATGACGAATTCCATTTCGTACGATTGAATAAAGAATTTTTAGATATGAAATGATTTTCTGGCTAACGGATGGTATTGTTAATTACATAGAATATCCATATATATAGAACAAAAGGTTTCATAGATTACGGAGGAAGTTACGGGATACGCCAGGTAAGGTTTACAGTAACAGATGCGCTAAGATATGAATCTTGTCTATACAATATTCATGCAATCAATGCAGCATGACGTGTCTAGACTAAGAATGATAAGCAGATAATTTTTGACACAAAATGATAAGCAAAACTTTTTGACATGCAGACCAGGTCGAAGTCCAGACTCACTAATGCATCCTAACGACTACTAGTTAGACACACTAATGCAAGACCTGGTTCGCTACGACCACCGCTCTGATACCAACTGTAAAGACCCGTCCTAATCCATCCGACGAAGTCCATATCGATTATAACCGATTCTCAACAGTTGATTACATCGCGAGGTACTTGACCTCTATATGATACATTTTACAAACATTGCATTCGTTTTGAAAAGACAATCTTTCATTTCATCTAAAGTTGACAACATGTATACCATTTCATAACATATCTTACTATAATTGATTAAATAACAATCTTGATGAACTCAACGACTCGAATGCAACGTCTTTTGAAATATGCCATGAATGACTCCAAGTAATATTTCTAGAATGAGCAAATGCACAACGAAAGATTTCTTTCGTACCTGAGAATAAACATGCTTTAAAGTGTCAACTAAAAGGTTGGTGAGTTCATTAGTTTAACATAAATAATCATTTCATAATTTTAATAGACCACAAGATTTCATATTTCCATTTCTCATAAACATACGTCCCATGCATAGAGACAAAAATATCATTTATATGGATTGAACACCTGGTAACCGACATTCACAATATGTAAATAAGAATATCCCCATCATTCCGGGATCCTCCTTCGGACATGATATAAATTTCGAAGTACTAAAGCATCCGGTACTTTGGATGGGGCTTGTTGGGCCCGATAGATCTATCTTTAGAGTTCGCGTCAATTAGGGTGTCTGTTCCCTAATTCTTAGATTACCAGACTTAATAAAAAGGGGCATATTCGATTTCGATAATTCAACCATATAATGTAGTTTCGATTACTTGTGTCTATTTCGTAAAACATTTATAAAAATTGCGCATGTATTCTCAGCCCAAAAATATAAAGGGTAAAAAGGTAAATGAAAACTCACGATACGATATTTTGTAGTAAAAATTTGCATACGACGAATCTGAACAATGCAGGGTCGGCCTCGGATTCACGAACCTATATCATTTATATATATTAACACATATAATGGTAATCGAACAAATTTATGTATTATGTCTTAAATTATATATCTTATATATTTAATAATTAATATTTATATAGTTTTTAAATACATATGATTAATATTATATTAAAAATTAATAATTTGTTATATGTAAATATTTATATAAATAATCCTAATATATAATTATATGAAATATTATGATAGTTGTAATAATTATACTCTATATAAAAAATATATATAAATATATATATATTTGTTATAACAATTTTGTTAATATGAAAGTAATAACGATAATAATAATATTAATAATAATATTGATACTAATAATAATCTAAATGATACTTTTATAAATTTTGATAAAAATGATAATGATAGTAATAATAATTATAATACCTATAATAATAATGATTTAGATTTATACCATCATTCTTTCCATCATGATCCCATCATCATTATCATGATCATTATCAACATTATCAACACAACATCATCTTATTATCATCAACCGCGAACATTATCATCATCTTTTGAAGCATCATCATTCGATCATTTTCTTCTATAACATAATATTATCATCATTTTAATCACGATAACATAACTATCCCTCATCATAACCTAGTCATCGTCATTGCTTAAATAATATGTGTGTGTGTACTGTCGTCGAATAAGAAAATAAAAGATGATGAGTTTGAAATTTCGTGGCCCAAGTTACTTCAAGATCCCAATAGCAGCCTAATATTAAACAGATTAGTTGACCCAATTTGTAACAAGTCCAATACATAAGTTGTTGGGTTTGTGGTACCGTTTGACAAACGCAGGAAAAGAAAGATGAATTTAATTGAAGCAGTTGTTTAACGATGCAGTTCACCATCTTAATCATTCTATCATCTTATCATCTAAGCCGTAATCATTATAATCATTGTCAAAATTATAACAATTCTTCTTCATCGTCCTCGTTTTCCTTCATCGTCATCAACATCATCTACACCATCGTTATCTTCAACATCGATCACCATCATCCTCATATCATTATCAATCTTCAATTAATAAGATATAGAAACGAACCCAAAAAAAAAAAACCACGAATATCGTTATTGTGACATCACCACATCATCATCTTTACGTGCATCTTGTTTCACAGGTTCACCATTTGATACAGTTTTCATGCGTGTTCTTGTCACTGTATAATATCGACAGAATCGAAGGGAAACAGCAGCCCTAGTATCTCCTTTGTCTTCTTCGTTTACAAAAGAAATCAAAACAGAAAAAAAAAAATGGTAGTCGTCGCTAGTTGCAGTGGAAGAAAAAAAAGTAACAGTAACGATTAGAATATAACAGGGAATTATTGGTTGTTGATTGGTTATTTTCTTTGACAAAATTAGAAGTGGGTTGAAACAAATAAGTAGATGCAGTTGTTTATTAAAGGTATTGTAATGGTGAAGGTGATGTTCATGGAGGGTTCCATGAGAGAGAAGAGAGGGAGAGATAGTGGTTACCGGTTGATTATCATGGTGATGGAGGTGATGGTGATCAAATAGCATGACGGTAGTGGTGTGCGTGTGGTGGTTCTTGTTGTAGAATGAGGAGGGTGGCGGTGAGACAGAGCTCCGGTGGTGGCAGAGGGTGGCTACGATTAGTGGTGATGGATAGACGAATCAAGAGGATACGGTTTATGGTTTGTATTTGTGAGATGTTTTTCTTTCAATAATATGTACTACATGTATATATATATAATCCGAATGATATTAATTGTGAGGATAAGTTCAAAATTTTAAGCTAGCTAGTTATTGTTTTTTTTTATTTATTTATCATTATCTTTTAAATAAATGAGTAATTGTTAATATGCAAATGTGAGTGCTTTTAATCGATGACCAAAACTGCTTTTGTCAACAAAAGAAGGCTGATTTTTATCAAAAGCATTTTCTTTGACTCTTCCATTCAATTGCCAATGCATATTTTTTTTATTGTTTTGTTGCATTGCATATTTAGATTTTAGTAAAAGTCACAAAAGTAAAAAAAAACAGTGGCCACTATAGACCATTAGTAAAGCAGGTAATATATAATATATAATTGATTGATAGTGTTTGTATCATACAAAAACAGTATTGATATCAATCACTTTAATAATTTGAATTCTCATGATTACTCTTTTGTATTTTAACTATCGACATAATTAATAGGGGCATTATTTCGTGTTCCGTTGTTAAACAGTGGCGGATAAAGTCTTTGGAAAAATCTCAAAATTTTAAATTAACTTTATTTATTTATTCTAATCATTATGGTATAAAATTCGGTCATTAACTATTAAATAAAAATTACATTAATTATTCACTCCCCACCCTAAGTAAATTATAAAAATTTTTAAGATTTAACAAATAGCTCATAAATACATTTTTAATAAGCTTATAATTTATGTAACTCGTTTTCGGATCACAGTTTATTTTAAAATCATATAAGTTCACATTAACTGGTTTAATATCCATCGAATGGCAATTGAATGTTACTTAGATTTACTAATTAGATTCGAAATCACAAAATATATATTTAATATACTTTATTTATATATATATAGATATGCTTTAAATAATAAATATCATAATATCATAATTTTATTTTATTTTGCATAAATAAATTTTATTATCAACAACATATAATATTTCAAATTATATTTTCAATTATTATTTATATATATTTATATATATATATATATATATATATATATATATATATATATATATATATATATATATATATATATATATATATATACACATATCTATTTACAAATAGTTATTCGTGAATCGTCTGGATTGGTCGAAGGTCAATTGAATATATGAAACAGTTTAAAAATTTTTGAGACTCAACCTAACAGACTTTTGCTTGTCGTGTCGGAAACATATAAAGATCAAGTTTAAATTTGGTCGAAAATTCCCGGGTCATCACAGTACCTACCCGTTAAAGAAATTTCGTCCCGAAATTTGAGTGAGGTGGTCATGGTTAACAATAAAAATGTTTTCATGATGAATATGAGTTGATAAATAGAGTTTTATTATCATTGAATAATATGGATAAAATGATTCGATTAATCGAAGCGTATGAATGAAGTTATCACAAAAGATAGAGATGAAGAAATTGAGATTTTCCATAACTTTTGACGTAGTCACGATTGAATTCCGGAATTCAAGGGATATAAAGAAAATCTTCGAAATCCAAAAGATTTGATTTTTCGGCGAATAAGGAAATTAAGATCTCTATAATTAAATGCGGAAATCTGCCTTGATTGCTTTGTCTGGTATTTTCACTATAATTGAACTACTTCCGTTCCATTACTTCTCACCACTCCTATTTTCTATACTTTAATTCATACTTCCAAATCATCAGTCAATATGCTTCATCCGGTTTTAATTCTGATTATATTCCTGACTTTCATATCGGTCATTCTCTTTTTTTTCATCTACCACTGGAGGAATCTGTTTACTTCTATTATGCTCTTGGGTTTATAGTGTTTTTAGGTCTCCCGAGTCTTTATATTGCTATACGTATTGATATACTCGGTCTGTGAATTCTGTGTTTGTGATCGGCTTTATATTTCTTGTTATGTTTCGGAGCTCCATGCTCTTGTTTTCTCTTCCCGACTTCAAGTCAAGCGAATAATGATCCAGAATTCGTAGGTATGAAGTTTCGATCGATTATAATGTTCTAAGCAGAAAGAAACGTAGTAGCACGATTTGATTTGGTAAATTACCAGAATTACAGAAGATAGAATTATCAAGAATATATTTTCTTGATATGTTCGGAGGTTAGTTAGAATGAAAGAGTTATGTAACATGGCACATGATGATGGTATGATCTGTGAATCATCATGTTACAATAGAACTTGCAGCATGACTTACTGTAATATAATCACGTTGATCAAGTGTCATTATATTATACTAACTCATGCATCAGTTCCCAACATTACTTCAATAACATTCATATTTTAAGCTTGAAAGTTTACAGAATATAGAAACTAATAGTTTCTATATGATGTAACACTGATAGTACGAAGAGACTAATGATTTCAGATAAGAACAGTTATGAAAATATCTTCAGAAATATGGAGGATATTTATAATGAAAGATACGATGATATCTTGGAATTTCTAATATCGATGGATGATGAAGAAGATTTATCCGTAAGGGTTTAGATTCGGAAGCAAGGTATTCGCTAAAGATTTCATCAGAAATAGAATCATCAGATTCTTTAAATACAGAGTTTGGTCCTTGTATTTGTCCTTGGTCTCCTTCGTGGTTAGCTCAATCCGTTTTTCAGTTCCAACTTTTCTGAGCCTTTCCAACATACTATTCTTTATCATTAAACTTCCGACGATTAAGGTCGTTTACGGTTGTCTACAGTTTCTGCTGCTTCATTCAGCTTTTTCAACATTCAGAGTATTGATTTGTAGTCTGAGTACTGTTCAGAATTTCAGAATAAAAGACCATAATTCTAAAAGATAAATGTTATACATATAACTGTTGATGTAGATATGCTGTGCGTTTTCAAAGTACTGATTGCTGACTCCCAGTAATTGGTATGGCAATTTTCGTTACAAGATGTCGATGAGTACATGATAGGGTTTCAATGAATATATTGATTTTTCTGAAAATCAAAGATCTATGAAGTTGCTGGTAAGTTTACTGCTAACGTGGTGAGATATAAACAGTTTCCCGGTAATGATGATGAAGGGTAACTTATATATCGAGGTTATAATAAGGCAAATTCGAATGGAAGTTGAAGTTGATTTGTTGAAGCTGTGATAAAATTGGCTAATTTGAAAAAAAGTTGCAATGTTGTTTTCGGTAATAACAATGCCAAAGGAGCTAACACAGACACGTGTTAAACTTTTACTTAGGGTCCAAGAGTTTTCAGGTGCATAACTATATGCGTCAATCTTTTCTTCCATAGATGAAGTGCGGTTGGTTCATCTTCTCAGTTGTTTCTTAATTGAGAGGTTTCAAGAATCATGAAAGATTTGAACGCGGATTGTAATCGTCGAGATACAAATGAAGTTTAAGATGAATTCAAGTGGCAAACTTGAAGAATGTTTAGTTTCATATGTTATAATCAATATTTTAATTCCTTTTAATTGTCCAATATTATTAGTCCACAGTCGATAGTCCACAGTAACAGTCCAATAATTCATATATAGTTTAATATACAATATTCGAATTAATTAATACGTGTCGTGACCCGTATATGTCTCAGACTCGATCACAACTCAAATTATATATATTATTGTAGAATCAACCTCAACCCTGTATAGAGAACTCGATCATTACTGCATATAGAGTGTCTATGGTTATTCTAAATAATATATATAGATGCGTCGATATGATATGTCAAAACCTTGTATACGTGTCCCGATATTTAAATGCGTAAATAACAGTATTTAAATGACGATAATTAAAGTGCGTAAAATAAATAACAGAAATTAAATGACAATAAATAAAATTGCGAGAATGTAAATTGCGATAAAATAAATTGTGATAAATAAAATGTAATCAGTTAGCTAGGAACAGTTAGCTAGGATTTTGTTAGCGTGGATTCTTAACAAAATTTCTCATAGTTAATTTGTTTGTTTCCAACAAATTTTATTTTTGTCCAATGTTTTCTTCATTATGCCACTTGTCGGATTCTGATAGGTCAAAATCCAAATATGAAATTGAATGAAAATGGTTATTCTGTGATGAACGGATTCGTATAGCTGTGGTTGCCAGTAGGATAGTAAATGACTGTTGAATCAGATTCAAAGAATGTACAGTGTAACTTATTAATGCGAAATCTAAATATTCCTCGGGTATTACCTACCCGTTAAAATATTTTCACCATTAACAGCTTGTACAATAAAAATTTTAATTACAATCTTTATGAAAACATATATACATATATATTTTCTTCAGACGTAATTATGGATTTAATGAGTCAATGTGATATTAAACTCATCAGATTTACGGCTAGAACTAGAGTACATAATCTCTAAAATATTAGAGATTACATAATCACCATGAAGGACGAAGATGGTTTATGTAGAACGATTCATAAAACAATTCGTAGAACGATGATAATGCTTGAGGTATAGATTGCGAGGTTGAGACGTGTGATGATGTTATTGTTGTTGGTACTCCTTGGTATCCATGGTGCATATGACGTTGATGTTCGAGGTATAGATTAAGATGTTGAGGTGTGGGATGTGGATGTTGATGTTGGTGGTGGTGATGGTACTGTTGACATTGGTGGTGGTACTGGTTATGCTGCTGGTGCTGCTGCTGGTGTTTGTAACCTTCGTACCATATTCTCTAAAGCCACTACCCGAGCGCGAAGCTCGTTGACTTCTTCTATTACACCGGGGTGATTTTCGGTTCGGACTAGCGGATAAATATAATCTAGAATTTGGTATAGTATATAATCGTGGCGAGATACTCTGGAAATGAGAGAAAAAATGGTGTTTCGAACAGGTTCACCGGTAAGTGCTTCAGGTTCTTCGCCAATAGGGCAATGCGGCGGATGGAAAGGATCACCTTCTTCTTGTCTCTAATGATTGAGGAGGCTACGAACCCATCCCCAATTCATCCAGAATAGATGATGACTGATTGGTTGATCCATTCCAGTCACACTGCTTTCGGAGCTTGAGTGGGATTCCATTTCGGAATCCGAGTGACTTGAACTAATGACGAATTCCATTTCGTACGATTGAATAAAGAATTTTTAGATATGAAATGATTTTCTGGCTAACGGATGGTATTCTTAATTACATAGAATATCCATATATATAGAACAAAAGGTTTCATAGATTACGGAGGAAGTTACGGGATACGCCAGGTAAGGTTTACAGTAACAGATGCGCTAAGATATGAATCTTGTCTATACAATATTCATGCAATCAATGCAGCATGACGTGTCTAGACTAAGAATGATAAGCAGATAATTTTTGACACAAAATGATAAGCAAAACTTTTTGACATGCAGACCAGGTCGAAGTCCAGACTCACTAATGCATCCTAACGACTACTAGTTAGACACACTAATGCAAGACCTGGTTCGCTACGACCACCGCTCTGATACCAACTGTAAAGACCCGTCCTAATCCATCCGACGAAGTCCATATCGATTATAACCGATTCTCAACAGTTGATTACATCGCGAGGTACTTGACCTCTATATGATACATTTTACAAACATTGCATTCGTTTTGAAAAGACAATCTTTCATTTCATCTAAAGTTGACAACATGTATACCATTTCATAACATATCTTACTATAATTGATTAAATAACAATCTTGATGAACTCAACGACTCGAATGCAACGTCTTTTGAAATATGCCATGAATGACTCCAAGTAATATTTCTAGAATGAGCAAATGCACAACGGAAGATTTCTTTCGTACCTGAGAATAAACATGCTTTAAAGTGTCAACCAAAAGGTTGGTGAGTTCATTAGTTTAACATAAATAATCATTTCATAATTTTAATAGACCACAAGATTTCATATTTCCATTTCTCATAAACATACGTCCCATGCATAGAGACAAAAATATCATTTATATGGATTGAACACCTGGTAACCGACATTCACAATATGTAAATAAGAATATCCCCATCATTCCGGGATCCTCCTTCGGACATGATATAAATTTCGAAGTACTAAAGCATCCGGTACTTTGGATGGGGCTTGTTGGGCCCGATAGATCTATCTTTAGAGTTCGCGTCAATTAGGGTGTCTGTTCCCTAATTCTTAGATTACCAGACTTAATAAAAAGGGGCATATTCGATTTCGATAATTCAACCATATAATGTAGTTTCGATTACTTGTGTCTATTTCGTAAAACATTTATAAAAATTGCGCATGTATTCTCAGCCCAAAAATATAAAGAGTAAAAAGGTAAATGAAAACTCACGATACGATATTTTGTAGTAAAAATATGCATACGACGAATCTGAACAATGCAGGGTCGGCCTCGGATTCATGAACCTATATCATTTATATATATTAACACATATAATGGTAATCGAACAAATTTATGTATTATGTCTTAAATTATATATCTTATATATTTAATAATTAATATTTATATAGTTTTTAAATACATATGATTAATATTATATTAAAAATTAATAATTTGTTATATGTAAATATTTATATAAATAATCCTAATATATAATTATATGAAATATTATGATAGTTGTAATAATTATACTCTATATAAAAAATATATATAAATATATATATATTTGTTATAACAATTTTGTTAATATGAAAGTAATAACGATAATAATAATAATAATAATATTGATACTAATAATAATCTAAATGATACTTTTATAAATTTTGATAAAAATGATAATGATAGTAATAATAATTATAATATCTATAATAATAATGATTTAGATTTATACCATCATTCTTTCCATCATGATCCCATCATCATTATCATGATCATTATCAACATTATCAACACAACATCATCTTATTATCATCAACCGCGAACATTATCATCATCTTTTGAAGCATCATCATTCGATCATTGTCTTCTATAACATAATATTATCATCATTTTAATCACGATAACATAACTATCCCTCGTCATAACCTAGTCATCGTCATCGCTTAAATAATATGTGTGTGTGTACTGTCGTCGAATAAGAAAATAAAAGATGATGAGTTTGAAATTTCGTGACCCAAGTTACTTCAAGAGCCCAATAGCAGCCCAATATTAAACAGATTAGTTGACCCAATTTGTAACAAGTCCAATACATAAGTTGTTGGGTTTGTGGTACCGTTTGACAAACGCAGGAAAAGAAAGATGAATTTAATTGAAGCAGTTGTTTAACGATGCAGTTCACCATCTTAATCATTCTATCATCTTATCATCGAAGCCGTAATCATTATAATCATTGTCAAAATTATAACAATTCTTCTTCATCGTCCTCGTTTTCCTTCATCGTCATCAACATCATCTACACCATCGTTATCTTCAACATCGATCACCATCATCCTCATATCATTATCAATCTTCAATTAATAAGATATAGAAACGAACCCAAAAAAAAAACCACGAATATCATTATTGTGACATCACCACATCATCATCTTTACGTGCATCTTGTTTCACAGGTTCACCATTTGATACAGTTTTCATGCGTGTTCTTGTCACTGTATAATATCGACAGAATTGAAGGGAAACAGCAGCCCTAGTATCTACTTTGTCTTCTTCGTTTACAAAAGAAATCAAAATAGAAAAAAAATAAATGGTAGTCGTCGCTAGTTGCAGTGGAAGAAAAAAAAAAGTAACAGTAACGATTAGAATATAACAGGGAATTATGGGTTGTTGATTGGTTATTTTCTTTGACAGAATTAGAAGTGGGTTGAAACAAATAAGTAGATGCAGTTGTTTATTAAAGGTATTGTAATGGTGAAGGTGATGTTCATGGAGGGTTCCATGAGAGAGAAGAGAGGGAGAGATAGTGGTTACCGGTTGATTATCATGGTGATGGAGGTGATGGTGATCAAATAGCATGACGGTAGTGGTGTGCGTGTGGTGGTTCGTGTTGTAGAATGAGGAGGGTGGCGGTGAGACAGAGCTCCGGTGGTGGCAGAGGGTGGCTACGATTAGTGGTGATGGATAGACGAATCAAGAGGATACGGTTTATGGTTTGTTTTTGTGAGATGTTTTTCTTTCAATAATATGTACTACATGTATATATATATAATCCGAATGATATTAATTGTGAGGATAAGTTCAAAATTTTAAGCTAGCTAGTTATGGTTTTTTTTATTTATTTATCATTATCTTTTAAATAAATGAGTAATTGTTAATATGCAAATGTGAGTGCTTTTAATCGATGACCAAAACTGCTTTTGTCAACAAAAGAAGGCTGATTTTTATCAAAAGCATTTTCTTTGACTCTTCCATTCAATTGCCAATGCATATTTTTTTTATTGTTTTGTTGCATTGCATATTTAGATTTTAGTAAAAGTCACAAAAGTAAAAAAAAAACAGTGGCCACTATAGACCATTTGTAAAGCAGGTAATATAAAATATATAATTGATTGATAGTGTTTGTATCATACAAAAACAGTATTGATATCAATCACTTTAATAATTTGAATTCTCGTGATTACTCTTTTGTATTTTAACTATCGACATAATTAATAGGGGCATTATTTCGTGTTCCGTTGTTAAACAGTGGCGGATAAAGTCTTTGGAAAAATCTCAAAATTTTAAATTAACTTTATTTATTTATTCTAATCATTATGGTATAAAATTCGGTCATTAACTATTAAATAAAAATTACATTAATTATTCACTCCCCACCCTAAGTAAATTATAAAATTTTTTAAGATTTAACAAATAGCTCATAAATACATTTTTAATAAGCTTATAATTTATGTAATCGTTTTCGGATCACAGTTTATTTTAAAATCATATAAGTTCACATTAACTGGTTTAATATCCATCGAATGGCAATTGAATGTTACTTAGATTTACTAATTAGATTCGAAATCACAAAATATATATTTAATATACTTTATTTATATATATATAGATATGCTTTAAATAATAAATATCATAATATCATAATTTTATTTTATTTTGCATAAATAAATTTTATTATCAACAACATATAATATTTCAAATTATATTTTCAATTATTATTTATATATTTATATATATATATATATATATATATATATATATATATATATATATATATACACACACACATATCTATTTACAAATAGTTGTTCGTGAATCGTCTGGATTGGTCGAAGGTCAATTGAATATACGAAACAGTTTAAAAATTTTTGAGACTCAACCTAACAGACTTTTGCTTGTCGTGTCGGAAACATATAAAGATCAAGTTTAAATTTGGTCGAAAATTCCCGGATCATCACAACAAGGAAATTGCAGAAAAAAATAAAAAGAAACGATTGTGATGGGTACAGAATTGGATTCAGTATTTGTTTAATATCTATCTATTTACTTTTAACTGGAATTATAAAATCAGATGTTGATTTTTATTGAATGATGCACGTTTTTATATTTTATTTATAAGATTAATAATTATTGATAAACTTAAATAATAATAACAATACAATTAATAATATAATAAATAATAAAAATACTAATAATAATGATAGAAATAATAATAATATTAATTATCAGAGTAATGCTAATAGTAAGAATGATATCAATTTTAAGGATACTTATTACTAATATAAATAACAAGAATAAAGATATTTAATTATAATAAAGTTAATAATAATATTAATAATGATAATAATAACATTAATGATAATAACTTATATTATTTTATAATAATAATCACAAGGATAACTATAGTAATAATAATTGTTAATGATAAAGTAATAATAATCTTATTATAACAACTATATTTTATTTATATAATATTAATTATGTAATATCATGTAATATATTATATAGTAACTTTTTATTGATTCTTTATTATTTACTTTTATATATATTATGATATGTATAATAATTGTACATAGATCTCATATGTCTTTATATATAGACTCTTTTTAAATTGATCATAATTATTTTGTATCTTATTTTACATGTCTAATTCTATTGTTTAAATTATATTTTATAATTTCAAATTACTACATATATATATATATATATATATATATATATATATATATATATATATATATATATATTTATATATATATATATATATATATACATACATACATATTTATTTACAAACAATTGATCGTGAATCGTCAGAAATGGTCGAAGGTTAAATGAATCCATGAAAATAGTTCACAAGTTTTGAGACTTAACAGTACAGACTTTTGCTTATTGTGTCGAAATCATATAAAGATTAAGTTTAAATTTAGTCGGAAATTTTCGGGTCGTCACACTTTTCGACCCCAAAGAAAGTTTGAGTTGATGTTTCAAAACCTTACCATTAGAAAGGAAATCTTATTACATTTCCAACGATATTTAATTCATTGAAAACGGAGTTACGGTCAAAAAGTTATGGCCAAAAAAAGTTGTTGAAGTTCGGATAAAATAGGCCATTGTCACGGCGCGACCAGAATGGCCACAGCGCGACAATTGCCTATTTTGAGGGTCAGAAAGCTTAAAAAAGTGATCTAAAATCACACTTTGGGCCACGGCGCGGAGGGTTTGCTCCGCGGCGCGACAATAGGCACGATCTGATGCTGTTCAGCCTTTTAACGAGTTAAATGAAGGGCAAAGTTGGTATTTCACATGTGGACGGGTTTTTGGCCATAAAACTGTTCCTAATCTTATCCAAACCTCATTTTCTTCATTCTCCTTCCCTCCCACTCACACACCAAACCCTAGAGAGAGAGTAAAGGGTTTAGAGAGAGAAAGCTCGAATCGGGGAAAAAGAAGAGTGATTCGGGTCGGGTCTTAAGAGTTATAGTTGTTCTCCTCATTCACGGCTACGTTGTGGTAGTGATGGTAAGTTCTAACTCCGAAATTCATCTTTATGTTTTGATATTCAAACTAGGGTTTTGAGCTTTTTAGTTGTAAAACCCATTTAGATGATGAAGTGGGTTTATGGAAATTAGTTATTTTGATACATGGCGGGTTTTGGGTTGATTGACGTTTTAGCCATGATTAGGCTTTGGTTTTGATTGTAATCACTTAGTTTAGTGATTTTGGTAGTGTTGGAACCCTTTTGGGTGTATTTGGGTTGACTAATTTTGAAATGGGTCAAAATTAGGGTTTATGTGTCAAATTGGGTAAGCTAAGTGTTTAACACTTGTGATTTGGTTTAATTGGTGTATTAGGGTCATTTTCACTTGTGTTAGTGATTATTGGTTAGTTTGGGCATTTTTATGACTTTGGTCAAAATGGGTAAATTGATTTAGGTCAAAATTGACAATGACGCGAGTTTGAGTCAAATGATTGTTTAAATACTAGTGTTAAGTGTTAAAGGGCGTGTTTGGATGTAAGTTAATCGTTGAAAATTATTTCGGGTTAAAATTGGTATTTTAACCATAAAGTCAAACTTGGTCAACCATTAAACGGGTTTTTGGGTAATATACGAGATAGTATGTGTTTAATGGCTAAAGTTGATGTATTTGGGTATTTCGGGAACGCGGGAACTAGTCTCGTTAGTTTTGGACCTTCGGGTGTCGTTAAATGTATAAAAAGGTGTATTTTGCACTTAGGTGTCTAAATGGGCGGATTGTGGTGAAATGTCTCGTTCTTATTGATTAAAAACGTTCCATATTAATTGACTTCGTTGCGAGGTTTTGACCTCTATATGAGACTTTTTTCAAAGAGTGCATTCATTATTAAAACAAACCATAACCTTTATTTCATAAATAAAGGTTTAAAAAGCTTTACGTAGATTATCAAATAATGATAATCTAAAATATCCTGTTTACACACGACCATTACATAATGGTTTACAATACAAATATGTTACATCGAAATAAGTTTCTTGAATACAGTTTTTACACAATATCATACAAACATGGACTCCAAATCTTGTCCTTATTTTAGTATGCAACAGTAGAAGCTCTTAGTATTCACTTGAGAATAAACATGCTTTAAACGTCAACAAAAATGTTGGTGAGTTATAGATTTAACCTATATATATCAAATCGTAACAATGGACCACAAGATTTCATATTTCAATACACATCCCATACATAGAGATAAAAATCATTCATATGGTGAACACATGGTAACCGACATTAACAAGCTGCATATATAAGAATATCCCCATCATTCCGGGACACTCTTCGGATATGATATAAATTTCGAAGTACTAAAGCATCCGGTACTTTGGATGGGGTTTGTTAGGCCCAATAGATCTATCTTTAGGATTCGCGTCAATTAGGGTGTATGTTCCCTAATTCTTAGATTACCAGACTTAATAAAAAGGGGCATATTCGATTTTGATAATTCAACCATAGAATATAGTTTCACGTACTTGTGTCTATTTTGTAAATCATTTATAAAACCTGCATGTATTCTCATCCCAAAAATATTAGATTTTAAAAGTGGGACTATAACTCACTTTCACAGATTTTTACTTCGTCGGGAAGTAAGACTTGGTCACTGGTTGATTCATGAACCTATAACAATATATACATATATATCAAAGTATGTTCAAAATATATTTACAACACTTTTAATATATTTTGATGTTTTAAGTTTATTAAGTCAGTTGTCCTCGTTAGTAACCTACAACTAGTTGTCCACAGTTAGATGTACAGAAATAAATCGATAAATATTATCTTGAATCATTCCACGACCCAGTGTATACGTATCTCAGTATTGATCACAACTCAAACTATATATATTTTGGAATCAACCTCAACCCTGTATAGCTAACTCCAACATTCACATATAGAGTGTCTATGGTTGTTCCGAAATATATATAGATATGTCGACATGATAGGTCGAAACATTGTATACGCGTCTATGGTATCTCAAGATTACATAATATACAATACAAGTTGATTAAGTTATGGTTGGAATAGATTTGTTACCAATTTTCACGTAGCTAAAATGAGAAAAATTATCCAATCTTATTTTACCCATAACTTCTTCATTTTAAATCCGTTTTGAGTGAATCAAATTGCTATGGTTTTATATTGAACTCTATTTTATGAATCTAAACAGAAAATGTATAGGTTTATAGTCGGAAAAATAAGCTACAAGTTGTTTTTGTAAAGGTAGTCATTTCAGTCGAAAGAACGACGTCTAGATGACCATTTTAGAAAACATACTTCCACTTTGAGTTTAACCATAATTTTTGGATATAGTTTCATGTTCATAATAAAAATCATTTTTCCAGAATAACAACTTTTAAATCAAAGTTTATCATAGTTTTTAATTAACTAACCCAAAACAGCCCGCGGTGTTACTACGACGGCGTAAATCCGGTTTTACGGTGTTTTTTGTGTTTCCAGGTTTTAAATCATTAAGTTAGAATATCATATAGATATAGAACATGTGTTTAGTTGATTTTAAAAGTCAATTTAGAAGGATTAACTTTTATTTGCGAACAAGTTTAGAATTAACTAAACTATGTTCTAGTGATTACAAGTTTAAACCTTCGAATAAGATAGCTTTATATGTATGAATAGAATGATGTTATGAACATCATTACTACCTCAAGTTCCTTGGATAAACCTACTGGAAATGAGAAAAATAGATCTAGCTTCAAAGGATCCTTGGATGGCTTGAAAGTTCTTGAAGCAGAATCATGACACGAAAACAATTTCAAGTAAGATTTCCACTCGAAATAAGATTGTTATAGCTATAGAAATTTAATTAAAGTTTAAATATGATTATTACCTTGTATTAGAAAGATAACCTACTGTAATTAACAAAGGTTTCTTGATCTTGGATGATTACTTGGAATGGATTTAGAAAACTTGGAAGTAAACTTGCAATCTTGGAAGTATTCTTGATTTTATGAAACTAGAACTTTTGGAATTTATGAAGAACACTTAGAACTTGAAGATAGAACTTGAGAGAGATCAATTAGATGAAGAAAATTGAAGAATTAAAGTGTTTGTAGGTGTTTTTGGTCGTTGGTGTATGGATTAGATATAAAGGATATGTAATTTTGTTTTCACGTAAATAAGTCATGAATGATTACTCATATTTTTGTAATTTTATGAGATATTTTATGCTAGTTGCCAAATGATGGTTCCCACATGTGTTAGGTGACTCACATGGGCTGCTAAGAGCTGATCATTGAAGTGTATATACCAATAGTACATACATCTAAAAGTTGTGTATTGTACGAGTACGAATACGGGTGCATACGAGTAGAATTGTTGATGAAACTGAACGAGGATGTAATTGTAAGCATTTTTGTTAAGTAGAAGTATTTTGATAAGTGTCTTGAAGTCTTTCAAAAGTGTATGAATACATATTAAAACACTACATGTATATACATTTTAACTGAGTCGTTAAGTCATCGTTAGTCGTTACATGTAAATGTTGTTTTGAAACCTTTAGGTTAACGATCTTGTTGAATGTTGTTAACCCATTATTTATTATAACAAATGAGATGTTAAATTGTTATATTATCATGATATTATGATATATAATATATCTTAGTATGATATATATACAGTTAAATGTCGTTACAACGATAATCGTTACATATATGTCTCGTTTCGAAATCATTAAGTTAGTAGTCTTATTTTTACATATGTATTTCATTGTTAATACACTTAATAATATATTTACTTATCATTTAACATAATTAACCAAGTGTATCAATATCTTAATATGATTCATATGTACCTAGTAAGACGTTGTTATAACGATAATCGTTATATATATCGTTTTCGAGTTTCTTAAATTAATAGTCTCATTTTTATGTATATAACTCATTGTTAAAATACCTAATGAGATACATACTTATAATAAAATCATGTTAACTATATATATCACCATATATATGTCATCGTATAGTTTTTACAAGTTTTAACGTTCGTGAATCACCGGTCAACTTGGGTGGTCAATTGTCTATATGAAACCTATTTCAATTAATCAAGTCTTAACAAGTTTGATTGCTTAACATGTTGGAAACACTTAATCATGTAAATAAAAATTTCATTTAATATATATATAAACATGGAAAAGTTCGGGTCACTACAGTACCTACCCGTTAAATAAATTTCGTCCTGAAATTTTAAGCAGTTGGAGGTGTTCACGTATCTTCTGGAAATAAATGCGGGTATTTCTTCTTTATCTGATCTTCACGCTCCCAGGTGAACTCGGGTCCTCTACGAGCATTCCATCGAACCTTAACAATCGGTATCTTGTTTTGTTTAAGTTTCTTAACCTCACGATCCATTATTTCGACGGGTTCTTCAATGAATTGAAGTTTTTCATTGATTTGGATTTCGTCCAACGGAATAGTGAAATCTTGTTTAGCAAAACATTTCTTCAAATTTGAGACGTGGAAAGTGTTATGCACAGCCGCGAGTTGTTGAGGTAGCTCCAGTTGGTAAGCTACTGGTCCGACACGATCTATAATCTTGAATGGTCCAATGTACCTTGGATTTAGTTTCCCCCGTTTACCAAATCGAACAACGCCTTTCCAAGGTGAAACCTTAAGCATGACCATTTCTCTAATTTCAAACTCTATATCTTTTCTTTTACTGTCCGCGTAGCTCTTTTGTCGACTCTGGGTGGTTTTCAATCTTTGTTGAATTTGGATGATTTTCTCGGTAGTTTCTTGTATTATCTCCGGACCCGTAATCTGTCTATCCCCCACTTCACTCCAACAAATTGGAGACCTGCACTTTCTACCATAAAGTGCTTCAAACGGCGCCATCTCAATGCTTGAATGGTAGCTGTTGTTGTAGGAAAATTCTGCTAACGGTAGATGTCGATCCCAACTGTTTCCGAAATCAATAACACAAGCTCGCAGCATGTCTTCAAGCGTTTGTATCGTCCTTTCGCTCTGCCCATCAGTTTGTGGATGATAGGCAGTACTCATGTCTAGACGAGTTCCCAATGCTTGCTGTAATGTCTGCCAGAATCTTGAAATAAATCTGCCATCCCTATCAGAGATAATAGAGATTGGTATTCCATGTCTGGAGACGACTTCCTTCAAATACAGTCGTGCTAACTTCTCCATCTTGTCATCTTCTCTTATTGGCAGGAAGTGTGCTGACTTGGTGAGACGATCAACTATTACCCAAATAGTATCATAACCACTTGCAGTCCTTGGCAATTTAGTAATGAAATCCATGGTAATATTTTCCCATTTCCATTCCGGGATTTCAGGTTGTTGTAGTAGACCTGATGGTTTCTGATGTTCAGCTTTGACCTTAGAACACGTCAAACATTCTCCTACATATTTAGCAATATCGGCTTTCATACCTGGCAACCAAAAATATTTCTTAAGATCCTTGTACATCTTCCCCGTTCCAGGATGTATTGAGTATCTGGTTTATGAGCTTCTCTAAGTACCATTTCTCTCATATCTCCAAATTTTGGTACCCAAATTCTTTCAGCCCTATACCGGGTTCCGTCTTCCAGAATATTAAGATGCTTCCCCGATCCTTTGGTTATTTCATCCTTTAAATTTCCCTCTTTTAAAAATCCTTGTTGCGCCTCCTTTATTTGAGTAGTAAGGTTAGTGTGAATCATTATATTCATAGATTTTACTCGAATGGGTTCTCTGTCCTTTCTGCTCAAGGCGTCGGCTACCACATTTGCCTTCCCCGGGTGGTAACGAATCTCAAAGTCGTAATCATTCAACAATTCAATCCACCTACGCTGCCTCATATTCAGTTGTTTCTGATTAAATATGTGTTGAAGACTTTTGTGGTCGGTATATATAATACTTTTAACCCCATATAAGTAGTGCCTCCAAGTCTTTAATGCAAAAACAACCGTGCCTAATTCCAAATCATGCGTCGTATAATTTTGCTCGTGAATCTTCAATTGTCTAGATGCATAAGCAATCACCTTCGTCTTTTGCATTAATACACAACCGAGACTTTGCTTTGATGCGTCACAATAAATCACAAAATCATCATTCCCTTCAGGCAATGACAATATAGGTGCCGTAGTTAGCTTTTTCTTCAATAATTGAAACGCCTTCTCTTGTTCATCCTTCCATTCAAATTTCTTCCCTTTATGCGTTAATGCAGTCAAGGGTTTTGCTATTTTGGAGAAATCTTGGATGAATCTTCTGTAGTAACCAGCCAATCCTAAAAATTGACGTATATGCTTCGGAGTTTTTGGGGTTTCCCACTTTTCAACGGTTTCGATCTTTGCCGGGTCCACCTGGATACCTTCTTTGTTTACTATGTGACCGAGGAATTGAACTTCTTCCAACCAAAATGCACACTTTGAAAACTTAGCGTACAGTTTTTCTTTCCTCAATACTTCTAGCACTTTTCTCAAATGTTCTTCATGCTCTTGATCATTCTTTGAGTAAATAAGTATGTCATCGATGAAAACAATGACAAACTTGTCAAGATATGGCCCACACACTCGGTTCATAAGGTCCATGAACACAGCTGGTACGTTAGTCAATCCAAACGGCATAACCATAAACTCGTAATGACCATAACGCGTCCTAAAAGTAGTTTTTGGAATATCATCCTCCTTTACTCGCACTTGATGATATCCAGAACGTAAATCGATCTTCGAATAAACCGACGAGCCTTGTAGTTGATCAAATAAGTTGTCAATTCTCGACAGTGGATAACGGTTTTTGATGGTAAGTTTGTTCAACTCTCTGTAGTCAATACACAACCTAAATGTACCATCCTTCTTCTTGACAAACAAAACAGGAGCTCCCCATGGTGATGTGCTTGGTCGAATGAATCCACGTTCTAATAGTTCTTGCAGTTGGCTTTGCAGTTCTTTCATCTCGCTGGTTGCGAGTCTATAAGGAGCACGAGCTATTGGTGCAGCTCCTGGTACAAGATCTATTTGAAATTCAACAGATCGATGTGGAGGTAGTCCCGGTAATACTTTCGGAAATACATCGGGAAATTCTTTTGCGACGGGAACATCATTAGTTTGTACTTTCTCGACGTGTGCTAGAATAGCATACAACCTTTTCTTATTAGTTTTTGTGCCTTCAAATTACTAATAAGATGTAGCTTCATGTTGCCCCTTTCTCCGTATACCATTAAGGGTTCTCCTTCTTCTCGTACAATGCGAATTGCATTTTTATAACATACGATCTCTGCTTTCACCTTCTTCAGCCAGTCCATGCCAACTATTACATCAAAACTCCCTAACTCTACTGGTATCAAATCAATCTTAAATATTTCGCTACCCAGTTTAATTTCTCGATTCCGGCATATATTATCTGCTGAAATTAATTTACCGTTTGCTAATTCGAGTAAAAATTTACTATCCAATGGCGTCCATGGACAACTTAATTTAGCACAAAAATCTCTACTCATATAGCTTCTATCCGCACCCGAATCAAATAAAACGTAAGCAGATTTATTGTCAATAAGAAACGTACCCGTAACAAGCTCCGGGTCTTCCTGTGCCTCTGCCGCATTAATATTGAAAACTCTTCCGCGGCCTTGTCCATTCGTGTTCTCCTGGTTCGGGCAATTTCTAATAATGTGGCCCGGTTTTCCACATTTATAACAAACTACATTGGCATAACTTGCTCCGACACTACTTGCTCCACCATTACTCATTCCGACACCATTTGTTCATTTCGTTCTATTAACCCCTGGTCCATAGACCTCACACTTCGCCGCGCTATGACCATTTCTTTTACACTTGTTGCAAAATTTGGTGCAGAACCCCGAGTGATACTTTTCACACCTTTGGCATAGCTGCTTCTGATTGTTGTTGTTGTTGCGGTTGTTATTGTTGTTGGGATGATTGTTGTAGTTGCTGTTGTTGTTGTTGTTGTTGTTGTTGTTGTTGTTGTTGTTGTTGTTGTTGTTGTTGTTGTTGTTGTTGGGCCGTTTGTTGTAGTTGTGATTGATGTTGCGATTGTTGGGATAATTGTTGCGATTATTATTGTAATTGCTGTTGTTGTTGTATTGGTGATTCTTATCACCGTTTTTCCCCCACTTTCTTTTGACTTGCTTCACATTGGCCTCTTCAGCCGTCTGTTCTTTAATTCTTTCCTCAATCTGGTTCACTAGTTTGTGAGCCATTCTACATGCCTGTTGTATGGAGGTGGGCTCGTGTGAACTTATATCTTCTTGGATTCTTTCCGGTAATCCTTTCACAAACGCGTCGATCTTCTCTTCCTCATCTTCGAACGCTCCCGGACACAATAGGCACAATTCTATGAATCGTCTTTCGTACGTGGTAATATCAAATCCTTGGGTTCGTAACCCTCTAAGTTCTGTCTTGAGCTTATTGACCTCGGTTCTGGGACGGTACTTCTCGTTCATCAAGTGCTTGAATGCTGACCACGGTAGTGCGTACGCATCATCTTGTCCCACTTGCTCTAGATAGGTATTCCACCATGTTAATGCAGAACCTGTGAAGGTATGCCTAGCGTACTTCACTTTGTCCTCTTCAGTACACTTACTTATGGCAAACACCGATTCGACCTTCTCGGTCCACCGTTTCAATCCGATCGGTCCTTCGGTTTCATCAAATTCCAAAGGTTTGCAGGCAGTGAATTCTTTGTAGGTGCATCCTACACGATTTCCAGTACTGCTAGATCCAAGGTTATTGTTGGTATGTAGCGCAGCCTGTACTGTGGCTATGTTTGAAGCTAGAAAAGTACGGAATTTCTCTTCATTCATATTCACGGTGTGTCGAGTAGTCGGTGCCATTTCCTTCAAAATAGTCAAATGGAACAAGTTAATCATACAGAATATTAAGAGTAGTTAATAGTATTTCGTAGCATAATATGAACTCATTTATAAAAGCTTTTTCTTCATATTAGCGTTTTATAAGTTTAAATTCGGGTAGTACCTACCCGTTAAGTTCATACTTAGTAGCTAATATACAATTCAACTACTACAATTCTATATAAAAAACTGATTATAATAATATTTCGCGTTCAAACTTTTATACAATATTTTACAAACTTACAATACCGCTTATTTTACATAAAGCATGAAATATAGCACACAATAACTTTGATACAAGATAGTTGTGAAGATAATTCTAGCTAGTACACAAGTCGTTTAGCAAAGGCAATAAAGACACGTAATTCATACGTCCAGAAACAAGTCATGCATTCTGGTTTTACTAGGACTACTTCCCATCCTTGGTCTTATGGAACATAACCGTTATGGCCGTTGATAAGACAGCGTGTTGTAACGTCGTCAAAGGGACGAGGGTTACGTAATGACCAACAGTCTCGTAATAACCTAAAAACCTCATTTCTTACCCCAATTACCGACTCCGTCACTTGTGGGAACGTTTTGTTTAATAGTTGTAGCCCGATGTTCTTTTTCTCACTTTGGTGAGAAGCGAACATTACTAACCCGTAAGCATAGCATGCTTCTTTATGTTGCATGTTAGCCGCTTTTTCTAAATCATGAAGTCCTATATTCGGATACATTGAGTCAAAATAATTTCTTAACCCGTTGCGTAAAATAGCATTTGGGTTCCCCGCAATATATGCGTCAAAGTAAACACATCGTAACTTATGGGTTTCCCAATGTGATATCCCCCATCTTTCAAACGAAATTCTCTTATAAACCAAGACATTCTTGGAACGTTCTTCGAATGTCTTACAAACTGATTTCGCCATAAATAGTTGTGCCGAAAATTCTGACCGACTCTAGACAAGATTTCATCAATCATGTCTCCTGGTAGGTCTCTTAAAATATTGGGTTGTCTATCCATTTTGTGTTTTTATACTGTAAAATAGACAAGAGTTAGATTCATAAAAAAAAAATACTTATTAATCAAGCAATTTTTACATATATCATAAAGCATAAGCACACTATATTACATATATTACACCACACGAATACAACTATCTTATTCCGACTCGCTCGTTTTTTCTTCTTCAGTTTTGGTTCGTTTTGCCAAGTTTCTAGGGATATATGATGTTCCCCTAATACGAGCTGTCGTTTTCCACAACGGTTTAGAAAAACCTGGTGGTTTAGAGGTTCCCGGGTCATTGTTACAACTTAAGGGCTTCGGGGGTTGACGATACATATAAAGTTCATCGGGGTTAGAATTAGATTTCTCTATTCTTATGCCCTTTCCCTTATTATTTTCTTTTGCCTTTTAAAATTCAGTTGGGGTAATTTCTATAACATCATCGGAATTCTCGTCGGAATCCGATTCATCGGAGAATTGGTAATCCTCCTAATATTTTGCTTCCTTGGCGGAAACACCATTGACCATAATTAACCTTGGTCGGTTGGTTGAGGATTTTCTTTTACTTAACCGTTTTATTATTTCCCCTACCGGTTCTATTTCCTCCTCCGGTTCCTTCTCTTCCGGTTCTGATTCTTCTTCCGGTTCTGATTCTTCTTCCGGTTCTTCTTCGGGAACTTGTGAATCAGTCCAATATATATTCGACTCTTCGTTATTATTAGGTGAGTCAATGGAATTTGTGCTAGAGGTAGACATCTATCACACAATATCAAACATGTTAAGAGATTAATTTATCACATAATATATACATGTTAATAATATATAGTTTCCAACAAAAATATTAAGCAATCATTTTTAAAGAAAACACGGTCAAAGTCCAGACTCACTAATGCATCCTAACAAACTCGATAAGACACACTAATGCAAATTTTCTGGTTCTCTAAGACCATTGCTCGGATACCAACTGAAATGTCCCATTCTTATTGATTAAAAACGTTCCATATTAATTGACTTCGTTGCGAGGTTTTGACCTCTATATGAGACGTTTTTCAAAGACTGCATTCATTTTTAAAACAAACCATAACCTTTATTTCATAAATAAAGGTTTAAAAAGCTTTACGTAGATTATCAAATAATGATAATCTAAAATATCCTGTTTACACACGACCATTACATAATGGTTTACAATACAAATATGTTACATCGAAATCAGTTTCTTGAATGCAGTTTTTACACAATATCATACAAACATGGACTCCAAATCTTGTCCTTATTTTAGTATGCAACAGCGGAAGCTCTTAGTATTCACCTGAGAATAAACATGCTTTAAACGTCAACAAAAATGTTGGTGAGTTATAGGTTTAACCTATATATATCAAATCATAACAATAGACCACAAGATTTCATATTTCAATACATGTAACGACCCGGAAATTTCTGACCAAATTTAAACCTTATTCTTTATATGTTTCCGACACGATAAGCAAAAACCCTAATGTTGAGTCTAGAAAGTTTGAAATCTATATTAGTGAAATCCATTACCCTTTGACTGTGCTCGACGATTCACGAATCTGTAATTATGAACAGAAATGTATATATAGATAATTATATATTTATACATAATAAATTAAATATATTAATGAACTATTAAGTAATTTAGTTATTATAGAAAACTTAAAGTTAATAATATTATTAATATTAATATTATTAAAATTATTATAATTGTAATATAATACAATTTATAGGATCATTAGTGGAATTGTTATTAAAAATATAATTATTATTATCATTAAAAGTTATTATTATTAGTATATAATATATTTATTTTTAATATTGTTATTATTAGAAAATAATATACTTTATTATTATTAATCCTAATAATCTGATTATCATTATTATTATATACTATTATTAATATCATTATATCTACTAATATATTATTAATTATTAATATTTATCATATAAATTATAAATCAAGAATTTATTTGTGCGATTTATTTGCTGTTAATATCATGCTATAGGAAAATTTTGTTTCTTATCATTTATCTGATTATAAGATTCGATTCAATCATAGAACCAAGACAAAATACGTTATCAATCGTATTCATTCTTTCTTTTATTTTATTTATTTATTTTCTATCCATGAACATTTCCTGTCGATTGTGATTGTTATATAATCGACCAAATCAGGTAGAAGAGAGTCATCCCAATCCTTTTTCACTATCAATATCAATTACATTAGCTATGGATTTTCGAAATTTAAAACAGAAAAATTGAAGAAAAACCTGTCGGTCCCCTGTACACCCAACTTTTTGTCCATAATTCGAATACTAATCGATTTTCAAAATGTAAAACTGGAGTCTTGTTAGGATTTGTCTACTCAAACTATCTGCCAAAGCTCAAGTCTCAAATCTCAATATCGATTGTAAATTTTACGAGTCAAAGCTTAAGTTTCGGAAGTCAAACAGTTTGATAATCGTAAAATTTAAATTCGTTTTGAGGTTTTAAGTTAAAGTATCTATCCAGAAAGTTTATATAACCAGTTTAGAACCGAATTTGTGTTTTAAGTTTTGTCTAAAACCCATTTAAACTCTGAACTAGAATTTGAGTTCATATCGAGCTTGGTTTCACTGTACAGCGAGTTCCTTTATTTTTTTTTCTTTCGTTTTGATATTTTAATTAATATACGGAACCTCTAAGAAGATCTGTACTATTTTCAGACCTGAACTCCAACATTAATTTTGTTATATTAATTTTACTTTGGTGTCTGGTCGATCTCAAGGTTGAAGAAGAAGAGGGTTAGCAGGAATAATATAAATAAACTTAAGTCAGATAACTAAATAGAAAGAATGAAGGCAGCCGAGTGGTTAGGGTGCGTGTTGTGTTAGATGAAGGTTGTAGGTTCGATCCAGGGCTGGGACAACATTATTTTTTTTAAAGCTCCTTTAATAAGGTAGTTATTATTATTATTAGTATTATTATTATTATTATTATTGTTATTATCATATTAAGTATTGTTAATATCATTATCATTACTAATATTATCATTTTGATATTATTATTATTATTATGATTATGATCATTATTATGAAGATAATAAAACATATTATTATTTTCATTAATAATAGTATTATTTTATAAATATTGGAATTATTATTATGAACATATGTATTATTGTTATTATTAGTAATAAAATTGTTAAAATTATTATAAGAATTATTATTAAAACTATCATTAACAGTAAAACTAATATTTTTATAGTTATTAACATCATTATATTTATCACTAATAAGATTATTAACATTATTATTTTATTATTAAAATTAAGTATTATCAATAATATCATTTCAAGTATTACTTCAGTATTATTACAATTACTAGATTCAACAAATGAATGATATACATAAATATATGTTTAACTTAGATAACTTAAAAATATTAATACTTTGTTAGGTACAAAATGGATACATCTAATTAAATAATGAAAAACATATAAGTTAATAATATAAAAATTATATCACTAACAATAATATATATATTTATTCGATTACGATTATGTGTATTAATATATATATATATATATATGAATGATATAGGTTCGTGAATCCGAGGCCAACCCTATACTTGTTCAATGTCGTTCCATGTATTTTTACTACAAAATACATTAGGTGAGTATATAGTTCCCTTTTAAACTCTAAATATTTTGGGCTGAGAATACATGCGCTGTTTTTATAAATGATTTACGTTATGGACACAAGTGATCAAAAATATAAATTCTACGTTGAGTTGTACCATGGCATATTTCTTTATACTTGGTAGCTAATATTTACGTGAGGAGCGTAAACGCGAATCCTGTTGATAGTTCTATCGGGCTGACATCCCCAACCGGACTGGACGACCAGCATTTAACGGTTGCACAGTACTTCGTTCTCGTTACTACACTTTGGTACGGTGTAGGGTTTATTTAAGAGTATGCTGCTGTGACTTTTAGTTAAGTATGGTTACCAAGTGCTCAACGTCTTTTCTATACACGAGGAGTGTATTATGTATAAACTTAAAATCTTGTGGTCCATTGTTATAACGCTGCTAGTATCAAACCTATATATCTCACCAACTTTATGTTGACATTTTAAAGCATGTTATTCTCAGGTACGAATTAAGTCTTCCGCTGTGCATATGCTCATTTTAAGGACATTATTTGGAGTCGATCATCGCAATGGGATCAAATGTTGAAGATTTCGTCCAGGAGGATAAGGACGGGTTTTTACATTTGGTATCAGAGCGGTGGTCTTAGCGAACCAGGTCTTACATTAGTGTGTCTAACAGATAGTCGTTAAGATACATTAGTGAGTCTGGACTTTGACCGTGTCTATATGTCAAAAAGTTTTGCTTATCATTTTTAGTCGGAAACCATCTGCTTATCATCCTTAAGGAATTGCCTGCTTATCATTCATAAGTCTAGACACGTCTTACTGCATTTATTGCATTGATAGTGTATAAACAAAATTCGTATCTTAGCGTATCTTTTACAATAGAATTGCCTGACTCATGTCGTAAAATTCCTCTGTAGTCTACGAAATCTTTAGTACTATATATATATATAGGTATTCTATGAAGTTAGAATATCATCCTATATTCGAAAATCATTTCACTTCAAAGATCTTTTTCATTCACTAAATTGTCCTCTTGGCAATGAACCTGAAGCACTTACCGGTGAACCTGTTCGAGAAACCCTTTTCTCTCTTACTTCTCGAGTATCTCGTCACGATTATATACTATCCCATATTTCGAATCTTGATCATTCGCTCGTTCCAACCGTCAATCATCCAGGTATAATAGCAGAAGTTAACGAATTTCGCGCTCGTGTAACGGCTTTGGAGAACACGGTGCGAAGGTTACAAGCACCGACAGCATAACCAGTACTGTCAACAACGTCAACATCGCAAGCTTCAGTACCAGCAGCATTATCGACATCAACGGCATCATCATCATCAACGCCAATAGTACCTTTATCACCTCAGCCACAATCGCATCATAAACCTCAACATCACAATCTATACCTCGGATATCAACATCACACATCTCGAAATCACCATCTGTACTTCGAGTATGATTTTCGTTCTACATATCGTTTTATATCGATTATCTTCGCCTTATGTATCGTTCAATCTCATTTACCTTCGTTCGACATGGCAATTATGTAATCTCTAATGCTTTAGAGATTATGTAATCTAGTATTAACGATAAACCAAATGAGTTTAATATATTATTGACTCATTAAATCCATAATTACATCTGAAGAAAATATATATGCAAGTATATTTTCATAAAGATCGTGATTAAAAATTCTTTAGTACAAACTGTTAATGATGAAAATATTTTAACGGGTGGGTAGTACCCGAGGAATATTTAGAATTCACATTAATAAGTTACACTGTACATTCTTCAAATCTGATTCAACGATCATTTACTATCCTACTTACAACTACCGATATACGTATCCGTTCATCCCAGATTAACCATTTCCATTGAAATTTCATATTTGGATTTTTACCTATCCGAATCCAACAAGTGGCATAATGAAGAAACATTGGCAAAATAAAATTTGTTAGAAACAAACGAATTAACTAATTGAAAATCTGTTAAGGATTCCACGCTAACTGTTCCGGCTAACTGTTCCCAGCTAACTGATTAACATTTAATTTATCGCAATTTACATTCTCGCAATTTTATTTATTGTTATTTAATTTCTGCACTTTACATACCGTCGGGACACATGTACAACAATACGTTGGATTAATTCTGAGACAACACGTTGTATAATGGGTCATGATATATATTTCTTTTACGCATTTCAAATAACGGGACACGTATGCAAGGTTTCGACTTATCATATCGACCCATCTATATATATATTTCGGACCAACCGTAGACACTCTATATGCGAAGGTGGGAGTTGGCTATACAGGGTCGGAGTTGATTCCAAAATATATATATACTTTGAGTTGTGATCGACACTGAGACCGGTACACGGGTCACGATACGTATTAATTATGTATATTAAATTATATATGAATATATTGAACTGTTGAACTATTGGACCATTGGACAATCGGACTAATAGACTGCTAACTATGGACAAGTAAAATGAGTTAAAATGATGATTATAACATATGAAACTAAACAATTCTTCAAGTTTTCCACTTGATTCTATCTTAAACCTCATTCGTATCTTGGCGAATACAATTTGTATTCATAACTTTTCATGATTCTTGAAAACACCTCGATCGGAAAGATGAACCAACCGCACTTCATCTACGGAAGAAAAGATTTATGCACCTGAAAAACTTTCGAATCCAAATTCATAGTTTAACACATATCGTGTTGAATCCTTTGCCATTTATTAGCAAAAACAACCCTACAAATTCTTTTCAGGAAGTTAATTTTGTCACAGCTCCACTTCGACTTTTCAGTGAGACTACTCCTATTATAACCTCGATATTTATACCTTGTCCTTTTGCAGGCATTACCAGAGAACCTTTTATATTTCACAACATCACCAGCAGCAACTCGTTATCTTTTTGGCAAAATCCGCAATCAGTATTTTAAAAATCTCTTAGAAATTCCCCGTCATACCTACAACGTCTATCCCTAAGAGTTACATATTTCGAATGTGAAGTTTCTGAAAAACACCCTGGACTATGAAGTAGTTCTTGAAATGCTGATGAAGCAGCAAAAACCGTAAACGACTTTAACAGTCAAAAGTTTACGATGAAGTAAAGTATGTTGGAAAAGCTCAGAAAAAGAGAAGGGTTGAAACTGAAAAACGGATTGAGTAAAGTATGAAGGAGACCGTGGACAAATCATGAAAACTAAACCCGACTTCAAATGATTCAAATGATTTAGTGTCTGCTGAACTCGTTAGTAAGAACCCTACTCCTTATCCTAAACCTTTCCAGATGATATTCTTCATCAACATCTTATCTCAGATATTATAAGATATCTTCATATCTTCTGTTATACATATTCTCCATATTGTTGGAGATATTTTCACAACTATCCTTATCTAAAATCATTTATCACTCTGTAATCTCTGCGTTACAATATAAAAGAAACTGTGTTAGTTTCTAAAATTCTAAAACCTTCAAGTTTGAAATAGGAATGTTCTGAAGCAGTGTTGGGAACTGATGCATGAATTAGTATAATATAATGAAACTTGATCAACTTCATTATATTACAGTAAGTCATGTTAAGTTTCTAAGGGAATGTGATGATTCACAGTACCGTCATCATGTGCCATGTTACACGGCTCTTACATTCTATCCAATCTTCAAACATACTAGAACGTATCACCCTGATAGTTCTATTTTACGGAATATTCTGGTAAATTGACAAATCAAAATAGTACCATAATTATTTCTTTCTTAGAGCATTAGCTATGTTCATTCCAAATCTCATACCCACGAATTCTGGACCATTGCTCGCTTGACTCAAGGACGGGAAGAAGAAACGAAGGGACAAAGCCCCAAAATAGAAATTTGAGTATAAATCACAGCAAATAGAAGAGAGTATTAACTGTGGATGACAATGATTATAGAAGACAGAAGCAGGAATATTGAAGTATAAGGGAAGATATAAAACTCAACAATCACCCAGAAATTACAAACCGTGTATATCAATACGTATTGCCACGTAAAGGCACGGGAAGATTAAAAACACTATAACCCCAATATAATAGTAGAAGTAAATAAAATCCTCCGGTGGTAGATGAAGTAGAAGGATGACAGATGTGAAAATTAAGAGTAAATCAAGGATCAGAATGGGATGTGGCGAATGTTTTAAAGTGGGAATTAAGGAGAAAAAGTAGAAGATGTGGGATGTGGAAATAAGGAAACGAAGGAGTGGATTTATAGTGAAGTATCTGACAGAGAAGTCGAAACAGATTACCGCATTAAATCAAAGAAGATCATAATTTTCTTATTCGCCGAAGAATCAAATCTTTTAGATTTTCAAAATTTTCTTTTAAATCCCTTAAATTCCGGAAATTCACTGTGACTACGTCAAAAGTTAAATCTCTATCTCAATCTCTTGTGACAGCTTCACTCGTACGCTTCACATAATCGAATTGTTTTGCCACTATTACTAAATGGTGATAAAACTCTAGCTATCAATTCATATTCGTCATAAAAACATTGTATTGTTAGTCATGACGATCTCGATCAAATTTCGGGGACGAAATTTCTTTAACGGGTGGGTACTGTAACGACCCGGAAATTTCTGACCAAATTTAAACCTTATTCTTTATATGTTTCCGACACGATAAGCAAAAACCCTAATGTTGAGTCTAGAAAGTTTGAAATCTATATTAGTGAAATCCATTACCCTTTGACTGTGCTCGACGATTCACGAATCTGTAATTATGAACAGAAATGTATATATAGATAATTATATATTTATACATAATAAATTAAATATATTAATGAACTATTAAGTAATTTAGTTATTATAGAAAACTTAAAGTTAATAATATTATTAATATTAATATTATTAAAATTATTATAATTGTAATATAATACAATTTATAGGATCATTAGTGGAATTGTTATTAAAAATATAATTATTATTATCATTAAAAGTTATTATTATTAGTATATAATATATTTATTTTTAATATTGTTATTATTAGAAAATAATATACTTTATTATTATTAATCCTAATAATCTGATTATCCTTATTATTATATACTATTATTAATATCATTATATCTACTAATATATTATTAATTATTAATATTTATCATATAAATTATAAATCAAGAATTTATTTGTGCGATTTATTTGCTGTTAATATCATGCTATAGGAAAATTTTGTTTCTTATCATTTATCTGATTATAAGATTCGATTCAATCATAGAACCAAGACAAAATACGTTATCAATCGTATTCATTCTTTCTTTTATTTTATTTATTTATTTTCTATCCATGAACATTTCGTGTCGATTGTGATTGTTATATAATCGACCAAATCAGGTAGAAGAGAGTCATCCCAATTCTTTTTCACTATCAATATCAATTACATTAGCTATGGATTTTCGAAATTTAAAACAGAAAAATTGAAGAAAAACCCGTCGGTCCCCTGTACACCCAACTTTTTGTCCATAATTCGAATACTAATCGATTTTCAAAATGTAAAAATGGAGTCTTGTTAGGATTTGTCTACTCAAACTATCTGCCAAAGCTCAAGTCTCAAATCTCAATATCGATTGTAAATTTTACGAGTCAAAGCTTAAGTTTCGGAAGTCAAACAGTTTGATAATCGTAAAATTTAAATTCGTTTTGAGGTTTTAAGTTAAAGTATCGATCCAGAAAGTTTATATAACCAGTTTAGAACCGAATTTGTGTTTTAAGTTTTGTCTAAAACCCATTTAAACTCTGAACTAGAATTTGAGTTCATATCGAGCTTGGTTTCACTGTACAGCGAGTTCCTTTATTTTTTTTTCTTTCGTTTTGATATTTTAATTAATATACGAAACTTCTAAGAAGATCTGTACTATTTTCAGACCTGAACTCCAACATTAATTTTGTTATATTAATTTTACTTTGGTGTCTGGTCGATCTCAAGGTTGAAGAAGAAGAGGGTTAGCAGGAATAATATAAATAAACTTAAGTCAGATAACTAAATAGAAAGAATGAAGGCAGCCGAGTGGTTAGGGTGCGTGTTGTGTTAGATGAAGGTTGTAGGTTCGATCCAGGGCTGGGACAACATTATTTTTTTTAAAGCTCCTTTAATAAGGTAGTTATTATTATTATTAGTATTATTATTATTATTATTGTTATTATCATATTAAGTATTGTTAATATCATTATCATTACTAATATTATCATTTTGATATTATTATTATTATTATGATTATGATCATTATTATGAAGATAATAAAACATATTATTATTTTCATTAATAATAGTATTATTTTATAAATATTGGAATTATTATTATGAACATATGTATTATTGTTATTATTAGTAATAAAATTGTTAAAATTATTATAAGAATTATTATTAAAACTATCATTAACAGTAAAACTAATATTTTTATAGTTATTAACATCATTATATTTATCACTAATAAGATTATTAACATTATTATTTTATTATTAAAATTAAGTATTATCAATAATATCATTTCAAGTATTACTTCAGTATTATTACAATTACTAGATTCAACAAATGAATGATATACATAAATATATGTTTAACTTAGATAACTTAAAAATATTAATACTTTGTTAGGTACAAAATGGATACATCTAATTAAATAATGAAAAACATATAAGTTAATAATATAAAAATTATATCACTAACAATAATATATATATTTATTCGATTACGATTATGTGTATTAATATATATATATATATATATATGAATGATATAGGTTCGTGAATCCGAGGCCAACCCTATACTTGTTCAATGTCGTTCCATGTATTTTTACTACAAAATACATTAGGTGAGTATATAGTTCCCTTTTAAACTCTAAATATTTTGGGCTGAGAATACATGCGCTGTTTTTATAAATGATTTACGTTATGGACACAAGTGATCAAAAATATAAATTCTACGTTGAGTTGTACCATGGCATATTTCTTTATACTTGGTAGCTAATATTTACGTGAGGAGCGTAAACGCGAATCCTGTTGATAGTTCTATCGGGCTGACATCCCCAACCTGGCTGGACGACCAGCATTTAACGGTTGCACAGTACTTCGTTCTCGTTACTACACTTTGGTACAGTGTAGGGTTTATTTAAGAGTATGCTGCTGTGACTTTTAGTTAAGTATGGTTACCAAGTGCTCAACGTCTTTTCTATACACGAGGAGTGTATTATGTATAAACTTAAAATCTTGTGGTCCATTGTTATAACGCTGCTAGCATCAGACCTATATATCTCACCAACTTTATGTTGACATTTTAAAGCATGTTATTCTCAGGTACGAATTAAGTCTTCCGCTGTGCATATGCTCATTTTAAGGACATTATTTGGAGTCGATCATCGCAATGGGATCAAATGTTGAAGATTTCGTCCAGGAGGATAAGGACGGGTTTTTACAATACACATCCCATACATAGAGATAAAAATCATTCATATGGTGAACACCTGGTAACCGACATTAACAAGCTGCATATATAAGAATATCCCCATCATTCCGGGACACCCTTCGGATATGATATAAATTTCGAAGTACTAAAGCATCCGGTACTTTGGATGGGGTTTGTTAGGCCCAATAGATCTATCTTTAGGATTCGCGTCAATTAGGGTGTCTGTTCCCTAATTCTTAGATTACCAGACTTAATAAAAAGGGGCATATTCGATTTCGATAATTCAACCATAGAATGTAGTTTCACGTACTTGTGTCTATTTTGTATATCATTTATAAAACCTGCATGTATTCTCATCCCAAAAATATTAAATTTTAAAAGTGGGACTATAACTCACTTTCACAGATTTTTACTTCGTCGGGAAGTAAGACTTGGCCACTGGTTGATTCACGAACCTATAACAATATATACATATATATCAAAGTATGTTCAAAATATATTTACAACACTTTTAATATATTTTGATGTTTTAAGTTTATTAAGTCAGCTGTCCTCGTTAGTAACCTACAACTAGTTGTCCACAGTTAGATGTACAGAAATAAATCGATAAATATTATCTTCAATCAATCCACGACCCAGTGTATACGTATCTCAGTATTGATCACAACTCAAACTATATATATTTTGGAATCAACCTCAACCCTGTATAGCTAACTCCAACATTCACATATAGAGTGTCTATGGTTGTTCCGAAATATATATAGATGTGTCGACATGATAGGTCGAAACATTGTATACGTGTCTATGGTATCTCAAGATTACATAATATACAATACAAGTTGATTAAGTTATGGTTGGAATAGATTTGTTACCAATTTTCACGTAGCTAAAATGAGAAAAATTATCCAATCTTGTTTTACCCATAACTTCTTCATTTTAAATCCGTTTTGAGTGAATCAAATTGCTATGGTTTCATATTGAACTCTATTTTATGAATCTAAACAGAAAAAGTATAGGTTTATAGTCGGAAAAATAAGTTACAAGTCGTTTTTGTAAAGGTAGTCATTTCAGTCGAAAGAACGACGTCTAGATGACCATTTTAGAAAACATACTTCCACTTTGAGTTTAACCATAATTTTTGGATATAGTTTCATGTTCATAATAAAAATCATTTTTCCAGAATAACAACTTTTAAATCAAAGTTTATCATAGTTTTTAATTAACTAACCCAAAACAGCCCGCGGTGTTACTACGACGGCGTAAATCCAGTTTTACGGTGTTTTTCGTGTTTCCAGGTTTTAAATCATTAAGTTAGCATATCATATAGATATAGAACATGTGTTTAGTTGATTTTAAAAGTCAAGTTAGAAGGATTAATTTTTATTTGCGAACAAGTTTAGAATTAACTAAACTATGTTCTAGTGATTACAAGTTTAAACCTTCGAATAAGATAGCTTTATATGTATGAATAGAATGATGTTATGAATATCATTACTACCTCAAGTTCCTTGGATAAACCTACTGGAAATGAGAAAAATAGATCTAGCTTCAAAGGATCCTTGGATGGCTTGAAAGTTCTTGAAGCAGAATCATGACACGAAAACAATTTCAAGTAAGATTTCCACTCGAAATAAGATTGTTATAGTTATAGAAATTTAATTAAAGTTTAAATATGATTATTACCTTGTATTAGAAAGATAACCTACTGTAAGTAACAAAGGTTTCTTGATCTTGGATGATTATTTGGAATGGATTTAGAAAACTTGGAAGTAAACTTGCAATCTTGGAAGTATTCTTGATTTTATGAAACTAGAACTTTTGGAATTTATGAAGAACACTTAGAACTTGAAGATAGAACTTGAGAGAGATCAATTAGATGAAGAAAATTAAAGAATGAAAGTGTTTGTAGGTGTTTTTGGTCGTTGGTGTATGGATTAGATATAAAGGATATGTAATTTTGTTTTCATGTAAATAAGTCATGAATGATTACTCATATTTTTGTAATTTTATGAGATATTTTATGCTAGTTGCCAAATGATGGTTCCCACATGTGTTAGGTGACTCACATGGACTGCTAAGAGCTGATCATTGGAGTGTATATACCAATAGTACATACATCTAAAACCTGTGTATTGTACGAGTACGAATACGGGTGCATACGAGTAGAATTGTTGATGAAACTGAACGAGGATGTAATTGTAAGCATTTTTGTTAAGTAGAAGTATTTTGATAAGTGTCTTGAAGTCTTTCAAATTCATACATATTAAAACACTACATGTATATACATTTTAACTGAGTCGTTAAGTCATCGTTAGTCGTTACATGTAAATGTTGTTTTGAAACCTTTAGGTTAACGATCTTGTTGAATGTTGTTAACCCATTATTTATTATAACAAATGAGATGTTAAATTGTTATATTATCATGATATTATGATATATAATATATCTTAGTATGATATATATACAGTTAAATGTCGTTACAACGATAATCGTTACATATATGTCTCGTTTCGAAATCATTAAGTTAGTAGTCTTATTTTTACATATGTATTTCATTGTTAATACACTTAATAATATATTTACTTATCATTTAACATAATTAACCAAGTAATATCTTAATATGATTCATATGTACCTAGTAAGACGTTGTTATAACGATAATCGTTATATATATCGTTTTCGAGTTTCTTAAATTAATAGTCTCATTTTTATGTATATAACTCATTGTTAAAATACCTAATGAGATACATACTTATAATAAAATCATGTTAACTATATATATAACCATATATATGTCATCGTATAGTTTTTACAAGTTTTAACGTTCGTGAATCACCGGTCAACTTGGGTGGTCAATTGTCTATATGAAACCTATTTCAATTAATCAAGTCTTACCAAGTTTGATTGCTTAACATGTTGGAAACACTTAATCATGTAAATAACAATTTCATTTAATATATATAGAAACATGGAAAAGTTCGGGTCACTACATGTGGAGATAGGTATAAACCCTTGGTTAAGGGCGTTTGCGTCAAATTCTCTTGAAGGGAATGTGTGTTGATTGTGTGAGTACCTATATGTATATTATAGGTAAAAGCTTGCTCGGTTGCGTTTGGTGGCGACTTTACAAACGTGACTTGTGCATGCATCTCGATGTGAGTGGGATATTTATGCATGTATGTAAATAGTATATTTATTTGTATGCTATGGCATAACCCACGGAGCCGGGAGTGCCATAGTGTGTGTGAGTGTGCTATGATGTGAACCATAGAGCCGGTAGCATCATAGTGCATGTGTTGTGATGTGAACCACGGAGCCGGTAGCATCAAAGTGTGAACCACGGAGCCGGTAGCACTATAAAATGAGATGTGAACCACGGAGCCGGTAGCATCAAAGTGTGAACCACGGAGCCAGTAGCACTATAAAATGAGGTGTGAACCACGGAGCCGGTAACACCGAAGTGTGAACCACGGAGCCGGTAGCACCATGACGTGTGTATGGTTAACCATATAGTTTGTGTATGTATTATAGTGTAGCATATTATATTTTGGAGTATATGCTATTGTTTATGCTAGTTGCGGTAATGGAGGTTATTAGCTTTATACTTGGAGTTCGTATGCTAATATTATATTGCTAGCATGTTTGCGGTATGTGTGTTGGTGGTTGCAAGTAGGTATATTAAATATGCATGTGTATACTTATTGCACTCACTAAGCGTTAGCTTACCCCTCTCGTTGTTTACCTTTTTACAGATATTGTGATTGTGAAGCTAGTTAGTCGTTAGACTAGATGCGTAAGAGCGCTTGGGCTCGATGGGGTAGCTTTCGAATATGGATGTGGATTGGGGATTTGGTAGATCCTCGGGATTATGCTCTTGGTATCGGGTTGGGCTATTGTGTCTTAACCGTGGTGTTGAATAAATGTTTCGAGATCGTATTGTTTGGTTGTGTCGAGTCAAACCTTGTATGTGAAATACATTCTCGTAAGGATTTATGATGTCAATTGTAAACCAAGAGTCGAGATAAAACGTTAACGTGTTATTATGATAAATTGTATACGGAAAACTATTTTGAAATGGTTGTGTACTTGGATGCTATTGGGACCTAACTTATATTAAAAAAAAAATGTGCTCCATTTTTGGTTTAACGGATTGGGGTTGTTTCAAGTGGTATCAGAGCATAGTCTAAGGGAATTAGGTGACCTTAGAATAGGTGCCTAGTCTTAGACTTATTGACGGTTGTGCGTTATTTGCGGGACTTGTAGGAATACGGGTCGGTTTGAGATTTGTTAGTGCCTTAGAGTAGTTGACTAACTAGGACTTGTGATTGTCCAAAGCGTGATTATGTGGGGCCTTATTTCCTGTGTAAATTAGTGCCTTAGATTACTAGTGCCTAATGTAAGTGGGCGAACTTGGACGTTGTTTTAGTGATAGTCACCTAGGTTGTAGGTTGACTTGTTGTTGCGGTGTACTTGTGTATATTTATTATTATATTGTATATAGGTGTATATATACAGGTATCTATTGGTGCGGTGTCCTAGAGACGAATCTATTGGAGAGATTCGGATGTTTGGCGGTTTTGAGTGATCAAGTTCGCGGTAAGGACTTTGGTCATTCGGGTACTAGGAGTTATCGTGTGTTATCTTGTGTGAATGTTTAGTCAGTCCAGGTAAAGTACTTTGCGTGACCATGTGAAAATGGTAAGTTACGCATTTGTAATAGTGATTGATCACCATTATTACGAAAGTGTATCTTGACACCAAGCATGACATGACAAGTACCAAACGGAGGAAACGTGGCATAGTTGGGGTAGAACGGGACGAGTTAGGAATCTTTTATTGGTTCCTAGGATATAGTGGTCTCGAGTGATGTGCTTGTTGTCACATCGGGTTCTTTGTGAGTCGGGAAGTGTTACGGTGGTTTCGGTTAGCTAAGGTGAGTGAGCAACTCACGAGTTTGGCGTGTGCGTAGTCACCCTAGGTAGTGGGTGCACTGTTGAGATTCGTCATTGGTTGTATTTACCCATCGTAACTAGAATGAACGATTATTGTATGCGTGTGTGTACGTCGAGGACTTAAATTCCGTAATGAAATGCGACAAGTCTAATGATTGCAGTTTTGAGTTACACTCGGTAGAGTGTGTGGTTATAGAATCATGTTGGGATTCTTGTTGTGAGTCACCTTGGAATTGGCGAATCGAGGAGTCTTTGGGTCGTTAAACTCATGGGAGTGGGACCCGTATGACGGTGATTGCGTAGTGTGTTAGCGTGTTGTGGATTATAGGGTAACATTCCTAATGGAATACCCCTTGATGATGCGGTTGTGTCGATGTGCGGAAGAGTGTAAGACTTGGTGTTTCCAAGCATCTCTTTAGTGTTAGATGAAGGGTTTCGTGAGGCTATATCGTTTGGCCTTGTGAAAATTATGGGTAGCGTGTGATCGCTAGGAACTTTCGAGAAGACAATAAACCGTAAGGTTTGTCGAGTAGGTATGTATGACTTCGGGTCATTATTGTGGAGAGATGGGTGACATCGGGTGTATGGAACCCAAAGATCGAGTTTCTAAATTTCGGTAGATTGTGGTGGGAGTCTGCATGACACTGCGTCAGGTGCCCCTTTATACCTGCAAAGTGTGATGTTCAACTCCGGTGATGGTGTGATCACTTTGTACCTGGGGTGTCCGCGAGATATCCTTGGAAGCAGCTGAGATTACAATGGTGATCGACGGGTGATAGTAATTCGACGGTTACGAAAGTCGAAGTTAGAGAGCATTGCGGTAAATACTTCCTATGAAGTGACGGATGAGCGAATCTGGTTGCTCTTGTGATAGACGGGTGAAGATGACCGGCGAGCCGGTGACGGACTTAATGTTCGGTTAAGACCGAAGGTTATGATGAAGTGTTGATATTGCGTTCGATGCAATTATTGTGTCGAATTGGTCACTCTTCTCCATGAGAGTGAGCAATTGTTGATAAAGGTTCGTTGAGTGGAAGGTCGGGTGATCTCGACTGAGATGCACGACTGATTTATCAGAGTGACGTATGCTTAGGCATAGAGACATATGTGGGACTTTGGTAGAGTTCGCTTTGTGAACGATTAAGGCAGTCGAATGTGATTTGTGGTATGAAGGTGCGAAGTCGTCGCGTGTACGACATCTCTGGTAATTTTGTACAACGGCTCTGAGAGCCTAAAGTGAATTTTCAGTGATTCAGTGTTTATGATTAGTGATGAAAATGATCATGTGCGTTGTGGAATGGTAATTCCGCGAGATGTTATCATATTTGCTGTAAGAATGTGGAGCTAAATCCTAAGTGGGGGAGTTTTTACTGTCGCCCGAGGAAGCTCCCGTGGTACTAGAACAAGTGAAGTGTAAGACTTCTTATGTAAGGTGGTCGTGTAGTACCAAAGTGCGGTATGAGACCAAGTGTGAAATTTGAGATCACGGAAGTGAGAGAATGTAATTGTTATTGAGGGTGCTCTCGTGATATAAATTTGGGTTGGTGTGAAACTCGGATAGTACTGTCGAGTGAGTACGAGTTCGAGATGGTGGTGAATACTGTATTTTTCTTGTCGGGAAACGTGATCGTGAGGATTATCAGTGGATTATTCCACTCTGTGGATGGTTGTGAGGCGGGGAGCACCGGTTCTGATTGTCTCACGTCGAGACACGCAGTTGTTGTTTGTTTGCGAGAGTGTGTTCCCTAGTGATGCTACCCGTTGGTTGCATGGAAATGTCAAGGCCATCCTTAATGGACGGTCTAGGTAAGAGGGTTCACCCGGCGTCGGTGAATATTTTATGGGTCGTGTGTCGAGTGACGAAATTGTAGTGATGATGACTTGCTGTTGATGGGATTCTAGTATATGAATAGTCTTCGTGCTAGTACTAGAAAGCCTTCTCATGGGGTTGTGTTGTAGGGTTTGGAGGAGAAACCCTGTGTTGAGTGTTGATGATTTGTTTAGCACGTGGTGTATTATCGTCGTCCTGGATTAATCCAGAGGCTGGTGGTTGTGTGCGGATCGATTGATGGGAAAGTTTGTGTTCCCTAGAGTGATTATTTTGGTGATATCAAAATTTCTTCGTTGAAGGAACAATCCGGTTGCGGAAATGAGGGAGGTTGGTTCTTGAGATAGAGAACATACTCGATTGACCGGTTGAGTGGTGCTTTATGGACTGTTAAAGTACAGAGTTTTAATGGGGGCAGTTTGAACGTTGTGCGCGTGAAATATCGCTTGTTGCGGTAATGCACGCTAGTGATTATTATCGTGTGGTGAAAACTTCGGATTAATGGAAATTGTTATTGAAATTGTTGCGGACATCGAGTTTGGATGTGTGTCGGAGGACTATAGAGTGTAGGTTCGGATTGGTTAAGTGACTAGGATCACGAGGACGTGATCGAAATAAGTGGGGGAGAGTTGTAACATCCCGTTTTTCATCATACA